>NC_072032.1:10453253-10756586 GCF_027791375.1 Indicator indicator | reverse complement strand
ACTGATTCCCTGTAAATAAGTCTTCCCTGGAAATATTTTTTATGAGACTGGGCTTTTTAGATTTTCCTTGCACCTCCTTCAGTATTGTTCCTACACCAGTCTGCTCCCTCACACACAGTTCCTTCCCATCTGCTTTGTTTTGTTTGTTTTCCCTGCATTTTGTTGCTTAATCTACGATGTGCATTTAATTTTAAGATGCTGGACCATGGAGAGAATAAAGGTGACTCCCAACCATGACTAGACTATTACATCTCCTCAGTATTGCCATAACTAAATGCTGCTTCTGAGAAGCTTTAAAAGTAAAGCTTGTTATCAGCAGCATTGGACATCTGACAGAAGCAAACTCAGCTTTCAAAAGGTTTACAATTTGGTCTTTTGTATATTTGTTCATATCTGCTAAACATTTGGAATTATTGTCTCATTCCCACAGTTCGTTTCCCTATTTCAGTTGTACCTTCTACCACAAACAACCAAGCTGCTCCTCTTCCAACTCAGAGACAGCTCTTCTCTGGACAACCTAGAAAGCCTTTTCTTCCAGAGGACCTTTCTCAGACCAAAGACATGCAGTCTCTTCTGCTGACACTGATCAAATTCTACCTCTGGACTGCAAAATCCTAGGTCCTTCTTTCACATCTGACAGCTCTTCTATCTTATACACTACAAGATCTTACCACTCAAGTCTTAATTTTGGGGCATTTCTGTTAAGCCACAGCTCCATCAACAATGACAGTGAGCCCAACAAGCAGCTCTGCTTTACTCAGCAAGGATGGGAGCAAACTCCTTAGAAAGTGAAAGGATGGCTCCCTAGGGTTATATTTTGTTACTTCCATCAGAAGCCATGCCATCATATCCAACTCAAACAGCTACTAAGCGTTGGTCTTTGGGGATAAAGGAAAAACAGCATGTGTAGGAAAGGGGAAAACTTCAAATGCATTTCACCTGAGCAAAGGCCAGCTTGTAACCTCACACTCCCAACCACATATGTCTTTCCATACTTTCCTTTTCACATCATGCCTTTACATTCTAGCCCTGAATCAGACCAGTCTTCTTTAAATTTTAGACCTGAAGTAACATACCTGTTATTTCCTGAATTTAAAATAACATCAACTTAAATGTCTTTTATAACTCAACCCCTGAATTCCCTTAGCTGGTTGGATTACACTACCACTTCCTCCCTGCTTTCCCTTGAGTATTTCCCAGTGACAAATCTTGAAATCTATGAGCTTAAATTGTCCTGAATTGCTTAAGTCACAACTGCGTTACTTCAACCTGACAAATGTAAACTCTGTTGTGTAACAGGCAGCTCCAGCATAGACCATACAGAGAAAGCACAGTTAGCTCATTTTCATGTCTTTGCTCTTTCAGCTATCTTCCACCTCTGCATTTCCAAAACAGCTACTGTGAGAAACAGTGGAGTAATGGCATAGGGCTTGAAAGAAAGTTTTCAAATCCTGCTGAGAAGCAGTTCTCTCCTTGATGCTTGTGGCAGAATGAAACTAGTACTCTCAAGGCTGTGCTGGAAACACAGAGAGGAGCCAGCAGCAAAGCCCACCTCCAGCACTGGCAGAGCTGCTCTGTGGTGAGGTGTGACGTCCTCCCATCCCACTGTGCAGACGTCCTACCTCTGCTGCCTTCCTGTGTCCTGACCCCAGCCTTGTCCTTGAATTATCTAATCCTGGCTCTAAATCAGTTGACACCTCCTCTGGGCAGGCTCTCACTTCATTTACTATATGGGCAGAACACTCCTCCCTCTAGAATGTACAACACACACCATTCATCCAGGATATGCTGCATTTTTGGTAAAATCAGACATCCCATTTTTCACATCCTCCATTTCAGACTAATGACGGAAGTGTAAACTAATATAGGCAATTTTAGGTTTCCTTTCTTATTCTTCTGGCTTGAAGAATTCTCATTTCCTTTTACTAACTTAGACATTACTCAATTAACCAAATAAAAATGCAGCACGTGCACATTTAGAGTCACTATCTTTTACCAGTTTTCTCACAGTTGAAGAGACACTACCACCATCACATCAACCAAATCTGTTTTGAGCAAATTACAAATTTGCTTGATAAAGAGAAGTACACAGGCAGAACAGGCCTAGACTTTCTTAAGGCATCAGAATGAGTAGCTCAAAAGATTTGAACTTAAAAAAGTAAGGCTTACATGTCAATGAAATGTACTTGAAATAGTTTAACAACTGAGTAACCACTAGATCTTGAACTCTTACTGGCAGTTGGGATTCATTATCAAAGCACTGTGAAAATGTTCCCATTGTGGAACTTAAGCAGCAGTATCGCGCTCACTGATCAAAATTTGTGGAAAGTTAAGAAAAACAATTAAAACTAAATTTCCTTGAGAAAAGTAAGGCACTGAAAGAAATCACTTGATTTAGTTTATATATATATATATATATAAAGAGAGAGAGAAAGATAAATGCTTAATTAGAATAAGAAAGTATGTTTTGGGGCAAAACTTATCTTTAATCTACCAGAGCAGATAATAACATAAAGCGATGTCTTGAAGCTACAGATAGATACCTCCAGATTAAAAGGTGTACTGACACTTTCTGTTATTATTTGGACACCAAAGATGGTTCATGGTTGGAACACACTACCTAAAGAAATTGTGAATTTTTCATCTTTCAGTTCTTTTGTCTCAAGACTGGATATTAAAAGAGAAAAGGATATTGTGGCATCATATCTAGAAATCACATAGAAGACACACACAGTGATCCCTTATGACTGCATTGCGTGGGTCTGTAACAACTGAACTGCATCTAAGCTTTTTGGTTTTGACCTGTTTGCAAGAAAATAAAAACCCATTGTCAAGCCATAAACAGCAGGGTTAAACAGCAAGGATAATCAAGTGGAAGTATTTCTCTCTTTGACACTCAGGCTTACATTAAAATACACCAAAATACATTAAAATACAAGTAAAAAGACAGCATTATTGTTACTGTTTTAGTAAACACACTTGCAAAATATTGACTTTTAATCTTAAGAAAATTAAAGTACTTGCACTTGTCTATTGGTGCTAAAGAAACTACACTGAAATGATTTAGTAAACTTAAATATGGGAAACATCCTAAATATTAAATATGCAAAAACATAAAATAAAATATATTTATATTTACACAATCCTATTTTTCCCAAAGGACTTGTATTTGTTTCTTGAAAATCTTTGACAAGATTCTATTGAGATATACTCTTTTGAAAACATAACTGGATACTTTTCATTCTTTGTATTTTCTATTACGTATTTATTTTACTAATTAATTTAGCCCTAAAAAAGTATGCCTATTCAAGGCTGGAAGCAGACAAACATTTGTAAACAAAATAAATCCACACACACCCTTACTTCCTGTAATCCATTTGAAATTGCTGGTGATACTTAAATAAACACAGCATATTTGTTCTGCATCCTTCAATAGAAGTCATGGTTAGAAACACGAATTCCATATGTATCTGATTGCCGTGGCTCCTGCTTTATCAGTACAGGCCAAGGCTGAAGGAAAGGGATTAAAAAATACATACTACATGAGAATTTTTGCAGAGCATTAGTGCACTAAGCTAGGTTTTGGTACAGGAAGTGTGACTTGACATTCCCACTGACCTGCACTCAAGGAGTGAATGAACAGTAAGCTGCAGCAATGGTTATAGTATCCTGCAAACGTCTCATTAGTCCACTTTCAGCAGGAATATTAATCAACATCCTGTAAAAGGCTGAAAAGGTGACTGAAGACTTTCTCATACAGTTTATTTTAAAAGACCACTCTCAGATGCTTAGGTCCAGATCATGCCAACCTCCAAGTCCACATATAGCAACCACAGCAGCAATAGTTTCTATCTGAAAGATGGAAAAAAAACCTGGCTGGTGTACGTGTACAGTGAGAACCTGGTCCTGCAGTGCTTGTGCAAACAGCTCCACCAGTGTGGATGGAAATTTAAACATCAAACCTTAAATCAATATAATCACGTTCCACTGGAGAACTGCAGCTCTCAAAGCAAGCTATGAACAAGCTATTATTCTTTCCAAGCAAAGCTACAAAAGTAAAACTAAAGAAAATAAGTAAAAGCTTGGCACAGAAAACAGAAAAAAATTCAGGACGTCTTAAACCAACCCTCAGCTGCAGAAAGGTTCCTGGCTGCTACCTAGCTCCAGTCAGGGAAGTGCTGACCTGTGATTAACTAAGTCACCTCTTCAGGCAAAGGGTACTAAAACCTGTGTACAAACAGTGCTAATCCACTTTCTTTGGGAACACTCCTCCTCTTTCAGATCTGTCAATGAAACGCCCAGACTGTGGTGGAGCTAAACAGATCAAAATCAACCCAGTCTCTTTTAGGGGAGGGCTGGTTTGCTTTGATTTGGTTGGCTTTTTTGTTGTTGCTGTTGTGTTTGAGCCTGGTTTTCACTCCCAGTAAATTTCCAGAGTTTGGCTGTTGGAATAATAGGTGAAGATGCAGTATGTTAATGTTGCCTTTAATGCATTTTATCTTGAAAACAAACAAACAAACAACAAAATAAAGCAAACAAACCCATAGATCAGTTTTTATTTCAATAAATAAACCCTATCACTTACAATAAATTCCCAGACAGCCTTTCCCAGGCTGCTCTTAGAATTTTACAGAATGACAGAACAGTGGGGCTTGGAAGAGACCTCTGAAGATCACCTAGTCTGAATCTTTGCTAAAGCTCTATCACTTAGAGTGTATCACCCACAATTACATCCAGGCAGGTTTTGAATGCCTCCATAGATAAGATTCCACCACCACTCCAAGCAGCCTGTTCCAATGTTCTGCCACGCTCAAAATGAAATTTTTTTCCTGTCTTCCAGTTTGTGTCCACTGTCCCTTGTCCTGTCACTGGACACTGCTAAGAGTCTGGATCCATCATCATTACATCCATCCTTTAGATATGTATAAGCATTAATGAGATTCCTTCAGTCTCCTCTTCCACAGGCTAAAAATCTCAGCCTCGCCTCGTAAGGTAGATGTTCTAGTTCCCTCACCATCTCAGTGGCTCTCTGCTGAGCTCTCACCATTTCATCTCTTTCACTCTACACATCCATGCTGCTTTTAAATTCTTGTGGCTGAACAAAAAGCTTTTCAGGGGGAGAAAAATCACAGAATCACGGAAACACAGAATGTTAGGGGTTGGAAGGGACCTCAAGAGATCTTTTAGTCCAACTCCCCTGTCAGAGCAGACCACCTTGTAAAGTCCAGCAAACATAAACAGAAGTAAACACAAGCACTATCAGTCTTTCACTCACACGACCTCGCCTAGGTGTTATTTTTGGAGGTACAGGAAGGAGGCAATCAATCAGGCGGAGGCAGGAGCGTCGGTTTCTGTAGTTAGCAATTTATTCCCTGACGCCTGTAACGTTTTTTGCCTGAATTACTGTTGTACACACGCCGGTGTGCACCGAGGCCTCGCCGCCCGGGCTCGGGCCGCCTCCCTCACCTCACGCCGGGCCGGGCGGGGCCTGGCCGTGACGCGACGCGGGGCGGGGCTGCACAAACAAGCTGGCGCCGGGCGCCGACTGCGCCGCGTCCAGGCGGGCGAGAAGCGGGCGAGAGGCGAGCGGCAGCGGGCGCTCGCTCGCTTCCCGCACACCGCCGCCGGGAGCGCTTCCCCCGGCTCCGCTGCCGCGGGCGCCCATGGAACAGCGGGGCGGGCGCTGCCCCACGGCTCCGCGTCCCGGCGGTGAGTGCTGCGCGATGCGGAGGTGCTTCGGGTGCCGGCAGGGGAGCGGTAGGTGCTGGTCGCAGGAAGTTTGGGGTGGAAGCCGGTGCGCTGCCGCCCTCCCCACCAACGGTACAGAGGTGCTGGCTCGCGGTGCTGCCGCCCACCTCTGTGCCCGGCACCTGCTGCCAGCAGGTGGGAGAGCCCCGCGTCTGCGGGAGGCGAGCTGCGCTGCGGGGCTGAGCAGCGTGTCCGGCTGCCCGGGACAGATCTGTCATAAGGTACAGACCTGCCACGGCCCCGGGAGGGACGCGGGACAAGTGACCTCGCACCCGCCTCACTCTCCGAGTCGGACTCTCGGAGGCATCTCGGTCGGGAGATAAAAGAAGGGAGACGGGGAAAGAAGCGGCCGGCAGCACCTGCGCTATAGGTGTGTTCAGGTTTGTCCCCTGGGCACTTTGCCTCCTTGCTTCCCGTGTGGCTAAATACAATGGGATGTAATGCCAGTGGAAGGGGGTGGCACAGGGCTAGTGCCTGCCAGCAGAGCAACTTGCAAAAGACATCTGAGCATCTCTGGTCCGTTCCCACGCTGGGCGCTGGAGCCGGCTGGACGCAGCGTGCAGAGCTGGAGCCTGGCAAGCGGCGCAGGGCTGGAGGGCAGAGCGGTCTGCAGGCTGGCAGGAGAGCGCGAACCTTAACTCGAGCTTGGTTCTCATTTGAAGGACCTGCTCCTTAGAACAGTACCGGAAGGCTTGGTTACTGCCATTCTCAGGATGTTTTTCATGGATTAGGGTGTAGAGGTTCAAATATTTAGGGTGCAAAAGGATGCCAGGAGGGAGGGATGGCAGTCCTCAGCTGGAAGAGTTCTGGTTTGGACTTGTCTTCCAGCCATTGGAAAGATCAGGAAAGGGCACAGGCAGGTTGACTGGGAATTAAAAAAATAAGAGCATCTCTGTGTTAGGCTGGGGGCTTACCCTCTTCCAAGATTGTACCTTTCTGGATGCTGGGGAGGAAAAAATTTATCTGGGAAGTTGTAAGAATACCAGGCTTGAATGCCATGGGGATGGAGTGTCTGCAGGTATCACCCTTCTGGCACAAGAGACCTATTCATTGCCAACTCCCACTGCAGTATATATGGCAAGTGAAGCATTTAGGAGAACAGGTTCCATTCAGTATATGTTGTCTAGCTATCAAACTTAATATGTAAATATATATAAATATAATAACTGTTACCATTTCCACCTGCCAGCATTTCTTGCACTCTTTGAACAAGTGCATTTCCCTTATTGCTCAGACATGAGCACCTATCAGTAAGAGCATAGTTACTGACAGCAGCTCTTGCATATCCACCCTTTTAGTACCCACCCTGTTTTGTTTTGTTGTTTTCTTTCTGGAAAATACATAGCCAAAGGAATGCCTCCAGTAGGTCAGCAGCAAGATTATGCATCTTAAGGAAAGAGACCTGCTGCAGTGGAGAGGCAATAATTTGACAGAGCAAATTCTGACCCCAGCATTGCCAGGTGCCAGTCTGTGTTCCCTCTTTGTCAGGGTACTACTTTAGTTATTCTGAATTAACCATATGCTTCCACAGACATCACATAAAAAACAAGTGGGTGGAAAACAGTTTTCCAATTCATATGTATTCCAATATATATGCATGTATAGATATGTATAACTCTTCTGCTTTTCATTAGAGGAAACCAGAAATGTTTTTAATAGCCTGACAAGCATGGGTCTCCCCCTGCCCTCTTCTAGAAATGCCACTTAGAGCCAAGAAGCTATCAGAGACCAAAAATATGTCAAGCTGGTAGATTTTCATGAAAAGTTTTGTTAATTAGCAGAAAGAAAACAGAATATGCCTGGGGAGTCCAAAGTGGAAGATCCCTCTGGGTCACCTCACTTCTCACTCTAGAGCATAAGGGTTCCCTCCAGGTCACCATGTAGTGCTTCACTTAGTAAATTGATTGGTTTAGCTAAGTCTAATACAGTGATGACCTCATCAGTGTACACTCTGCTCCAGTATTATTCTGAAGGCAGGAGAGTAGAAGATACAGAAATCAGCTTGGAAGATGAACTAAAAGATCATTTGGAGGTTTGGGGTTTTTGGTTTTCTATTGTTGTTTTAAATGTCTTACTGGTATTTAAATTGGGGCCCTCAGCTACAGAGAGTGGTAAGGAATTGCTTGGCAGGGGGAAGGAAAACGAGACTGCTTCATCTGCCGAGTTCTCTTCTTCAATACATCTAGTTAAGGTGAGCCTTTGTACAGAAAGGGAGCAAGACAGAACACAGCTATCCTTTCACAGAGGTTGTTTTCTTGGGGACAGCTTTGATGAACTAGGAAGCAACTCTATTAACTGTGCAATAGATTTCTGCTTCTTAATTAGAATGTGACCCATTTTACTTGGGAAGTGGGGTGGGAAGTAATTTCTGGATTTTTAGCTGAGCATTTGGGTTTATGGGGGGATAGAGAAAACAGTGATGCAGTGTGTCCTTTCTCTTTATGAAAAAGAAAGGTTTTACAGGTATTAAAAAATTGCTAGAAGGTGGCAGGGAGATTCCATAGTAGCATTGAGTACAAAAATATCTGTGCATCCTGAGCTTTTCAAGTTTATTTTTATTCTGCTTTAATGTCCCATTTTATTTTTACCTGCATGAGGTCCTCTGAAATCTAGGGTATTCTCTCTTCTAAAATTTTTTATGATCTCATGGCATGAAAGATTGTAATGTTCCCTTCTGACCTTAAGAAAAAAAGTGCATGTTATATATAACTACAGTCTATTATAAATTTGCTGCTTTATTGCTCACACTGGAGCTGAACTGCTTCTTTAAAAGTCATGAACTGGTGACCTAGCTAATTTGTATAAACTGTATTTATCACAGCAGGTGCAGAAACATAGCAGGTTTCAGCCAAAAATACTTCCTACCAAGTCAGCCTTTCTCAGCTTGTTAAGTTCCCCTAAACAAAATTTAGAGTCTTTTTAGAGCATGTTTCTGAAGTCTTAAAATGATATATAGTCTGAAATTATGGTTGGATTTCTTAACATGCTAACTATAAAACTTAAAGCCATAGTTTAATATCTATTGGTTGGGCAGCATTTTTTAATCTAATTTAGGAAATGTACCTAGACAATATCATTTAGGCACTGTAATACAAATTCATACAGTTATTTATCTTTTTACCTCCCCTCTTAATGCACGGATTACTTTTTTGTATATCATGAGGTGATCAATAGTTTATGCCCTTAGATATTTATGGCTTCAGTAGTATGTAGTTCTATTTAATTTAATACACTTTTCTGTGTAGCACTCACTAAAGTAGGCAATTGCTTCTAGTTGATTACTGGAAACCAGAATTTCAGCATTTCATTGGCACATGTTGTATAAAACTTTTGTTAAAATACGGTTTTTAAAAAGGAGGGAAGCATTTCTTCATGAAGATGGCATTGTGAGATGGTTTAATAGATGAAAAAAAAAAGCAAAATGCAGAATACATTTCCAAGGAAAAGTGTTTCATAAACTAGGTCAGATTTTTAACCAAAAAAAGAAAAATTGTTCCCTTTCCTTTTCTGCTCTTGACTTTGCTTTAAGTGCTAGCTGTACTAGAGAGTCTTACACTAACTGGGTACAAAGTGTCACTCGAAAGAGCTCATATAAACAACTAAGGAGTATATCCTATGGCAGACACAATCTGTTCTTGGAGGATGGGAACGCACACTGTTCATATCAATGAGTTCTTGAAGAGTTACAAGTATGCTACCATTGATCTTGTTCAGTTTTATTAAACACATCATGGAATACAAATGCTCAGATCACAGACTTTTCATCACTTTAGAAAGTTGTTTGTGGAGTTGGTTAGCTCAGGTATGGATTTTTACCTTTTTTTTTTAGCTGCAGTATGAGGCCAGCATAGTGGATTTGTGGGCTGCATTGTGTATCTAGTTTGAACCAGCAATGTTAGTCTTATATTTTGCAGTATTGACTGCCCAAATAGGTGTGGTCCACAAACTGTCTTGAGGTTCTATCACATCTGCAAAGCTAAATATACCTCAGAAGAACAGAATGTCTCCCTCAGATTTTCAGCTCTAATCTCCCTCTAGAGTTGGACTTTAGCAACTGATCTATGGTTCTCATTCAGGCCAGACTCTTTTTTTTTTTTTTTTTTAGATGACTCAGTTTTTTAGATGCCTCAGAAAAGATCTCTCCCGTTAAGAGCTTCAGTTCTCCAAGGAGAGAAAGTGAGGGCATCTGAAGTTTAACCTGATCATCTTCAGTCCCTAGAGACATAAAACCACCTGCACATTCATGGAAAGGATGTGGTCTTCCCTCTCCTTGACACTGTCCTGGTAGTAACTTGTCCATTAGCTCTGCTAAACCTCTCAATATGTTTCTGTGGGATTTTTTTGGTGAAGTATCCCCCAGTCAGATTTGCCAGCAGACTCTACCTGATGCTTGATGACTGCCCTACAGGCACTCCTTATGTTCCCTCCTACCTGCTTTGACAGCTGACTCAAAAGTTCTTATGAAAGTCCATATCTAAATCCAGCCCCATCCCATCCTCACCAAAAATGACATCCAGTCCACGTAAAAGCTGCCTTATTTTGTTAATGACAATTAAACAAACAATTACATAATCTGGGGAATTCAGGACATGCTGCTGAGTGAAGATAAACACACCAAAGCATTAAAATAATGTGGTGATGTGGTAAGAGATAGTCAGAAGTTGTAAAATAGTGACACATGTTTCAAAGAGCACTGTAATGTGCTCAAAACCCAATGAACCACAGCATCTCTGGCCCTCATACTGCATTTACTGAGAAAGGCTTCCATTTATTTCCATGTTACTATTACTTTGGAAGAGGTTTTACTTGTGAAAGCTGATTTGATTGGCAATGCCCATGTTGAATCTTGTTGAATAAATAGGACAGCACATTTTGCTAATTAATTGGAGAAAGCTGAGGAAAAGATTAAACAAAAGCAATCAGACTTTTTGAAAAGTCGTGGTGTAATCTTCAAAGCACCATTTAACATAAACTGTATTTCTTTTACCAACCTGCTCATTTATTTGTAGCAAATACAATAGTAATGACTGTCAGTTGAATTTTTATACTAATCTGGAGTACAAAGTCATTGAGCGAAGTCATATATGCTGTGCATGACTTGTGGAGACATTGAAGAGAATTCTTAAAGCACAGAAGTAATTTGCCAGAGTGGCTGCTATAAACTCTTCAGTGAATACTAGTTATTGTTGAAACAATTTTTCAGACCCATGAATTACAAAGCTATGGAATACACATTTTCATCATTTTATATAAACTGCTATAATTCTAGCCATCAAACTGCAGATCTGCCTGAAGTGTTGAAGAGGACATAAGACAAGAAAGCTGAATGACAACCAGTTTATATGCTGGTTTATTCCTGGACACTGCTTTGCCCACACAACATATGTTTTGTGCTGAATTTAGAAGCACACTCATGTCTATTGTGTTGTGTTAGTCTAACACAACAACAACAGAATTATCCAGATATCAAACCTATACAGTTTGAGAGAAACAAAAGAATGGTAAGAAAAGGCAGACAAAGCTTTACTGCTTGCAAGCAAAACGACAATGCTTCTTGGTACTTTGATTGGCATAAGCACTGATATGGTTCATTGGGCGTGCATAAAGCCAGTAAATGCTACAGATAGTGTAGCAGTCTTCTGCAGTGCAAGAGCGCCTGATGCACACCTGAACAAATAGTTGGGGAGGAACAATAAAATTCTGTATCTGAAACAGGAGATACTCCCATGTTATTCTGAGGTCTTAGGTTGCAACAGAAAACGGTTTTGTTTACTTAAGAATAGCAATCCCCCAAAAATGTGAGTTAAGAATGAGAAGGGACTAAGGAAGAGCTCCACTGAGGCTCAAAAAGTTGAATTGGAGGACCTTGGTACTACACCTGTAATATCCTACAAATCTGTTTTGAAAGAGCAATGCCAGCGAAAACAAGAGTAGAGCTACAGTGAAGGGACCTTGCTGTGTCTTTCATTTCCTCCAAATATGCTCATGCTGCATGGACACAGGAAGGCTTGGATAAAAAAAGTTAAGAACTGAGTAGTATGCAAAGTATGAATTAAAAATGAGCAGTCCCAATGAACTGCCATGTATAGCTTCTTTTAAAATATACAACAAATCCCTTTGGTGTGGTGTCACTAGCGTTTGAGACCAGCAGCTAGATGTTAATCTTACCAGAGACAACTTATTGCAGTATGTAGCAATGAGCATAGCATAATTCAGTCTAACTGCTAAGAAACAGAGTTCCTACCATTGAGTTTAACTTAACTCCTTGCAACAACAGTTCAACCTGTTTCTGACTGGAATCCTATTATGCTTTTCCAGTAAGGTGTTAAGACAACTCCTCAGGCTAACTATTTCTGGAGCTTGTGATTCTTAAAATATACTGTGAAGTAAGTGGCTGTCCCTTTAATCTGTGACCTTAAAATTCAGCAAGAGTTGGTATTTTGTTGCTATTACGTACTGAGCTTCCTATCAATCCCTGAGCCAGTTTGGCTGGTGCTGTACCATTTTCTTCCATTGCTGCTGGATATGGTGACAGCAGAGATCAGTGGGGACACCCAATATGAATTTACCTTTATGGAATTGTCTGTCACCAAATGACCCACCATCACTCAGTTAAGATTATTTCTTGTTGGAACTGAAGCAGATTAAGCTTTGAAAGATTAACAGGAATGGTTAGGCCAGGGAGAGAGGAAAATTAGTGACAACAGCCAAACTGGAGCTCTTTCACCCAGATAAAACTTAACAGTCACCAAAATGGAAGAACAATAAATTCTACTGCAAAGTTGCCTCACATCAGATGTCATAGGACAGCCCTAAGCATGACCTTCTAAGACAAGGCCTGTCCATGGTCTGAAAGCCTGCCAGGCATACAGGGAAGCACCCACTTCTGACTTCACATCTATCAAGACAGTTTCCTCCCAACCTTGATTTCTGTTTCCTAACAATATCGCTACCTTCTAGCCCTCTTAAGGTATTTAGAAAAAAAGGAAAGCATAAAAATAATAATCTGTAGCAAACATCAGGAAGCAAAACTGCACCATTCAGGATGGAGTCATGACCTCTGTAACTGCAAAGCTATCAAACAGTACTTTCTAGATCACTTAGAAACACATCATTAGTCCTTGTCACACTGGGACTTAGTTTATTGTGGAAAAGTCATTAGTTTCTTTTCAGGTGCTCTGGAGACTTTCCAAAACCTAGACTTGCCTTTCCTTAGGTTGTTCATATGTAATTTCATATTTCAGCCCTTGTTAGCCGGTACAGTACACACTGTTCTAAGCTTAAATTCATAATTACAATAGCCTACTAAAGCAAAGCACTCAGGTGCTCTGCCGTCATGGCTTCCACTTCTAAAGGGAGTTACACAATACCAAAATCATACTTAAACCAGCCCTCCACTGAGATTGCAAAGTCTTTGGAAGGCACCTTAATATAAGGAGCTTTTATACATAGTCTACATGACAACCTAACAGCTATGCCACGTGTGAGGCCATTAAGATTTCACTTCAGACACTGCATTAAAAACATCCTGACCTTTAGATGGAATTCAGTGGTGCTGTTTAGTAGTCTTCTGGTAAAGTGTAGAGTTGTTTGCATCACAACAACTTGCTGGCTAACTCCAAATGACCTTCACAAGTATCCATTCTGTGTTTTCTTTCCCGAGTATCACGACTGGAACCGCAGCTCTTTCAGCATTTTGTTGATGCAGCAATGCTGTAGGTTGTGGTTTCATCACTGTACCTTTCTGCAGGGCCAGAGCATGTACCACCTGACTCTATGCTTAGAAATTCTAAGCACAAAGTAAATGTTAACTTCACTTAAAAATGACACAAAACTTCAACTATTTCTTGATCTGCTACTCAGAGCTATTCCTAACTTCTTCCTAGGAGAACTTTACCTTCCCACAGTCAGGCAGCTCTATCTAAATTACATCAGCCTCTTTCCCAGGAGGCTTTACTTCAAAGGTTGCTGTCGTATGGTCCTTTAGGAGGCTGCAACTCCCACAAGATCCTCAGCTTTTAGGAATGCTCTTTTGGTCCAGTCCATACCTTTTCCTTTTTATGTTTTGTTTCTAAGATAAGCCTGCTCTTGCAATAAAAAAACCCACTTAATTCTCTTGTGATCATGGCTCAACTCCAATAAAATCAGATTTTAAAAAATAATAAAAAAATAATACTCTGGATGAATCTTGGGTGCAACAGAAAGCTTCAGATGATTGGAAATCATTTTCCCATGGCATCATTGTATGTGCTTGTCTTTTGTGGAATTTAATTATACCAAATGATCTATGAGCCTAGAGTTGGGAAAGCTAAAGAAGTTTTTTCAGTTGTGAAAAGCAAAAGATTCTTGCAGTGTGGCTTTAGCGGTGACAAGTCTGAGTATGAAATAACATGCTGCTTTTTCTTTTCCCTCTTTCAGCAAAGTTTCTCTTTGAGAAATACACATCCACTCAGCAAAACAAAAACAGCTCTTAAAGGTTGTTCTCGGTGGAAATCACTCTATGCCCCATTACCTGCTTGAGTGAAACCAGACTAAGAACTTCTGTCATGGCAGCTTTTCTGCTGGGAGCTGTGTTGCTTATTGTTCAACCTCAGATAGTGCCTTCCAGACCGGCTATAAATTCGAAGGCTGAGACTTCTTCTCAGCCTATTCAGAGAGAGCTTTTAAAGAAAACTTCTCCAAAAAATGACTTCAAGGAAAACATTAATTCTAATGGATCATGCCAGCAGCTGCCACAGACTATCATCATTGGAGTGAGAAAAGGTGGAACAAGAGCTTTGTTGGAGATGTTGAGTCTCCATCCAGATATTGCAGCAGCAGAAAGTGAAGTTCACTTCTTTGACTGGGAAGATCATTACAGAAATGGATTGCAGTGGTATATTAATCAAATGCCATTCTCTTATCCCCATCAGATCACCGTGGAAAAAACTCCAGCATATTTCACATCACCTAAAGTGCCTGAAAGAGTTTATAACATGAACCAATCAATGAGACTACTCCTTATTCTAAGAGACCCAAGCGAGAGAGTACTATCAGATTACACCCAAGTGTTCTACAATCACATGCAGAAGCACAAGCCCTACCCATCCATCGAACAATTCCTGATTAAAGATGGTGAACTCAATGTGGACTACAAGGCAATAAACAGAAGCTTATACTACAGTCACATGCAAAACTGGCTGAAGTACTTTCCTCTTGACCATATCCACATTGTAGATGGGGATAAACTAATCAAAGACCCTTTCCCAGAAATAGAGAAGGTAGAGAGATTTTTGAAGTTGTCGCCGCAGATAAACGCTTCAAACTTTTACTTCAATAAAACTAAAGGCTTCTACTGCCTGAGGGACAGTGGTAGAGAGAGGTGTTTACACGAGTCAAAAGGACGAGCACACCCACAGGTAGATACCTGGTTACTCCAGAAACTCCATGAATATTTCCACGAACCTAACAAGAAATTCTTTGAGCTCGTGGGCAGAACATTTGACTGGCACTCATTTGTGGCGAGTTAGTGGTGAGACTCAGAACTTATGTTCCAGTGTACATTTAGAAATTTTACAAAAGGGCATTTAAGCTATAATTTATTTGTAAAAATCCATAAATACTTCTGTACAGTATTAGATTCACAGTTGCCATATATACTAGTTATATTTTTCTACTTGTTAAATTTGAAAGCATTTTGTATTGTTTTTCATGGTTGTTAACATTGTGTATGATGTGTCTATATGAAAGAAACTAAATTATTTCACTGCAGAAGATGCTGTCTTGAGAATGCATTGTCTTTTTAATGAGTAAAGAATTCATTTCAGCAGAGCCCTTTGGAATTATTTGAATACATTGGCCTTTCTGTACTATTTTGGATTTTCTCCTCTAATTGCTAATGAATGTTCTAAACTATACGTTCCCTTTTTTTTTCTTGCTTTAAAATGAGGTTTAATAATTTCTTTTTCACTTGAAAATATTGTTGTAGTTAGCAAATTGTTCCATCCTGCATCAGAGAAGTATTTCCTGGTAACATGGTGGTACTTATACATGTTGGGACATGCTCACCCACAGGACAATGGAAATCTGTGTGTAATATGGCACATTAATTGCTGTAGTTACCTTCATATTTACTGTTACAAGTGCTCCTCAAATTCTTTGGCAGTACAGTGCAGATTTCATGGCAGATTTTTTAAAGATTCTGTGGGGACCAACTCATAAAATCCAGCTAGCTGCAGAAATATGGTCAACCTGAAAACTTCCTACAGTCTTTGAATGTATATATGCTTCATAAAGGAGGAGGGTTGAGAGAAGAATTTAAGCAATATAGGGTCATTTTCAAGGTTGCTTATGACTGTTCCTACGTTTTATGGCATATTCATGCTTTGCCATCACTGAAAATGAACACTTGCATCAGAAAAATTAGTTGGTCTGCATTCCAATTAGCAACAACTTCAACCATATAAATGTTATCACACTTGTATCCCATTTAACGCTGTTTGCTATGAACTGAGCAGATGCTTCATGCAACTGAAAATTGCCCATGGACTACTACTCATTTAGTCTCCTTCCAAGAACCATAATGCCAAGTCTTCATTAGACATGTGTTGTGGGATTGACCCCAGTTCCAGGAACTTTTATGGTCTTCCATCTGCTAAAAATGGAAGTTAGATATTAGTACATTTGTAACAGTTACAGCTCTCCTTGTCTGCAGTAGTTATGATGTCTTATTAGCCATCAGTTTCTGGAGTTAAGAGTTTATCCTGTTTCCACACAAGGCTTACTATGGTACTTTCATTGTGAGCTCCTAATTTACATTTTATGATCTTGAGTTTAGCTGTTAAATGGGCAGTGGGCAACACCCTGTAAATTTGAACTTGTAACTGATGGTTACAATCCTTTATAAAATTTAAATGTAGATTTGGTTTTTTTTTTCTGGTGAGATGGTGCAAACTTGGGCGCTACCACAAGGTTCCATCTGGATGCAAATATCCTGTATTATGCTGTTTGCATGAAAATTTGCAGATGCTGTCCCTCTCTCTCCTACTCCTTGTGTACCTGCCCAAGCTGTATTCAGCCTCAGAGAGGTTGGTGGTGTTTTATAAAGCAGACCTTTGACAAAAGCCTACAATGAAATGGTATTGTACTCAATAAAATATTTTCTGAATTGCATCTTTCCTTTCTCTTTTCTTCATCAGTTTCCAAGACCAGAATTTAGATTCATCTTCAGTTTAGATTTCAGTTTAACGTTACTGAAAAATTTAGCTGTAGCCCAGTGAATTGATTGGAAAACATTCATTAGTTACTGGGTTGTGCCTGCATGGTCCCTTGCTGACCAAGAATATACCATAAAGAGGCAAAGCTTCTGGTGGCAATAATAAGTCTTACATGAGGCAGATGCCAAACCCAACAAGACTTTAGCACAGTCATGCTCCTGTTAAAGTTTTAGACAAGGGAACATCAGGAAGGTTGTGTGGAGTGGGGCACTCTTTTTTTTCCCTTTTTTTCTCTTCCCCCTACTAATGTGATCTCTGCAGGAGCCATCTGGACCTAGGGGCTTTTGTCCCAAATAAAAGGTTTCCTGCACCTTATTGTAGTCCCTACTTCACTAGTGCCATCCTACAGTCCAAACTAAGCCCAGCACATTCACTATCTTTTTGCTGGAAAAGGAAAATTATTCCCAGGGCATGTGGTCAAGAGCCAGAGCAGTAAGAAGGCAGGACTGCATCAAGTTCACCTGCAGAGGTTCATACAGGGCAGCACAGGGTTGAATTGTGTGTGCCAGGGTGATATTGACACCTGATGTTGGTACTGAGAATACTTCTAGACAGACATATACTGCTACTTGATACCAGTATCTTGCCTGTCACTCAACAAGACACATCTATATGTTCCCCCCTGCCCAATGTAGGTTGAGAAGTAGAGCATGAGCCATTGGGTCATTATTATGGTGTTAGTGCTAGGACCTCATAGCATATTCTCTGCAGGGTTAGGAGTTCACAGGACTCATGCCCTAAATTCAAAGGAGCTCAGAGTCTGTCATATCAAATGTGTACACCTTGTACAGGCATGGCATGACTGGACAGTACTTTATCCTGGAGGCTGCACACCTAGCTATGTGTCAACTATGATGACGGACAATAAATTACACTCACACTAATGTTAATATTTACCTGCTGTAGATGCCCTAAGTTCAAGAATTACAATACTTAAAACTAGGATTCCAAGTGTGTTTAACGAGCAGCATTCACTTTCCACACATTCATTACTGTATTGAAACATATTTGCTAGAGTATTTCTAAAGTGCTAAGCGACAACAAAAGCCAACAGCAGAAACTGAAGAGAAAATGAAAGAGGCTGAAGCACATTCCAACTGGGACTGCAGAAGCACTAATAGTGAGCTTTGAACTTACGCCATATCTGTTCATAAAAGAAAAGAAGAAAGTCCCTGGAAACCCCTTTCCAGTGTTATGCAATACAGGTGTTTATTTCTATAAAACTCTACCATCTCAGGTTTAAAGTACAACCACCTGAGTGTTGCTCCAGAGGTCTGTTTCCTCAGGGCAGCTAGCCAAGCCTATGATCACTTTTACAAACATAAAATAAACATACTTTATGGAAATTCAATGTCCAATCCAAAGTCTACTACTCCCCTTGAGTACAAGAAATGCCAATCAAGTCATTAATCAGGGAGGCACTGCAAGACTAAGTCTTGCCCTTTGCCTTCACAACACAGATTAGTGTGAGTGTTTGAAAGCCAGATATTGTACCTGCAGAGGACAAAGTTTAAACTATAATGATTATTCCATGAACACTGCTGAAAGAGTATAGAAAGGGAATAATTTCTCCTAGGAAAAAAACACAGAAGTTATTGCTTCATCAAGAATATTGCTACATCTATCTACTGCTGGTGCTGTATGACCCTTTTTCCTAATGTCTTAGGTGAAATAACATCCACTGTGCCTGAATAAATCAACATTGTTTTGGAATATCTCAGACAAAAAAATCCATCCTTTATTTAAATCTTGCTTGAGCCTATTTGCATGAGGAGTGTTGATCAACACACTCAGTGAAGAGCGTGAGACTTACCACCACAGAGTATTTTAGATTAAAACTTTGTCACTTTGGGGCTTAAAGCTGATCATTTCATCTCTCCTTATCGACAAATTTTCAGACCCAGTTTCTGCAGAAGGCCAGGATTATTTTTTCCCTGTTGTCATCAACACAGATTTCAAATGTCTAAAGGGAAGTAAGATGGGGTAAGGCATATTTCCATTTATCCTCTGCTTTATCTAGCATGGCTGACCAGACATTTAGGAAAGTTCCCACATGCAATCCTTAAATAAGAGGCTGTACATCAAAAATACTTCTTAGGGGAATATCTCTTTTCCTTTCTCTTTTTTGAAGTCTGTGAGTTGAAAGTCCTAACTTAGCTCACAACATGAATGGAAATTTGCAGGAGTATATTAGTAGATGCTTTCAAATGCATTAATAAAGTAATAAAAGGTACAACAAGGCAAAAGTAGTAAACTATGTCAACAAAGTGTGTTGACCTTGAAACTGAGCTGAACTCAGTTTCATGTATGTGCCCCTACAGCTGTGAAAATATTCTTTTCTCATTCTTCACCCTGTATTTTTATATGGCACTGCACAAATGCCTAGTTGTGCTGGAAAGATTGCATGTTCAAAGCTAATTCCTTCATTTTGCAACTGCATTGGAAAGACCAGTTGCAGGTAGAAGCCATGCAAATACCTGAGTGAAAAACAAAACAAAACACTAAAAAAAAAAAAAAACACTTTTATTAATATTTTGTTTACCAATAATAAATGAAGATTCATTTATGACTCCTAGAATATTAGCAAAGAAGAGCAGTACTCTCTTTTCTTGCACAATAACCCATCCATAGTAAATTTGATAGTTAACTACCACACAACAGTTGATGCAGTTTTAAAGTTAATAGTGCAATAAACTCAACAGTGATGCTGCAGATTTTAAATGCCTTCTGGGATGTATAAAATATGCAAGTCAGGGTGGGGAGCAGCTGGATGCATAGGAACAGCTGGTCTCATTGGTCTGAGAATATTTTTATTTTAATGATAAGGGACATGAAAATTTTGGCTTGGATATCACTTTGTGTTGTCTGTGAAAGCAATGTCTTCAATTAACTTCCAAGTCAATAATCCTGTCATAACGACATCATCTTTTTAGTTGCTGTTGACATTATGCTCTGCCAAAATTCAGTTTAACAGTGAAACCCTGAGCACCAGGTGCCTGAGGCATCCCTCAATATAAATAAATTTAAAAAAAAAATAAATATACAACTCAGACATAGCTTCAATTATGAAGGCACATTGGCTTGGACAAAAGACTGTTCTGAAGTGAATGACAAAATTCTTCTTAACTTAGATGAGGGTTAGAAAAACAGGAAGGTGTACATGTTTGAAGAAAATAGAAGAACTACTAACATGCCCTCCTCTCACCTCTTTGGTTTTCAATCAATCAGTCAATCAATCAATCAATCCAGTATTATTTCAACAAAAAGCTTTCAGGGCTCAACACCGTTCAGTCCAGACTACAGTTACAAAAGGGAGATTTCTTGCAGCATTTCAAACAACAGACAGACTTCTCAGGATATCTGCCATTACTGAATTTTGTAAAATTCCTCATTCCTTTCCAGCATGCTGTTGTGTCACATCTGTCCTATAATTTATTATACCAACATTCTCTAAGAAAATAGATGATCTGATAGTGTTTTTATGTGACACTGTTCAAATGAGTGGCAAATCACAGCATTACAAGGTCTAAAACATACTTTGTGTATGTTTGCTCTGATTATATTTTAAGCTTTGAATAAAATTCAGCTTCTTTGGTCCATGCCATTGCATTACACTATACACATTGTTATTATTGTCACACTGTCACATGCAAGTAGTTATCTAATGCATTCGGTAAACAGAAATATACAATCAAAGGAACATGTCTTTGCTGTTGTTAGAGTACCAGTTATGTTAATGGCAGCATTATGAGACTTCAACCCATTCTAGGGATGGTAGCAATGTTTCTTTTGAAGTAGCTGAAACAGTCAAAGAACCATTCTCTTGATCCATGCAGGAATGGGCTCTTCTTATGAATTTGTGTAAAGTACAAAGAGCAGAGATACAAATTATTTTATATAGTCAGATGAAAAATAATAATAAATAAATAAATAAATAAAATGAAATTAAATGAAATGTAGCTAAACCAAAGGTAACCTAAGTGTACACATGCTGGAATAAAAGCAATTGGAACTATACCATGTCTTGGTTGTTTTATTATCTCATCTCTTTTTTTGCCTGGACATGTGGGTTATTCTGCAAGGAGAATGAGAGGGAGAAAAAAAGGACCCATTTTGCAGAAATAGAACACCTAGTCTATTTTGACTGTCACATTGGCTGAGACCAGGGCTAGACAGAAGCACAGACAAGGAGACTCGAAGTGGATAGTAAGGGAACACTGGTTACAGAGGAACAACTTATCACAACCTCATTCCCTGTGTTCATGTCATTACACACGAAGAATAAGCACTCAGAAAAACCAGCTTCTTGCCCAGTTCTGCCTGTGCCACCCAAACAGAGAAAAGGCATCCAAGTCCATCTGAGTATTAGGTGATCCCTGTGCCTTAAGGCCTTCTCCAGAAGTCACAGCAGTATAATGCAATTCAACTGACTATTCACCTAAGTGTCTAATCTTCCCCTTTTTTGTGTTTAAATTTGTACCAAGTTTTCCATCTGCTTCAAATAAAAGGGCTTGATGAATAAATGATTTACAGCCTGCAGGAGGAGGAGAGTTCATGCTAAACATTTTGCAGATAGAAGACTGCAAAAGAGGATATTTTCTTGTAGAAAAAAAAAAAGAGCATCTGTGGACCAGTTGGTTTCTTGTTGACTAAGCCAACTGGCTATGATACTACTTTTGGCAGCTTCCTTATTCTTGTGTGGGCTTCAATTACACAAAATTCTGTAAGATATTTATTATTGAATATAGCTATGCAGTGAATATCACACATATGATGTTGGCATTAGTTTTCTAAGTTAATTATTTAACATCAAATTAGGTTGAAATCCTGGTGTCTTTTTTTTTCATAAACTTGAACAAGCTAATGCTCAGACATTCATATACCAGCAATAAAATAATGTAAAAGTTGCACTGCCTCGAATGTTCCTTTTTTCCCAAGTTGTACAAGATTTTTTTTTCCTGCAGCCTCATGGATGCAAGTTCAATTTCAAGCAGGGTAAATAAAGAAGAAGATTTGCTATCCCTTACAAATAGGGCAATGCATGAAAAATGGATTTTAGCAAGTGAATTAACTGCTCGTGAAGTTGAATAGGGTTTGACAGCTCAGGAAAGTGAAAAGGAAAGCCTTTCCTGTTCTCAGAGCAAGGGTGAAACAGGAGTCACAGCCTCTGTAGGGACCTCCAGAGTTGTGGCACATTCTCTCCACCTTATCACAAGCATGAGAGTTTACTGCCTCTCATCTGTCACCGCAAGATACTTTTTCTTGTCCTGTGCTTCAGGTTACCAGCCTTGAATTGGTCTGTTTAGCTGTGAGCATACAGGAAATAACAATTTAAGCATCAAGGAGAAAGCAGCTCAGTAGAATCGGCTCTCTTCTCCCCCTACATAACTGCTTGCCTTATAAACAGTTCTGCTGAACCAGCTGGGAGGACAACGTGCCAGGTACAGGCAGCAGGAATACATTGCACTGATATTGCTGCTAAACTCTTCATTTCCTTATTCAGGAGAAAGCTTTGGCATTGTTTCTGCTAACTGAAGGACCTCAGCTCTTTAAAATTGTGGCCACTTCTCTGGCAGACAGGCCATCATCTCTTGTATTTGATTGTCTACTAATAACTACTTGCTGGGGGACAATGCCCCTAAATCTCTTTCTCCCCAAGCCAGTGATAACAGAGTGTGATTTCAGCAGATGCAAGTCACAGTTGAATACTCAGAGGTACTGCTTAATCTTACCAAACCTGGTCAGAGCTGTGCCAGAACAGGAGTAGATTCAGCTGAAAAAGAATCCAAACAAAAACTGTTTTTTCAGCTGCATCAGGTCCCTGGTTCAGGTCATCATACAGTTCTGCAAACACAAGCAACCCTGAGCAGACCTGAGTGTGAGACAGCCTTTCACTCCAACACTGCAACCAGAGATTAGCCTATTAAATTACAGAAGACTTCAGGTATTTTAGCACCTGGAGATATTCCTGTCCTCTATTTGTACCACCTTAGGACTATTACAAGTTTGTGGGCAGTTATCATGTGAACTGGATCAGGGAACTGATGTGGGTTTTTTCCAAGGTTTTGGTTTTATATAGTTTGTTTATTTTTTGGTTTTTGCAGCACAACCTATCTTCACCCATTGAATATTCTTCTTCATATCAACCTGTGAACTGCCAAATGCTCTTGATAAAAACAGTTTGAATTAAACTAACTCCCAAGTTAACTTTTACCTCTTGACTGATGTTAGATGTAATAGTATCAGACAGTCCAGGTGAGGAATGGGTGATATATGACCCCCAAACCTGCCTGTGAGGATGCAGCGAAAGTGCAGAATTCCCCACAGCACACAAAATATTAATCTCTCAATGAGTTCAATTTACTTTTCCACTCAATCCTTAAATTCTTTGTCAGTCTGCCAAAAAAGGGTAGAATATCTGAGACAATATTCTTGTATTTCAAAAGAGACCTTTAGCATCACCCTCAGCCAAGTTCACAAGAGATCTGTGCCACACCTTAGTATTTACAGTAGTGGTGGGTACAATCAACCAGAAAAAAGAGTGACCAAAAAAAAGAAAAATCTTTCCTCCTCTAAAAGGATATACAATTCTTGATCATCTTTAACAAAAATTCTAATAATTAGGAAACTCTGTTTCTAATAAGCAAGATTGTTACCTCGCTCTGCTCTCAGACACACTGATTAAACCTAGTGGCCTCCATACTATCATCTGAAGAAAAGGAGACAGTACAATAGGACCACAGACATAACTACATGATGTAATCATATCTTCTTAAGTACTGAGACAGCAGGAAGGCTGCCTTTTCCTCTTGCTGGTGAACATGTAGTTACTACTATATTTAATATCAGGCTTGCTCTGTACCTCTGAGAGGAGAATCCTACTTAGACTACTTTAAATACCATTAATGACCCTGATAAATTTGCTTTTCTTATCAGTAAAATCAGTCTCTGAAAACTCGTTCTTAATTTGGCAAGTGGGGAATGTATCTAACAAACTCTGCAGACAAATATATCTGCACAACTCTGGTTTCTGCTGTGGATACTGGGCTTGAATACTGCGGCTCTGATAGCCTCCAGAAGGCTTTGTGAATATTGCCAAAAGAATATGGGCTCTACCTTCTGAAAAAAATAACCAAAGAAAACCATGGAGTCCACAACTGTAGCAAAAAAATTCTAGATTTTAAGTATCTACAAACTGAAGTGATGAAAATGAAACCTTCCAATCTTTCAAGACACCTAACACTTAAAGGAAAATCATTTCAATGTATAGATGATCATTTTCCTGTCTATGCCATCTCCAGTGATAAGCTGTCTGGAGCATACCCAAAACTTTTCTGTAAGTCTTGATTTTTTCTTAGGCAGAAGTTAAAAAGAAAACCAGTCAGAGGGCAGAGGAGAAAGCTCTACTTTCTGCAGAACAATTGCAATCATATCATGCAAATTTAGGATTATAAGAAGTGAAATAATGGAAGACTTTCAAATTAATTTCCTAAAATACACAGACATTAAACATACACTAGACTTTTCCAGATGGTAAACCAAACTCTCAATTCAGTTAAATCAGCATAGGTTCACTAAAGCTGACTCATATACTTGTTTATCATTGGGAAGGGAACTTGGGAGGCAAAAAAATTATCTGTAGTTGTTCCATAATCCCTCTGAAATACTGTAAAGAACTTTATAAAAATGAGACTAATGTCTTCTCTTTAATATCTCTCTTGACTAGAACCAGGTAACTTTCAGAGAGCAAGAAATCATGCAGAAATTAGCTGGGCTCCAATTGTTCATGAAAACAGCTCATGTCTCATAAAATCTCCTCCACCCAAATAAAGCACATTTCAGTATTTCGTTACTGCCTGTCAATCCAATGCATGCTATGCAAACTTTCCTTGCACAGATTTGACATGTTCACTCTTTTACAGAGCTAAATTAAAACCATGCCTGCTCTACAGATTTTCCAGCAGAAGAGTCAATAATCTGCTAACTTGATATGTTGCTTTACAGTTTATCACTATAAAGACAATGAAGTTAAACACAGCAGAAGGATGCAGAAAGTCTCAGCAATTATGGTTCATTGACAGTTTGCTCTGCAGGCCAAACTAAAGATTTAGAGTCAGTCAACTTATTTTACTTTTATATCCTGAAAAAAAGTCTACTAAATTATCCATATTTTGACACCTGTAACTCAAGTACAGGGGAGAGACAGCTAATGAATGAAAACAGATTTCTTTCTTCTGGCTTTCTCAGAGCTCGTCTGTCATGAGAGAAGTTACCAGGGGGGTTTTGCCTTTTTTTTTAGTGTACTAAGTGAAAACCTCACACAAAAGAAATGTCAGCTTCCTTCTTCATTTCAAACTTCAAAACAAACCCAAAAGAATATGCAGGAGTTGTTACTGTCTCAAATGCCAATTTGCAGGCAAGCAATGCAGCAATAGGACAGAGCAGACAAGTACAGATTAGGTTTGAGAAGTGGACCATAAGAACGTCACCATTCCTTTGAAAGACATCTACCAAACATCTCCTAACAACTTTTTAACTTCCTTGGAGAATGTCTTAGAAAAAGCAGGTTAAAATGCTAGCCTGAAAAGCAGAAGCAACCACAGTCACTGCCCTCTATTGGATGAAAAGCATCTATCTGAAAGATCATGCTGATCTGGTAAGAGGTCTCTCACATGGTGGACACGGTGAACAAAAACTTCCAGAAACTGCAGAGGAAGGCCATGAATATGCTCAGACATCAGTTGTAGCTTAGATAAGAGGACATAGTAGAGCTGCTAAGCATTTTTGCTCTTTTTTTCTCATTATATCATTCATATAGATATTCATGGAAGAAAGAGAACCAGCTCTGTCTGTAACACACCCAGCAGCACACTGTGGAATCTCTAACTATTTTTCCTCAGTTATCAAGAGGTGTCCTCAAATGGAATCTCTCCTGACAAAAGGTGTTACCATCAAATGTAAGTTAGCTCACGGGGGAAAAGTGAAAGCTATCACAAATTTTAGAACTAGTCATCAGTGGCTATCCCACAACAAGCTGACATTTTAAGCCATTCCTTTCAGTTTAGCGCATACCTCAATGAAGTTTTTGTCTCAAAACTGTGGAGTTATAGTCTCACTGAGACATGGTGAGGCTGTTCCTACTGAGTGCATGCTAAAGCCATTTCTCTTGACTGGAAAAGCAAAAAAAGTTTCAGGAAAGCAAAATGTAGCTTTAGGTGAACCTTGATGTAAGGACAAAAGGGACTATACTGCCCTGCTTCTGCCTGCTTCTTTAGAAATCACGAGGAGAAGAGCATAGCAGGCAGGAAGAAAAGGTGCTGCAGCAGTGAGGTCAATTAATATTTTCATTAGATTTATAGATTTAACTAAGTTAAGCTAAAGATAACACTGCATTCTTTTCTAATAAAGCCAACTATGTAAGGAAAAAATAGATAAAATATAGCAAAATGAAATGTTTGCAAATAAAATAATAAGCTGCTGCAAGGGTCAAGCTTTTTGATATTTTTTAAGTACTTGTATTGATATTTCATTTGCAGGAGGTAACAGCATTCCTTTAAATCATTGAGAGCAATTGAACAGATCTGGCTGTAGATTGTTTGCTTTTCTGGGGTTTAAATGTAGGAAATGTAAGTTGCCATTCTGTAGTTAATGGTCCCATAAAATAGACAAAGTCTTATTTTTCTTGGGTTTTGTGGTAAGCATCAGAATAAAATTTAATTTTTCCCCTAAATAAACTGGCATCAATCATTCAAAAGCTTATATACTTCCTAGGAAGATGCCCCTCAATGTCTATGATTCTATGTCTTTGTTCAAAAAGTGTGTCATACCTTTTACAGTACTGTTTGCAGAAGTTATGTTCCATTGCTTTTCTCTCTGATTGGATGCAAAGAACACATACAGGATTTAAACAACTTCTAAAAGCCCTTGACAATGTTACTTCAGATGTCCAGATGATGTATAACAAAAAATCTTCACAGCTTTACTTGTAAAATTAGTCATAAAATGCTGAGGAGGTTTTGTGCTATACTTTCTACTAAGTGTAATTTAGAACATGCTTGCATCAATGCTGGCAGGCAAGATTCCAAAATAGAATAAAAAAATCTACAGGTAAGTCACCATTGCTCTTTGAAATGGCATGAGCACTTAAGTAAGAAAGCAGATTTGGATTCTGGAGACATTATGGGAATTCTCCTAAGGATATTTTGGGAAGCAAAGAGCTTTTCTCCAGATCTTGTAAATTAAACCCTTTAAATCATATCCTTCCTAACATTATCACTTCTCCACTTTGCCCCCAACTCCTAGTGCCTTTCACATCAGTAGGTTTTGAAGCAATGTAGCTGGAGTTAAAGAGCTGAGATGAGTTGATTGCTAGAGATATAAAAAGGACTCCATTCAAATGCTAAACCTTTCTCTGTTCTGAATTCCTCAAATATTCTACACTTTGCCTATAATGCCTACAGTTCCAAGGACACTGGAATTGTTTTGAAGAACAGAGACTTGGGTAGCACTTTCTAAGCAAAAAGAATTAGCTCAGTAGAGTTCTATTCTATGCTATTTTATTCTGCCTACACTTTTCTGAGTGTAGCAACCTAGTTCAGCATTTATTGTCCCTTGAACACTTACTCTGCTCAAACTTGAGGAAGCCAAAAAGCCACAAGGGCATTTGCACCTCCTGGAAGCTGATCAGCAATAAATACAGTAAACACTGTAAATAAAGTTCAGAGTTAATGCTTTATGCACTTGCAAATACAAAGCAGAAAAGGACACAGAACAGCTTCTCAAGAAACTCTCTTTTACTGGATAAAGAATAGGTAAAAAAATAAAATGAATGGATACCGAAGGCTAAACAACATAAAATTTTAGTATTCCATATTACCCAACACCACTAACTTCTGTACAAGGTCACCCTGGACAAAACAGACACAGTCTAAATTGTCTGTCATTATCTTGCTGGTCCTCAGTCTGCCTTTATAAGTCTGAACCCTAGAAGAATCCAGTTTTATATGGTTTTTTTTTGTTTGTTTGTTTGGTTTTTTTTGTTTTGTTTCTTTACCTAATGCTAAAGTAACAATAATGACTGTCAGTATCACAGCTTAACAGATATTTGAAACTCTTTTTCTTTTGGATCTTCCTGAATATACAAAGTTCCTAGACCTTAATCCCATCTATTTTGGGTGGGATTCCACAGTTTAACCTCTCCCAGGCTTGATCTGAGTCCCACTAAAATGTTAGTCATAACTATTTTCTCAAACATATCTACAGATTTGTTAGCTATATGACACAGAGATCACACCTGCAAAACAAAAAGCAAAACACAAAATCTTGAAAGGCAGGAACATCTAGAGAGCTATGGGAGAGCTTTGATTTTTCCCTTCAACTGAGCTAACCTCATTCCTGGAGGTAAAGCAAAACAAACAAACAAAAACAACAACAAAAAAAGGACGACACCCTAGTCAATTCACTGTATAAGATGTTTGCCTGTGTCTCCTGCAGTCTGACTGTCAGCTTCCCACTGATTCAGCCCTCACAGCCTTTCCTAATCTATTCATGCCCCCTCCCACTTTCTAATCTTTGAAGTTTCAGATCTCTGCTGAACCAGGCATAGCCTTAGGAAGAGTACCCCATTCCAGCCTACACAGAGCCAGTTTGTCTCCCAATAGTCCAGCAGCAACTCATGCCTAAAATTCTTTGAAGTTGTATACCTTAGGCTGCCTTATCTGTGTCATTGTTCCACCTTCTCATGCCTTTAACAACCTTGTTGTCATCTCCCCTGATTTAACTCTATGTGTTCAGGTTGTCAGCAGAGCATAACTGATAGATAGTCAATACTGGATTCATAATAAATTCTCAAAGTACATATTCCCAGTTTTATAGCTTGGATAGAAGAAAATTCATTCTGTAAACGCCAATTAATGTATTATTATTATTACTATCATTATTATTTTTATTCTAATTACTTAAATTGTAACCAGATAAAGCAGAACAACATCTGTTTTAGATACAAAATGCTTGGGGGTTTAAATTTATTGACAGCAAGAAGCTTATAGCCCTCAGGATCTCTTCTGGAAGCTGTGAAACCCCAGGCCTACTTAGGATGTAAATGTTTGCCTCACTTCCCTGAAAGGAACTTACACATTCTCTAATGCATGAGACCTTAGATCTTTCAGAACAGCTGCCACATGGTGTTAGTAGAAAGTTGCTTAAAGCACCCACCAGGGAAAACTTCCTCTATGAGGTGCCTCCTTCTGTGACTCTAGGGAAGGTCCTTCCAGCTCTCCTAGAAGCAGGACCCAGCATCTCCTCCTGAGGACAGGGGCATATGTTTCACACAATTGAGGAACAAAGCTGTGGTGGGTTGCATTAATTTCATACAACTTTAAATGTGGCTGAGAGAATGAAATCAGAGTCCCTTTCTAGTCAATGGAATGAATGAAACCTTAGGAGGGGTTGGCTGACCTGACATTCTTGAGACATTTATTCTTGGATAAATAATAAATGCACAAATTTAACTTTATTAATGGCACTTGAAGAACTATCAAGTGATGCAAAAAACATCTAAATGCCTCTTAGTTTAAGCAGTTCCTGTGTGAGCAGAATTTAGGTCATGAGTTAGATATAATGTCAGAAGTCTAGAGCCCACATTGTTTCCCAATGACAAACCAACATTTCAAATTAAAGATTTAAAAAGTTATTAAAAGCTTAACTACAAAAGCAAAATCTATGCATCCTTTAGGATAAGTTTTCTAGAAAATCTCTTCAGACATTTCTTCTAGCTTAATTTACATTAAACTATTGCATGAAAATGGTGGAGCTTGATGTGCATCAAGTTATTAAACACTTATTTGGGTTTTTTGTTTGTTTGGTTGTAGTTTGTTTGGGGTTTTTTAATTATAGAACTGTAAAGGGAGGTCAAAGGTATCTGTAATAGCACTGATAAAACCAGAATCTGGATCACATTTTCAAGGAACTTAATATTACATTCAAGCATCAGATAAATTTAGGTCATGCAGCAAATTCTGGTATGAAAATTTTCAGATGTTCATTGTATTATCTCAATGTGGCAACCTATGCTAGTAAGAATGCAAGATTAATTTTCATTTTGATATTTGACCTAGCCAAACTTGGGAAGGAAAACAAAAATAAATCCAAGTGATCAAGCATAAAGCTCAATATACATACAGGAAGGAAACCCAATTTCTAATTTCTAGGAAAAAAAATAAAATAAAACCAGCTAGGCATTGCCTAAGAAGTTGTTTAGCAAAGCTGTTTTCAGTTTATTTTTGATACAAAATGAAAAAAAACTCCACAGATTTTGTTTATATCCCTCCATCGGTCACACTTCACAAATAAATGAGACTGGCAAAACTCTTTTGCCTTCCAAGAAAGATCCCCCCCTCCATTGTTGGCATTTCAATGCAATTACAAAATTCAGGTTTAAAAATTAGACTGAATGATAAAAAGCACATTCTTCATAAATATTTAACCTTCTTCAGCATGACAGTAATTATAATGTGGAGCTCAGTAGCTGCATATTCCATTTAAAAGATCTGTCATGCCTTCCATTCCAAATGCTGCTTTTCAAAGGTTTGCAATGCCAAGATAAAAAGAAAACTCCCCCAAGGTGGAAACTTGGAATAAAGTCTCAGCTTCTAAAAATTATTATTAATGGTAGATTCTGAGGATGAGAGATACTGTTTGAATTATAGTTGAGGTTTTACAAGCACTGCTTTCTTTTCCTGAGCAAAATATTTAATAACATTAGATAGTCATTCTGTTTCTACATTCTAAAAATATTTTGGGGGGGAAATGGCAAAATATTTTCACAATTAAACCACTGATTTTCATGCAACATTTTTCATTTTGCAACGTCCTTTGATCCTACTGATATCATTTCATCATTTAAAAGAATACTTGAAGTATTTTGTGTTGAATACAGTTGGTTTAGATCAAATGAAATTTTTCCAGAAATTCCAAGTAACCCCCCTATTATTCAGTCAGCTTTAGGTAGGCATAAATACATTTTGATAGGTCCCCCCTATTATTCAGTCATCTTTAGGTAGGCATAATACATTTTGATAGGTAACCCCATGTTCTCATAGTACAGAAGGCTAGTGAGTAACTTTGAAGAAGGATTCCGTAACGGTTAACTAGAAATTCAAAGTTGTTTAAGCAGGGGAAGCTAATTCATCCATTTGAAATCTGATGGTCTGGGGGTGGGGATAAGATGAGAGGAGGAAAAGTGCTAAGTCCCAGCTATGCTCATTAGCTAATTGAGGATAGGTCTTGTCAGGAGAGGGTGGTACTTGTGGCTGTGCTGGCACCGAGGTGTTTGACCTAGGTTTTTACTTGTGCTAGAAGCAGGATGTACAGGGCAGAGTCTTGTTTTGCTACTCAGCAGGTGTGGTCAGAGCACCTTAGGAGCAATCGAGACTTCCCCCTTTCTTGCAAGGAAAGAGCAAGACAGGCTCCCAGAAGCTATTTTCCCATTCTCTGCCCACTCAGTGTGGATAAGAAACTAGGCTAGTTTGTGTGTAGGTGGCTGGGGGGAGGAGGTAAGTAAAGACACATATGTTTATATGGCACTTCAGCTCTACTGGAAGTCAGTGAAGTTTGAAGCCCAGCTGCTGCTTGTGCAGCTTTGACAAGCTGATTCTCTGTCCTTGGAGCTGAACTCTTATTAGAGAAAAAAATTCCTCTCCAGCTTCCTGACTGTATCAGTGGAGAGTAACTGACAATATCTCTGTAAGATGCTGCACACTCCTCTTTAAGATGAGTCAAAGAAATGCAGTCAGAACTTGAGTTTCACTTCAGATTCTCTTGAGCACTGAAAGATCTAATGAGTTCTACTTTCATCTTACAGGCTTTTTCTGAAAAATTAAGAACTTTTCTCTTTCTTGGGGATCCATAATGGCTTTAGCCCTAATTACCTGTATGTTATCATGGGCTACTTTGACTCACTTACATTGCTTTGCATTTATGACTGAATTTCACTGCACTTTTGTCACTCCATCAGTTAGGTAGATGAGGATTTTCTGCAGCTCCTGGCAATTAGCTTCACATTTGTCTCTGTGAAATAATTTTGAATCACATACAAACTTTGCTATTTGCCTATTTATCCCTTATGCAGGCATTTTAAAATATGCTACACAGTATTTAGATCTCACTTCTAATTCCTGTTTTCACAACCAAGCATATACTACTACCCTTTGTTTCATATCTTTTGAACAGTTGATGAGACCTATGAGGGGACTTTTCTTTTCTTTTTCCCGTGTGACAGTTTCATTTCTACAACAATATTAGCTTGATCATCCCTACTGATATGCTATTGACTTCAGAAAACCCTAGGAGATATGTGAAATAGAAGTTGCCCCTGTAGAGTGATATTCCTTCAGATAACATGCATCCATTTCTCTACTAACTCTAGCACACAGAATGCACATCATTCTCTATAAAATGTATTTAACTGGTTGTTATGAACTTTACCTTTCTACAGTCTCTTTGGGAGAGTCCTTAACATTTATTTAACATTAAAAAAAAAATATATTGGCATTTAGATTCAGCTAAGTAGCCTAAAATACTATAAGAACCTACACATTTTGTCTAGGATAAAATCCAGATTCAATGACCCTTAGTTTCTCAGCATCCTTTTCCTTCTGAAAGTTTGATATCACCTTTTTCTACTTCTTACCTTTTACTTTAAACAACTTCTGTTGTTTAAACAATGGATCTAAAGTTGATTAAATTGCTCTAAATTTACTAAATTTCAGAAAGGGAAAGAACAAAAGCAAGAAGTGTATTTCCATGCCTATGGCCACCTCCTACTTAAACTTCCTGTCCTTCCCTCTTCATGGCAGATTGTTCTCCCTTCAGCATCTTCTCCTTTATCCTCATATGGTATGTGTAAATAAAATTGGTTAGAGGCCTTTACTATAAATTAGATCACTAAATGATCTAAAATTTATCTTCCCTTGGAATTGTGTTTTTCTATCATGTTTTTCAAACTCAACATATTTTCATTAAGCAGGTGTCAGTTCAGTGCCCTACATAAGAATGTCCCAGTCAAGCACTTATGGAGCTTCAGTTCTCCACTACCTTTAGAAAACTGCTTATATTAGCACCATTAGTATTAGTCAGCTATTAATCTGTAAAAAAGTCTCAAAGAACTACAAGAATTTGGCAGATAAAATGGAATTTCCTAATTAAACTTAAGTTTTTAAGGCAGAAAGTGTCCCTGCATAGAGAGCAAACAAAGTAATATATTCTTCATTAATTTGTAGCCAGATAATAAATAAGAAAAATACACCTTTGATAATCAGGTATCAGTGAAATGCCTGACCTATTTAAAGCAAACACTTCCATCTGGGTATGCATAAGTAGGGGAAAGATTTCATTATTATCAACAAGCTACTCTGAATCATTATGGCAATGATGGATGGAGAAAGGGTAGAAGGAATTGGACAGAAATGGAAATATCCTAAATGACTAGATGCAATTCTAGGTGATAGATATTCTTGAAGAGATTCACAGAGCAAAATAATAACTAGAAATAAATCTCTAATCATGCAGCAACAAAGTACAGAATGTGGTGCTGGTAAGATTCCTGAAACAGAACCAGAGAAAGAGGAAAAATAAAGAAAATGGAAAATTTGAGTAAGAGTACAGAAGATTGCACACTAGAAATAGAGATGTGATGAGGAAAGCTGGAGAGGGCTGAGACAAAAGATGAAGGAAAGAGACACCCTCTCCTTTCTGAAAGAATCACTGATTTTTTTCAGAAATTGTATCAGGCTAGAATAGAAAATGGGAGGTTGTACTCGGGGGTGAGAGCCACAGAAAGGACACAAGATAAGAGCTCTGGTGTTAGAATATAAAACATCTCAGCCCTAGTCTATAAAACTTCACAAATGAGATTTCCAACTCTGCATAACCAATGCCTGTGTCAAAAGGAAAATGAAAGGTTGAGTCCTCTGTTATCAGGAAATAATTTAGTTCCATTGACTTCAGATAGAGATGGAGCAATTAACACCAGCACAGAACCTGGCCTAATCCATTAGTTTCCATACTAACAAGGGAGAGCATAATTCCCTGTTAATTTGTGACAAACCTAAAATAACTCTGACTCTTGCAGCTCACAAAGTGGAAGATGAAACAGGTCCTGCAGAGCAGTTGGAGGAAGTTCATTTTATAAGAGCTCTTCATTCTGTTTGCAAAAGCAATACCACTATTAATCAGCTCCCTAATGTTTACATATGCACAACACTTCAATATATTCAAGTCTCAGCTAACTCCCACTGGACAAACACTAATAGTGACTGATGCAGCAGGTCCTGACACCCAGATTTAAACTCTGTTGAAGCCTGAAACTGACTGTTACATTAGGGGTTCTGTCCATTTGGTTTGGCCAAAGGAGAAATTCTGTCTATCCCTGCAAATGACTGGAAGAGTGAGCTGAGTTGGAACCTACACCCATCCCACTCACATGATACAGATGGTAGTGATCTTCCCATTCCTGGTAGAATTAGCTAGACTTATTTTTTCACTGGACTGTTACACCACTGTAGAAGCAGATAGGTTTCCTACAGAGGATAGCACACTTTACTGGCAGGTCAGCCAGCCTCTCAGCAGTGTTTCAGACAAGCTAAATATAGCCACGATTTTTGCAACTGCAGAATAACAATTAAAGCCACAAGTGGTAGAGCTTGGGGCTCCCTGGCAGGGAGCTAGAATCCTTTTTGTCATGAGTCTTGAATGAAGCCAAGACTGCCATGCTGGCTGGATGTGGCCAGAGATGCTTGGATTTAACACCCACGTGGAAGAGCAGGCACAGAATTACCTATAGTGATGATGTTGCATGGAGATTTTGGCCAGAATTTTGACAACATACAATAATTTTTCACTGCCTTTTGACAACTTCAAGTGTTGCCACAGGAGGAATTTACTGAAAGAAGTAACTGAAAGAACTGTGAAGTCATATGAGATGCACTCATGCACCTTCAATACTGTAGCAGTTTTTAAAACAGCTGGACACCAGAAAGTTCAGCTGGACACCAAAAAGTTCACTAATACAAGCAGCTGCTCCTGGCTGATTTGGTAACAGCATTCATTAGTCTTCTAGAGCCAAAGCTCTGTCTGCTGCTGTATTTCCTTTGTTTAAGTTCAATGTGATCTGTGTGAGCAGTGTAAACAAAACACCAGCACACGTAGTATTGATTAAAAGAGGACATTGTATCCAGCATCGTCATTGCATTCCTTTACAACAGCTTCACCACAACTTCAGCATGCTCACCAGGCAACATGCAGATACTCAGTGTCTTTGTAATTTAACCTCAATTTCACCATCCCATTTCCTGCTTGTCTTTGAGTATTTACATCTGCCTGGCAACTAGTCTCACTGGGAAACAGTTTGCAGCAAGGAAGAAACGGGGCACATGTAAAACTCTTAACAGCCTTAGGATGAAAAATACTCACTGCTGAAATTCCTCTTTATAGAGCAAGGTGCCACTTTTACAACAGAACAGAAAAAAAAAGCTGAAGTGGTGTTTGCAGCCCCTCTTTTCCCATGACTTCACAGGAAGTAGAGAACACATTTGGCTGTTAGGATGCAGTGCATCATATGAGATGCCTAAACACCTGCTGAACATTCATGTGGTACCTCATGTAACTGTGATCCTCAAGTAGGGTTCCATCCCCACTGCAAGCTAGAAATCATTCATAACAGCAGTAAGGCAGCTTTGCTTACTGATGCAATTCCATGATGCAATTTGGGATCTTTCTGACTGTTTGATGATGGAAAGTCCCCTCTACTCCCACCAATTCCATAGCATTGGATAAGGTCATCCTATGCAAACACAAAGTATCTGAAACCACATTTGCAATGAGGTATTAACTGTAGCATAAAGGGGAAAACCAAACAAGCAAACCCTTCTGAACTTTACAAAACTGCCCATGATATATGATGACTGTATATCAAAGGATGTCAGGGGAGGGAGTGCAAATGAGAAGATAAAAACTGAAACAAAGTCAGAAAAATAGAGAAGTAAAGATAAAAAGAGGCAACCCCACTGATAGAGTTGCTGGAGTATTAGAAGAAAAACAGCACTTCAAATTTATCAAGTGATTAAGCTCAGACACTACTCATTGGGGATACTCCAGCTTTCTGAAAAATAACATTTGCCACATGCTAAAAGTAGAGGTGCATTTTCCCTTGAGATTTAGCATCGAGAAAGAAGATACAACCTTCTAAGACTCAGTAAAAACAAACAAACAAAACAACAAGAAAAGGACAAAACCAACAACAAAAACTTGAGCACCTTTGTAACCAACCACTTAGGGTTTCAAAGCTTGGCATGTACACACTGTTGAGCTTTTGACAAGTTTGTTCATGTTTTATACTAAAATATTTTTGCCAGTTAAAAAAAAAAAAATTAAAAGAACACACCTCAAATACCTAGTCAGGAATTTATTGCTAGTCCAGTTAACTTTTTAACATGCAATCAAAGCACAACATTCAGGGCGCTTTTTTTTTTCCCCACAGATATAATTATACCAGTGCATACATCCTGAGTAATCCAAGTACTACAGGAGAACCCTCTCAATACCACAGGAAATTATATACCATCTTTGCAGTACCTACCCCTTTCCCCCAATGCTACTCACACTCTTTAAATGCTCCTCTAGGTCCTAAAGTCAGTAACTGCAGGCTTCAATAACAAGTAGGGAGCAGGTGACCTTGCTCAGAAGAACTGAAACTAACCATTTTCCTTTATCCCAATTAATAGGAAAGGCTGATGTTTGTTATCAACATCATCTACACACTTCTAAAACAAGTTATAATCAACTCAGGCTAAGACAAGCCCGACAAATACTAAGACCCTGTATTCCTAGGTCAATAAAAAACCTGTGCCTCTTTACTAGTAATGGCAAAAATTCTTTTTACTGGACATATGCTGAAGACATGTAGATACTTGTACACAATGCAGAAAAAAAGGGTAGAACACAAATGTGCCTTGGTACAACAAGAGATCAACCTACCAACTGTTACTGTGAATACACAAACTCTAAATGATATGGAGTTAGAAGTGATGCAGGCAAATGTGATGCCAGCGCTATGTTTTGAAAATCTGTTGCCACATCTGAGCACCAAACATAGGTACAGTCAGATTTTGCTCACATTTAACACATGGCAAATTTCTTGGAGTAGCAGAACTGTGGCTGCTACTTCAGTATTGTATAAATATTTGACATCATGTCTCTAAGTATTAAATATGTAGAATAAAATAACTTCTGCAGTCAGATGGCTTTGCTAGTGGAAACTAATGTTCCTCTTAATTATTTAGAGATTTTGAAGAATTATCAGCTGAAAGGACAAAATGGGGGAAAAAATATCTAGCTTGGATTTTTGAAAAGTCTAGGAGAAGGTATTCAGGAAATTAAACTGCCTTGAGTGATGGATACAGCTTTCCCATGGGACTGTAATGACAGATCATGTGCAGAAAGCATTAGTGGTTAGCACAGCAGGTGCTACCAGCATTGGAAAGACTTGATGATTAGCATTTATTTACAAATAGTCTAAAAAGAGAGTAAATAACAAAGCTTGCAAAAGAGAAAAATGTGCTTTAATTGGATCATAGAAAAGTTAAAACTGAAGAAAATGTAGATAGCTTTAACAAAAGTAATCAAATAGAAATTCAGGGTCAAACTACCACAAAATTTGATGGTATAATATATGATCCTTGATACCACAAAAACTTCCTTTTAGTTTCCTGCTGGATTTAGAATAAAACTTTGCTTGGAACAATATCTTATGTAATTAACCTTATACCTCTCAATGTTCTATGTGGTCACTTAGAGAAAAGAAACTTGATGAGATGGAGCTCTGGTCTGATCTGAAGAATACATTCTAGTGTAAACTCTGCAAATATAATAAAGAGATGTTCAAGGAAAATGTAGAACTTGTTACTCAAATACTTATAATAGTTTGGGGTTTCATTAGGAAAAATAAATAGGAATTAACCACAAGAGTAGAGGGGGAATTTGTACCAATTTTGAATAATAAACAAAAAGAAGCCAAGCATGTAATCACAGGACACTGTGAGGAGACTAGAGTGGCCATGTCAGTCAGGCATCTATGATAAAAAGTCAGTGAGCTATTCTAAACATTATTTGTACTGGAATTTGAACAGGAAATCTTAAGGTTTATAAAATACTGAATCTAAATATATTAGTTACAGATAGGTATCCTATAAATGGAATTTATTGCTGGTTGCCAAATTCCTTGAGTTATGCCAATATCAACTCTCAGCTTCATGCTTGACTTAACACTTGACATTTCCAAGTTGTAACTGCTTGAGCTGTTGTCTGTGTTTAGCCCATATCTGGGTCTACAAGTTGCTGTGGTACCCAGTGACCCTCCCCTGCCAAGAGGGGGGATCAGGACAAGGAGAGGACACCCATGGGTTGAAATGAAAAGGGATCTAATTAAACAGCAAAATTAACACCAAGGCAAATATAAAGAACACAGAGTTACACTCAGGCCAGTGAATGTACAGCAGCCACAATAAACAAGAAGGCAGTCCTCGGGGGCAGAATGGTCAGCAAGCCCTTCTAGGGATGGGGAGAAGCAAGAGGAAGAGCCTCGGTCTTCAGTGAACTTCCTCCCTTATAATAAGTGTCATTTATGATCTGGCATACACCTGTGAGGCAGCTTGGTTTAGCTGTTCTGGCTGGAAATTGCCCATGGCTGGACTATGATTTTATCCTTGCAGTACTACATAATGCAGGGCTAAAAATGCATCAAGTGTGGTGTTGTGGCATCTCGGGGGTTCTGTTTCAGGTTGTACCTCAAAAGTGAACTTGTCAGTGCTATGGTCAGGAACAGAATAACATGTTGGACTGATTAAGCCAGAGATTTTTTTATTCCTCTCTTCCTAAGTAGTTGACATAAACAAACAGACAACATTTTTGTCTTGAGACCAGCAGCACGTGAAAGATGAAACAGCCTCTCAGTTACATCAAATCTCATATGGCATTTTTAAAACATATCACCTACTTCCCACTCACCTCAAATGGTCTGCAAATAGCAAGGCATCATGTAATCCCTATACAGTAGCCAGACTGAAGTTTAGAGTTTATGAAAGTTTGGGGGTTATTTTATGGTCCTGCAGGGTTTTTTGGCTCTTAAAGTGTCAGTTCTGTAACACACAACATGAAAATGGAAGAAAAATTTGCCCTTGTGGAGAAGTCTAACTGCACACCAGATTGTGTTATCAAGAGTGCAGACTACAGATCATGGCAACTGACAACTCTCATTTACTTGACACCTGTGAGACTGCCTCTGCAGTACTGAGATTGAGTTTTGGGGTCCCTGAGATAAGGAAGTTGTTGACATGCTGCAACAAGCTCAGGAGATAAGCCACTAAGATAGAAAGGGAGTTGAAGCACATGGTTTGTGAGGAGAAGCTCAATGAGCCATGTTTGTTCAGCATTAGGAAGAGAAAGCTTAAGGGAGATCTTATGGCCATGCACAACTACCTAATGCAAGGATGTAAAGATGGAGGCACAGCCCCATTGCAAAGGTGCACAGTGAAAGGATAAAAGGCAATGGACACTTTCTTACCTCAAGACAAGAGGCAATGGACTCCTTCTTACCTGTGTGGATCTTGTATTCACAGACACTGTCATAATAGGGGCAAAATGAAGACCTCCAAAATTCTGCTTTTTAACATTAAAAACAAACAAACAAAACCCCACATAAATATGGACTAACTTTCCATGTTTATTCTCTTGCATTCTTCTAGAATTCTCTGAGACTGAGAGATTCATACCTCACACTTCATGCCAGTCAGCTACCTATGTGGAGATGAGGGATTTGGAGAAGTTACAAGTGTTTAATGATTGTTGAAGAGCATCAATTTTCAAGTGTATCAACAAGTCAAACAAGAACATAAGTTCCAACAGTAAAGAAGCTCCAAAGCCACACTTGGAAGCAATAAATTTGTCCTAAGAGGAAAGAATTTCCTTGTTAAAAGCTGCACAAATTGAGGTCTGGAGATTCAGACGCCAAATAAGAACAGTCTTCAGCCTATGCTAATAACCAATTTATATAGCTGGGGACTCAGGGAGGATGAAATCCCTTTGCTTTAAAAGAACCATCTTACTAAGCTGAGAATTTTATCAAGCTGTGTTTGATAGTAATAATAAAAAATACTAAAAACTGCATGCAAAACCTCAGTAACAACACTAAGCTTGTGAATACCTTGCTTTCTCTCAAGGATCCAAAGAACTTTACAAGATAAACAATATTATTTCCCTCTTTGAAACAGAAGAAATACAGACATAAATAACTTGCCAGGACAACAACTTATTTTGGACTTGTACCTAGGTTCTCTGAATGTCAGCCTATTGCCCAAGCCCCTAAGCAGCACTGCTTGCAGTTGCCTGGCAGTATGTTCTGAGCATGCCAGCTTAGCTGCATGTATTTTGTAGGCAAAATACTAAGCTTTTTGGTCTTGTCTTTGTATCTTGGCAATGCAAAAAATAAAAGAAAACAAACAAAACCCAACAGGTATGGTCAGTCTGTGTTCTAAGTTGTATGCAAAATGCCTCATGTCTCTATTAAGTCCTCTAATAGTCATATAATTCTTAAGAATCTCAGAACTTTTCTATTTTTATAAGCAGTCACTGCATTTCACAGTTTGTCCTCGCAGCTTCCTTGAGGCCCTACTACGTATCTTGGCAAGAGTTACTACATTCCCAGGGGAATCCATGATTACTCTTTCAAATAGATCTGCCACTACACTGGAGAAAGTCTTTATAACAAAGGCTTATTTTTGCTGTAGATGGACTTCTTTGTCCCCTTTTATAATTCATTTGAAACTAGAACATTCAGCAAAACAGTAGATGCAGTATGTCTCATTTCTCAGCTGGAGGGCATCTGCAGTAAGTGTGCTCCATGATATCATGCAAATCAGATTCACATTCAAGATTATCTCCATCAAGAAAATATATTGTATTAGCATTCTGTTTTGATACCTTTTTATGAAACATTTAACAACCTGTTGCCATAGCTAACATAATTTTGGATGCAGCTTAAAAGAACACTATCACATGATGGCAATTTCAGTGGGTTTTGTCATTAGGAATGGTGACATCAGCACTGAATGGAGTTAAGAGTAATGTCTGAAACAGGGGAGACTGCCAGGTGCTACATTTGACTCCTCTTTGAAGAGCTGTGCTTGAAGGCCAGACCTATCCAAAAGTAAACTTATTTAGTTAAGTGCCTTGCATGGCTTTAATCACAATAATATTAGAATATGCTGAGTTTGAAGGATTCTTGTAGGAATTAAAATATCTGCAGTAGGGCTTTACATTTCTTTTCTACAGGGAAATACAGACAGGATGCAGAAGATGTGAAATGACCATCTACCTACTATAGATAGCATTATTAATAGCAAGGATAATAAAGCAATATATATTAGATCAAAAAGCATGCCTTGTGTACACCCTAAAAGGATTAAATTCACCTTGCTGCAGAGGATATGAACAAAGTTAATGTACCGTATAATCCTCACATAAGTCAAAGAAAGCTGTGTTATTTCAGTTGCTATTCAGTCAGGGAAAAAAAAAAAAGTGCATCCAGCACTTATGATTAGTGAACCACCTGCTCTCCACTAAGCAACCTTTATTCATACTTTTTTTCCAGTATAACAGCTTCTCCACAGTCTGCATAAGAAACCTCACAGAAGATTTTAAAGCCATTTCCACAATTTTCTAGGATGTTATTTGTGACCAAGTTATTGTGTTTGGTTTAGCAAGATACTTGCTGCCTGTTGCTCTCGTTCCTTTAACCCAAAGAACTCTGTTCATCTAAACAGCTCCCTGCTTCCCTCTTTGTCCTTTTGAGGCAGAAGAAATACAATAAATACAATGGTCAAACCCCACCCTTTGTTTGTGTTCCACTGGGCAAAACCAGTTCTGACAATACTAGAACGCAAGTAGTCCTTTCTCCATTACTCAGAACAATATCTCACAGGGTTTATATGACCACTACTAGTTTAAGTCTTCTATCTGGCCTCCAATTCAGTTCAATCACATCCTACAGTTCATTTTCAGTCTTCAGCTACCAGCATTAGAACTACAGATTAACCATTGCCTCCCAGAGGCAGCAGCAAAAATATGATTTCCCAAACACCAGAATCCTCCCTATTTATCTAAGGCAGAACTCTGAGTTGTTCATCTGCTCACATTTATTTCCTTTCTCTCTCCCTCTCTTCTCTCTCTTCCTTTCCCAAACTCAATCCCCATCTTACATCTCCTTTGCTAGTCAAATTTCTCAAAGAAGCAGGTGGCGTTTTTTTAACTCTTTGCTTTTTTCCCCTCAGGAATATTAGGATATTGAGAGCTTTAACTGAATTTTAAAAATAAATTAAAAACAGGGGATTTTGTTATAATCTGCTGTTCCAGGAACAATGAATCTCCTTTCCATGGCAAAACCTGTTTTTACTGGGCCATGAAAATAAAGAGAAAGACTTTTTCCTTGTAAATAAAAGTAACACCTGAGAAGATAACTGCATTCTACAGAAGCCATGTGTCCCTTGCCTGAATTTCACTTTTCAACTGGATTTCAAGACTGAATATTTGGATGAGAAAATTAACTCTAGGTAAATAACTTTAGGCAGTGTTTTTTGGTACATTCTGCCTTAATTATCTGGCTTCTCCAGAACAGCTGAGAAATTGTGATGCCAAAAATGCATATATTTGTGAAATGCTTAACTAAAGGAATCTGTTGAAGTAATGACCTTCCAAAAGCTTTACCAGTAGTAAGATTTTATGTAATTGGCTTTTTATCATTGCACAACCAGAGATCTGTTTCTACACTCTGCCAGTGACATCAACTAGGAGCAAATCCTAAATATGCTGAACTTGTTGGGAGTTTTTCCTTAGATTTCATCAGTCTCGATGAAGGCTCACAGCTGGTTACAAAAGCAGGGGTTCTTTCTCTGGTAGGTTTCTGTAACACACTTGAACAACTAACAGTAGCTTAAGTTGTTGGGCAGAAAATCTTGTGTTTTTTCCTGTAATGCATAGCATTCAGAGACTGCAGGGAATACTGCTGTTTAATGACATAGCTGGTAGATAATGGAACAGTTTACAAATTAGTGAGAATCAGACCTTAGGGTTAATTTATATTAACACTGTTCCTTTGTCAGTTCCCGTACAATTTTGCCAGCTACTGATGCCTTACTGTATGGTCATATTTTGATCTTTTTTTCAGTAACTGGATAAAAGAAATCCAACCAAATTGGTTGGGTGTGGGTTTGTTGGGTTTGGGGTTTTGGTTTTTGGTGGGTTTTGTGTGAGTGTGTGTGTGTGGTTGTGGTTTTTTGTTTGTTTGTGTGTTTGGTTTTTGGTTTTTTCTTTTTTGTTTGTTTGTGGGGGCGTTGGGATTTTGTGGGTTTGGTTTTGGGTTTTTTTGATGTGTGTTTGGTTTGGTTTGGTTTGGTTTGGTTTGGTTTGTGAGAAAAGACAGAAAGGTGTTGATAAACTGTTAGTTGGCATCAGTATTTCAGACTATACACTGACTGAATAAATGACCCATGATAACAGGGAACTTGCTGTTGGTAGAGGTACCACCTTTTGGTACATAAATAAAAATAGAAGGGGGGGGACCAAATAAACAGAAAGGGGGACCAAAAGGCATTAGGGGTTAAATTATCATAAATATATGTGTAACAGAGGTGAAGAGAACCATAAGGCAGGTGCATACACCAAAACATGTGAACAATTGCACAGCTAGCTCCTGCAAGCCATTATTATGATTGCAAATGCAAATGATAAGTGAGATGTTTAACTGTTCATTTACTCGTGTAAGTACTGTTTTCCTAAGCAATGACATTGTATATATGTAAATTGAGAAGCAGTCAGATTTGTTAGTGTTATATTCACTTTGCACAGGGGTAAATAACTACCAAAGATGAAAGGAAATAGAAAATCGTGGCTGCAGAGTTGAATGGCATTAATTATTGGTGGCACTGCAGCTCATTATATTGCAAAATCCCTTTCTGATTAGATGCACATTCAATAGGAGACATGACTAGAGAGTGGAAAAGAAAAAAGAAAATATTGCAACAAGAAATACTTCAAATCTCCTGCAAAGATGATAAATGTCCATTATCATGGTCTGGAAACTCTCAGACAGAAAGACCTCTTCTGGGATATAAACTGCTTCCATTACATTGGTTATTTTTTCTGTCAGGACCATATGTACTGATATGCACTCTGTTTGTTTCAGTAAGAGACTGCTAGAGAGACAGGAGTATCTTGTAGTCAAAGACAAACTAAAGCAGAGATGCCTTTTACATGTAAGATACACTGTTCAGTCAAAACACTCTGCCTATTCAGCTAAAAAACCCTCTTCCTACTATACCCAGATGCAGGCCCCAATACCTGGGGTACAAATAACTATAAAGTTTTCAGTAAAATTTCCATCTCTGTGTTTTTCATATATTTCCTGAAACCCTTCCATGTGCCTCTCCTTTGAAAGCTCCTCCATGCTATGGCTTCAGGTGGTGTTCTGGGCTTTCCTTCTCTCAAAATGCTGATCCTAATCTGAATCCTAACTGTAACATGAATCCTAAACTTAAACCTAGGGCTTGGCCTTAGCACAAGACCCTCTCCATGGCAAGATGAAAAAGTTCCCTGGAGAGAGCGCTGAAGCCCAGCACTTGCTTTGGCAGCCCCTCCCCAGCCCCATGCAAGTTAGCAGCCCTAAGGTTTTTCATTCTCCTAACAATAAATACAAAAATAGCCTTAACTCCAGCTCAGAAGTTGTAATAGAGACAGAAGCAAAAGTAGGAGCTACAATGAGATAGCAATTGGTAACATGGGCTTGAAATAAGGCAGGGTAGCATCCTAGGTACAGTTTTAAAGTGTAGTGCTGAGATTGGGAAGGAAAAAAGGAATAAAACTGCAGTTGTAGAAGGAAAGAAGTGGAAGAAGCAACAAACTGCAAAAGCAAATAATCCTTGGGAACTTCTTCATATGTCAAACTAGGAACCTTGGTCTCAGGCTCAGTATGGTTCTAGCATTAGAATTAGGATTGGGAGAAAGTCAAAGCATAGAACTGCAGCGGCGTGGGGCTGGAAAGAAGATCTGAGAGGAAGGTGCAAGCTCCAAAATGCCTTGCTCCAGACAACTTGTTCATATCTGACATTGAGCTGGCCTTTTGCAGAGGCTGTGCTGCTGTAGCTACTTGTTCCTTGCTTTTGATCCCTCTTGGTGTTGTGTTGAGCAGGCTTTAGGGAAAGCAGAATAGTGTTACTATAATTTTTCATCGCACAATTCCAATAACAATTTCCAGTCTAGTTTAGGAAGGTATTTCAACATGAAAAGTATGTAATGAGGATGATCAGGAATTATTTAGCATAATAACACAGGAAATATGTAAAGTGATGGTCTTAAGGGATAAGAAGAGAGAGAAGAAACAGTACAAAGAAAGTTTAGGCTGAATCTCAAGGAAAACTTTCACATCAAGGTCCATTAATCAACTACATAAGTGAAAATGCTCCTACTTGTGATACTGAGTAAAGGATGGGATGATAAAAATTAAGCATTTGACAGGGAATATTAGCCACAGCTTAGTAAGTCTTTCCATCAATCACATCTTTGTAAGAAAATGCAATGTTTTCACACTCCATTTAACATTCTGAAAATAATATTTTTGGATATTTAGGCTAGAAAACACATTCTGGAGGGAATAAAATTCTTTGTGTGCTTTCTACCACCAAACATTTCCCAGAGCTCCAAACAGGATCATGTGGTGTTCCCCAGCATAGATTTTTGCTGCAGCCAGAGCTGGCTATTCCACTCCTGACACATCCATACCATCTGCAACCATGTTCTCCAGTGCAGCAAAACCTTTAAATGTATTTTGAATCTTAGAAAAATATTAAAATTATGTATGTTCATTTGCATGAGGAAAAATGAAGCAATGCCATTAATTTACTTATCTAGTATCACAGAAGGACCACAATAGAAAAAGTTTTAAAGCTTTAGTCTTATAAACTGAATTGTTTCAAGAAAATAAGATGGCATGAGGTAAAGTCAGGGCAGTGTCTTCTACTTTACTGATGAAGAATAAGAGAGATCATGAATGTAATAGCCCAGCAGCTATGCTGTTTCTTTTGATATTATGTAAGGTACATCACATAAATGAACTAATTCTTGTTCAGAAAATCCTTTTAGAGCTTACAGCTTTTGTTGTTTTCTCTTGATGCAGCTTTTTGCTCTGAGTGCTGTCAGCAAAGTGAAATTTACTAAAATCCTGATGGTGGTGTAGTGATGGTGCTTCAGTGAGCAAAATTTGAGTAAATTCTTCTTTGCTGCCAGCACTCAAAGCAAAGCAGAACATACAGGATTTCCAGGGAGAATGCCACATTTGGGAATGCAAGAAAATACAGATGGCCAAAGGCAACCTAAAAGCTGGGTTATGAGGAGGAAGGAATGGAGCAGGAAGAGGAAAGAATAAAAATGAAACCCAGAGATAGAAAAGAGAGAGACAAAGCAGAAAGATCCAGGACACAGGAAAGGGGGAGTGTAGTGAACTTCAACCAGTACAAATTAGGACAGTCCTGCACACTAGACTATTGTTACATGTCTATCAACTCTAGCTGAGGATCCATCTTGTAAACACAGAAGGGAAAGGATAATTATTTTTTAAAGTGAGGAATCCAAACTTTCAATTTGATATCTTGAGTCCTGACTGTATCTAATTTCCTTTCTACCTCTTTCTGTACATGCAGCAGTTGCTTTTTCTCCTGTCGACAATCTCTGAAGAAGATACAGCAGAAGACAATTCTTGAAGTCTCCTTGGAGCATCCATGTAGGAAAGCACACTTAACAATGAACCACCTACATAGCAGAGCTGCTAGAACATTTTATAGACAATGCAAAGCTGACAAATTGGTTCCAACAATGTTATCAGCTGCGTGTTTCTGTGAGTGAGGGTTTGTGAAAAGAGAGTAAGACAAAAGCTAACCAGTCTCAATCTAAAGAAAAAAAAAGTAAGCAAACAAAACCTCAACCCACCCCCCAAAAAAAACCAAACCAAACCAAAACAAAAAACCCCAACCAAAACAACCAACCAAAAAACCCACCACAAAACCCAACTTATTAAATTTTATTTCCATCTCAAAAACTTTGAAGGGTTTTAGTTGATTCTAACTTGGAAGGAAACAAACTTTAGAAGTCTAATGAGTTGCTAGAAAATGGCATTGTTTTCCCACTAGCCACCTCTCACATTCTTTGGGCTAGTTGTAAAACTGTTTCCACTTCATCAGGTTCACTGTATAATTTTTCCCCCAAGTACAGTGAGAGAAGAGACCCTTTCCTAGCCTTTTGGTACAGAGAGGTTTTCAGTTAAAAAATTAATTGGCTGCTTCTCAACATGCATCTAAATCCAAATATTCGTGCAATCCAGCACAAATTCAGCACCCCACTTTGCTGTGTGTTGTTCAATTCTGTGGTCCAATTTTAATAGAATACTTGGTGAAGCTGATGTGCATGTTTTCATCCCACACATACAAATTCATCATGAGAATGATTGCCTTCAGCAAATGGAACACCACATGCCACATCACAAATTTAGATATACTTTCCTGAAAATATGGTAGCAACAAAATGAAAGAGACAGTGGCCAGCAAAAAAAAAACTGTCTGAAATTCAAGCCTCTGAGAAATGTCCTACCTTTATCAAAATCAGAATGAAAAGTGGAGGGGGGAAAAAAATACAATTAAAAAAAATTATTAGAATAACACATAAAATAACTCAATCTGACAATCTGAGAGCACAAAACACTACTCAGCTGGTAGACTTCTACTCAGCTGCTGGATTAACACAGTTCAATTGTTTCCTTTTCATCCTCATCTATTTGAAAAGTCAGATCTAATTTGCAACCCATTCCCTTTTCAAGTTAGTTGAGGATCAATGTTTCTTAAATTTTTTCAATTTTCTTGCACTGACTAAATATATTCCTCATACGTCCCCAGAAGTTTCATCAGTGTCCAGGATGAATCTTATGCTAGAAAGAGGACTACTTCTTTGTGCTCTTTCTCCTATCACTTTTAATTTATTCCCTGGATGTTTCATTAAGAGGCTGCAAGCTCCCCAAACATTAATAGAGGTTTAAATAAGACTAGTTTCCTTCCATTGATCTCTCATGTCTCAGCCATTCAATCTTTTCACCTAATTTGGTACACTGTTGAAAATGTGCTTCTCATACACGCTGCTTTTCTCTGTTTTCTTTTTTTTTTCCTAGTGAGATTGCACACCACAGAAGAAAACACAGACACACAGAGACACAAACAAAAGGCACAGCTCCTCAACTACACTAAATCAGCAAAACTTACTGAAAATGATGGATAAGGCTATTCCTAACACCTATCAATTTTCTATACATTTGTGATGCAAGAAGTCAGGATTGATTTAGTTCTCTGTTCCTCCCACGTCTTCCCTTCATACCAGCTTTTAAGAGCCAGCTGTGGTATACAATGACACCATTTGGTATGAGAAGTAGCACAAAGCCGCACTCTTCCTTTGACTTTTATTCTGGAAAGTGGATAAACATGGAAAGGGTTCCAGTCTGGTACAGCATATGCTACATGGAATGCCACCACCACCAGCCCAGCGCTGCGGGGACAAGCCCTGGCTCTCATGCCAGTGAGGAGCAGCATTTATGTTCAGTTCCCAACCCAGAGCTGTCAGCTGTGATGTGAGCAGGCCCAGCAAAAAAGTCATGTCATAGGAAGCAGCCTGTTCTAACAAGGATGCTGGATTTGAGAGAGGAGAATTGGGGAAGGAGAGCTCTTCCTTCACTTGAAGGGATTTTTAATGCATAAGTGGATATGCCTGATGAAGAAACCTCCCTGACTCAAAATAAGCTGCCCAGTGATTTACTACTCATGGTGTTAAAAAATAAAAGTCACATCATGTTTGTAGTTTGAATTTGTCACTCCCATGTCCAGCAATTTACTTTGTCTGCCAAATCAGGAAAACAAAACAAACCCAAACAAATAAAAAAAAAAAAAAACAAACCCATCAACTATCAAACTTTTTCTTCCTTATGTAGGTGCTTTTATAGTGAGATATCTCTTGAACAACTTGTTCCCAAGGCAGACTGAATTCTAATCTCCTGTGACAAACAAAATACCTCAGACCTTGAGTAATTTGTCTTGCTGCTCTCTAACCCCTTTCAGGTTTGTCAATCTCCCTTTAAGGATGCAAATATTAGCTTTGAAGACAATGTTTCATTAATTACTGGTAGCTGGGAGTGTTCTGAATCAATGGTGTTCCTTTGAAGAAAGCCAGTTGAAATTGAACAACCGTAGTAATGCCTTTGGTGTCTCAAATCTTTCAGCATTTACCTGCTTTGCTCTCAAGTAGGCTGGTTTGCTGCCTGCTGCAGAATTAGAACCTATCAGAACCTAGGTGGTTCTGATACCACCACCTCAAACCTCTACAATCTCTTAACTGCAAAATGAACTGTAGCTCCCAATTCAGTCAGCACTTCCTGCTCAGGGAAGCAGGAACTCTGTCTCATTTCCTGGAAGGAAATGAAGCTTTTAGTTTTTCAGAGTAGTTGGTGTCCAACTGGCCCTACGTGCCAGAATTTTTCCTGGGATGTGTAATCTGCCTTACTGACCTGCAGAATCAGGTTTGCTGTCTCTGCTGTACTGGTTATTGATGATTCTTTTCCAACATCAGCTTTTAAAACTGCACATACAGTTTGTACTCATTCCCATTTCTCCAGTGGGCAAACTGGACCAGAGTGCTGAGGAGATGAGCGGTTTGTTCAGAAGTCTAAGTCACTCTTACTGACCTGAATCTACCTCAGACTTAAACAGGAGATAATTTCGAACTTCCCCCTATTAAAGAAGGACTGTGTGAACACTCTGGGTAGGAAAAGTGATTTCTCCAGGACTTCACCAGCTGGTAACAGCTCCTTCTCCCGATGACAAGTCACTTTGATGACGAAAGCTGTGGTTCCACAGGAATTTATCCTGATAACATCCGATCTAAAACATTCCTCCTCCTCCCTTGCATGTCTACATCATGAGCCACCAGAATAACATCATCCACAAGCTAACTCACACAGCTTTGCTGTTAAGGAAAAGGTAGGACCATGCAAACTCAGCTTTAGTTTTGTTTAAACCATGCTGAAACCATGTTTTCAGGCAGTCACTCCACCAGCTTTTTTCTGCCACAGTGCTTCAGCTTTAATGGCTTCACCTTTTTCTCTCTCTGATGACTTGCTCATACCTTATCTCAGCACTGCCCACTCAGTTGTACCAGTATCTATTTGTGCAGCTGAGCAGTGAATCACAGAACTGGCCAGGTTAAAAATAACTCCACAGAAAGAAAATGGTTTTAATCTGATTGGTTCTCTGCTCTGGTTCACTCTGTAGCTGCACAAAAAGTGGTAGGAGCAAAACTGGAAAGAGAAGGAAGAATGACAAGAGTAATCAATCTGAAGAAGGAGAGCAGACCATGACACCACTGAATGAAGTATTGTCAGCCTACAGGCTCTGTGAGAATGACTTTGTATGACATTCCTCCAGCCACTGAGGCTGGAAGTAGCAAAAAAAAAAAAAAAACCCAATCTGCTCCTCAGTTACCTTTTCTCTGTCTCAAGATCTAGAAAGCACAGAAAATCTTATGTTTGCCCATGGTAATGAAGTGGTCCCTATTGATTTTATAAACATTTTGTATAGCTGTATAAGTCTCTCCTGACCCTCTGCCTCCCCAGTTTGGTGATTCACAGAGAATTAAATGTCCATCCTATCAGAAATTTATTTTCCACAATCATTCTGAACAACATTCTCCATTTACCACAGCTGAAACTGCTTTTAGGCAGATCCTTAGCTTGAGAGTTTGATGCTTCTTCATTGCCTTTAATGCAATTTGAGACTCACTCTGAAGTTAGAGGAAGTGATTTAAATGTATATTGGATTGAACTTTTTGATGTTTATCCCACAACTTGCACAGTTATCTCAGCTCCTGTCAAAATCAGTAGGAGTTAAGAGCACTTAGCACTTGAAGACAGCTCATAAAATCAGCCCCTGAGTGATTTGTCATTTCCCTTTGTTATGTTATTTGTGTGAGCTTTGATGCAACTGATAATTATCATAATCACAGAAGGTGACCTCAGAAGGTCTCCACTCCAATCTCCTGCTCAAAGCAGGGTCAGCCATCAGACAGATGGCTTGACTGATAAAATAGTTTTCTGGGTTTGGTGGGGGCTTTTCCCCCCCATGAAAACACAATGAAGAGAAGAGCAAACTAAACTGCAACCACTACAAGCCCACTCACTAGCTGTGATACAGCATAAGCATGATTTTTTTTTTCCTTTGGCTTATTCACTTCCTCTTTAGTTGTCTTCTTCCGTAACATTTCACTTAGGTGTACATAAGGTTAATCTTTGTTGTTTTCACTGTTAGAGCTCTCTTATTCCCCCTTTTGGGGATCAGAGCTCCATCCCACCAACTCTCCAGCTATCTCAAAGTCTCATTTAGAATCAGGCTTCTTTCTTTCTTTAAATCTTCATTCCTTTCTCTGCCTACACTCACAAATATTTTGGATTCAGGGGTTTGTTTGCCTGCTTGTTCCTTGCCATAGACTCTAAAATAAAGCATGGATTCTGTGGTTCATTAAATTGCCCAAAAAATAGACCCAGTAAGCTGCTTTTCCCCAAACCTCTTAAGAATCTATAGAATGAACCCCATTACCCAGTCCTCCTCCAGCCCCTCTTAAAAGCCCTGCTTTGGAATTAATTCCTTTTAGGAAACTCTTTAGCTCCGCTGCCATGAAACCGACATCAAATCAGACTCTAGTCTTTGAGCCACAAAGACAGATAAACACTGACTCTAGACTCAGTTTTTTTCATGAGCATTCATTAAAATGGTTTTTACGATGCCAGCACTGAAATTACTCCCCATTTGCAGATATTGCAGTAATTATGCAGCACTCTGGTGCCAGCACACACAACAGAAGACCTCCCCCAGGTCTCTGTTTTGTGCCACTTTCCCATACATTTTTCATTACCATTTATTTTTATTAGCAAATCTAGCCTTGACTGCAAGTCAGTCAGCCTGCATGTAGACAATGTGCTGCTCCCATAGACAAGAAAGTCAGAAGAAGAATTTTAAATGAGCTATTTTGGAAGTGTTTAGCATCTAAACCCACTTCCCAAAGTGGTACTGCAGATAGTTAGGGTGCATCTACCTACCTTATTTTCTACCTGAAAGTGAATTTCCATGAAGCACAAACATCTCTCCAGTGGTGATAAACAACCTTGCATTCATTTCCATGGCTCCTTTATTCATTCAGACCCACACAACAGACTTTTTTTTGTCTGCAATTTGGAGCCTTGTTTGATTGAAAAAGCTTTGTTCACATGAATCTCTAAACATCTGTTCAAGTTTTTCTCATTCCCGATCCCCCATCTATTAGAATTCTATGTACACTATGTGGAAAGTTTACTGTATCTTTAGCAAATAGGAAAGAAAAAAGAGGCAACAACAAACAAACAAAACAACAAAACCTCAAAACAAGTAAACACAAACCCAAAACAAAACAAAAAAGGCAAGCAAACAAAAAAAAAACAATAGAAAGCTCCACAATTTTCTCCACATCAAGAAAATTCAGCTCCATATAAAAGAATCAACCTGAGCCCAGAAAGTTTCAGTCAACTGTTTAAGTCTAGAAAGACAGAATTTTAAAAGGATATAGGTGATAATCAGGCCTCAGTGCAAGTGTGAACATCATCCATTATGAAAATTTGTCTTGAATTATTATGAAGTCAGTCTATTAGGAGGCAGATCTAGGTCAAATGTTCCCAAGAGCTGGGCTGCTATTGAAACAGGTTGAAACCCAGTGGTGTTTTCATTATACATTTCCATATATTTTTTATGAAAGTTTGCACATCACCAGTAGAAAATGCAGCACAGTTGTTTTTTTTCCAATAGAAGTACTCATCAAAATGAGATTAAAATATAGAATGAAGTTAGTTTGGCTTCAGTATATCCATGAACTTTCTGGTTTTGTCGATTCTTTCCTCTCTGTTTTAATAAAGTTCACAGAAGGAGGGCATATTATATTATTTCTAAGACATAAATATCTTTATTGAGGTCAAGTTTCTGTTCCACCACAAGTTCCAGCTGCTTCAGAGAGGAATGTCAATCTGTCTCTCTCGCTAGCTTATTCTACTGCTGGTTATTCTATCTCAAGGCACTTCAGAATGGTACTTCAGGAAGATTCTACTTTTGCCAAGAAAAACAAAAAAGTTCTCCAGACAACCACCTATTTATCACACAGTAGTATTTGAGTGCCTCATATATATTCTATCTGTCCAACAGCCTGATAAGGGGAGGAAGATGTGATACTGCTATCCTGGCTGGGAGCTGAAGTACAGACTCATTTTTTGGTGTTGAGGAACTCAGCAGGGAAAAAAAATAAAAAAGAAATGTTTTGCCAGTGATCTATTCTGCCATCCCCCCTGAAACTGTCTACATTGCTAATGATGTTTTATATAGTATCTCATGCCAGAGGATCCATCAGGTGTCTATCTCTTTATCCCAGCTGAAATGTTCTGGAACATATTTAAATATCCTCATCCTGAAAGAATGCAACACATCCTAGATGCCATACAATTCTCACTTTGCTCCTACTACTTTAGATAATAAAAAAGGAGAGCAAGACTCAAACTGGCAACATGCTGCCAGGAACAAGGGTAACAGGATGAAAGAGGCTTCTACTCTGAGGACACATGCACGTCTGCAGGGAACTGTCACATACCTGCTGTGGGAAGAGTTGAGCCAAGAGAGGTTGTTGAACTTGCTGTAGGCAGCTAGGCAAGGGAATGTATAGCTGCATTTCCTTATCTGAAGGGAACCTACAGGAAGCCTGGTGAAGGACTGAATGGGGCTTGGAGTGATAGGGCGAGGGGCAGTGGTTTGAAATTGGAGCAGGGTAAGTTTAGGTTGGACATCAGGAGGAAGTTCTTTACAATGAGAGTGGTAGAATGTACTGAAACAGGCTGCCCAGACATGTGGTTGAGGCCCCATCCCTGGAGACATTCAAGATCAGACTCAGTGTGATCTGGGCAGCCTGATCTAGTTGGAGATGTCCCTGATGACCACAGGGGAGTTGGACAAGATGACGTTTTAGGGTCCCTTCCAACCTGGTGCAATCTCCACTACAGCACCTTCCTATTTCACAGTGGAACTCAGAGGCAAGTGCCCGAGGTATGACATTTCAGAAAGAAAAGATGGGGAGGAGAGGAAGTGTGCTAAGCACAGTTAGTCCATATGTGAAATCTGGCAAGATAAGCTGTAGAAAACAGGAGAGCAAGGTGAGTCTTCGAGAGGAATAAAGAGGTTTACTGCTACTTGCCTGTAGTGGTGAGATTTCCTGTTTCCTACAAACATCTCCTTTAACCAAGAGACAATTTCTTTAAAAATCTTGGGGGTTGGTGGTGGCTTTGAAAGCCATTTCAACTAGAATTTGAACTTGCTATCAGCATTAGAAACTGCTTTCTTTGCCTTCTCTTTCTTTTTGATTACCATTCCGATCATATCTCTAACCATTGGCCCCTATTTAGTAACTCATCTGGCTTGGATGCTGCTATGGTAGCCAATACTATTTTCATGCAAATGCATGATGTTCCAAGTATGTTTCATGGATATTGCCCATAGTGTTAACCTCAGCCAGGCATAAAACCTTTCTCAGAAGTGACAGAAATTAAGCATATCTCAGGCTGCCCAAGCTGCAACTGATGGATAGATGTCATGTGCACACTTTGTACAGAGTTTGCTAACTCTGGTCAGTGTAGATTTCTTTTTGATTCTACAGATGTGCTGCCACATGCCAGGAGAATTAAAAAAAAAAAGAGATAGATAATCCAGTCTTTGTGAGACCTGACAGTTCTTCCAAAAGCGTGGAACTCTCCCCTGGATAGATGTAAAACTCACTTCAAAGTCACCTCACCACAGAAAAAAAAAAATGAAATAAAATCTTACAGTATGCTGTTCATTGAGTCCAGTGAACTTGCTTCATAATGAACAAGGAATTAAGTGAAACCCTCAAGAGGAAAAAATGTAAATATAACAAAGCTGCTCACACTTCCAATGTGTCAAAAACGTTCTTTCTCTGGCCTCCATAAAACAGAAAGTTCTAGACTGCTTTCAGGAATGCAAGAAACAAGCAGTGAAACAAAGTCATCAGCAAACCCATACACAATAATGATCTAAATGTCATATTCTTTACCTCTTTTTGTTTCTCCTTCACACATTAAGCACTGTGCTAGGTAAAAAGTGTGGATCACTGAGCTCCCTATTCTTTTAAAGGAGCCACAGTAGCTTTTAATAACACAGTTTTGACCTTATCCCATTTTTTTACAGCCTATTTGCTGTTTTTAAAGAATTATTCATTGCCTATTATTACACTAATAAACTTTATTATCTTTTATAAAGCCACCAATGGTTACATGCTTCAATGGTCCTCACAAAATAAAGCTATAATGACAGAACAAGGTAAACCTAATAAACCATTCTTTGTTCTCAAAGTGTATTTGTGATAATGGACCATTACCTTGTATTTATTATTCACATAAATGTATGATGGGATTTGGACCCTCTCTCCAGTATTAGCTGTCTCATCTTGCTTTTTTTTTTTTTTTTTTTTTTTTTTTGGTTAACTGTGCTTTTAATTTTTGGTCTCATTAGTAAGAATATAAAGATTGTAGTGAAAAAAAAAATATTCAACATTTTCCCATGCTATCCCTTTCATAGTCTCAGCAACTGCATGCATGTACACTCAACTGCATGCTAAATGACTTTTTCCTAGTTTCATACTGGGCTACTACAAGCAGCTTAAGTCACTGAGACATGTCATAAACAAGCAGAGTATTTTAAAAGTTGAAAAGTGGTACTGTTTGGACCTTTGAAGTACTGCTTAAATTTAGTGGAATGTCACCAACTCTATAGTTTTATATCAGAAGCTGATACTATGATCCTGTATGCATCTAACATGGGCTGAGAGGAAAAAAAAAGTGCAAAGCTAAAAAACTAATAAATATTCATGGCTCTTGTAGTTCACACAGCATAATGTCTAGTACTGTCTTGATACATGTCTACATACGATTGATTAGTTTCCTATAGATTTTTTTCCTGTAGCTATATGGGAACAGAAAACCTGTTTCTTTGAAAAAAAAAAAATCTTAGAACTGTTTATTTTAATTACATTAAAAATAATTATTTATTTATGTATGTTAAATACCTCTGCATTTACAAAATCTAAATTGTTTCTTTAGTTGAGTCCAACAGATATGAACTGAAGCTCCATCCAAACCACAAAATCTTCCCACTACCAGTTGCACTGGAGGACAAAAAAACCCAACAAATAAACACAACAATAAAAACACCAACAAATAAACAAAACAAAAGGAAAAACAAAAAAACCCAACCAAACAACACCAACAAATAAACAAACAAAAACCCCAACCAAACAACAGCAACAAATAAACAATACAAAAGAAAAACAAACAAAAACCCCTCAACCAAACAACAACAAAAACCCAACACACACACATAAAAAACCCCCACAACAAAAACCAAACCTACAACAACTAAATCACCCAACCTGACATACAGCTCAAAGAGACTTTGTATTTCATAAAACATCTTTCTCAATGCTATGAAAAAATCAGAAAGTAGATTTTTTTTTTTCAATCCAAAATTTAAGCTGAACCTGAAAAAAGCCCTCTTGGGAAAACAGAGCTACCATGTCAGACATGTGCTTGGGCAAACTGTGAGATCCTCCATAACCTCAACAGACATCACAAATGCAATAAAACTGAGCTCAAAGGTATTCATAATTACATTCACCCTGACCTCCTTTTCTCCTACACCTCTTCACACTTTCCCTGCCAAAGCAGTGGTGCAGGATGAGCTTGTAAACAAGAAAGTAATGGCTCAAACCAACTCTGCACTAGGTACATTTTGCCGTTAGAGCTCACGGTAGGCAGTTTTATTTTTCTGACATCAGCATCTGCACACCGTTTCCATCAGCTGCCACGCTGAAAACCAGGGCTAAAGAGGAATAAGTTGTGTCCTAATTTGAATCAACACTTTTCAGCAGCATCTTGTACAACACAGGCCCAGTGCTAAAGATCTCTGATGTAAATTTAAGTGGAACACTCATCAAATGCAAGACAACCAGTTTTTTTGCAATTAGAATACTAATACAAGTATCCTGATTGAGACTACAAGAAGTAGTCTCAGACCACAGCTTCATTTAATATACATTAGTCAGCCAAGTAACACATTGTAAATTAGTCTTGGCCTAAGCTTATAAAAGCCTTGTGAAGGTTCAGACCCTCTTGATTTTTGGAAAGCATGTGGTATTGCCCTGGCTAAAGTAGCATCAGTAAGCTGGAAAGAAACTGTAGGAGGGTATGATGCTCTAGTAATATTTTCTTGTTTGTGTTAACTCCATGTGTGCTTGTTCTCCCTTTAGAGGTAGTCATGGGAAATCCCTCATCATGCAATTCATTTCTGTTGAGCCTTGTAGTAGTACATTTATTTTTTACAAGTATTTTTGATGCACCAGTATGGTGATGCCTGCCTGCTCTGAGGGCTGAACACGTATAAAAATGGCCCTAAAACAACCTATATTCATCCAAATAGGAAAATGAAGGTTTCTGATTTTTCCTTTTCACCTAGATTAGTGATGGTGTGGTCTTGGGCCACACTGCCCTGCTTTCAACTCTTGTCTGGTCTTCCCTTCTGAAGCAGCACTGTTCTCCCTGCTACCCCATAAAAAGTACATCTAGACTAGGAGGGAGTAAATGACAGAAATTTACTCAAAATTCTGATAGCTATGTTGAGCTGGTGCTTAAGTGAGCAACATTTGAGTAAATTCTTCTTTGCTGCCAACATCTGGAGCAGAGCATACAAGATTTCCACATGGTATGTTTGGGAACACAAGAAAATACAGAGGGCTGAAGGGAACCTAGAAAATAGATTATGAGGTGGAAGAAGCGGGGTGGAAAATAAAAAAGAGGAATTAGGATCCAGAGAAAGAGAGAAGAAAGAGACAAGATAGGCACAGACAGGAGTCAGGAAAGGCAAAGCATGTTGAATTCAGCCACTTTCCCAGGCTTTTTCTTCTATCTCTAAGTAAATCAGTTCACTTTCCTTCCGCTCCCCTGGCTCTTACTGCCAGCCTGTAATTTCCAGTTTTGAGAATCAGCACAGTTCCCATTGATGAGTTGGACCCACATATGCCTGACAAAATCTACTTTCCAGGGCTAAAACATTCACTGTGACTTCAAGTATTTCACTCTGCATTGTCTTGGAGGGTACCTCCAGGAAGACCAGTGCTCCATCAGCTTCATGCCCAGCACTCCTGCACACCAAAGTTTATGCAATCCATCTCTTGGGATAGCAGTAAAGAAATTATGTTCTGCCTAGATTAGTGGAGCAATTTGTCTTCTTTTTCTAGGTTAATGTGCTAAATGCCTGACAGATCCATTGAACTAACATTTGCTTTTGCCACCTATCAACAAAGGCAGAATAATAAAAAATAAAGAGGGAAAAGGACTAGAAGCCCCTAAATGCATCTTCACTCTTGGAGGCTATGCAACATTTTATCTCACATCTAATAATCTGTTGAAGAGAAAACTAATTTTAAACAGCACATTAGCAGCTCCAGGAAATCCTTTTCCAAACCCAAGATCCTCTGCAGTTCTGGTTACAGCAGGACCATACCAGCTCAGAAATGCCACATGCACACCAGTAGGGCAACCACAAACCAGCATAGAAATGCACACAAATCTTTCAGTACATTTAAAATCAGAAACATCATTCAAGTTCTTACATGTGGAAAAATGTCAGTGCTAACAGATTAATGTATCTCTAGCTTTCTATTAAAACAAGGGAAAATACAAGTCTGGATCTTTATTCATCCCTCCATGTCATCTTGCCATAAGATGTCTTGGAGGAACATTTACTAAACAATAGGTACAGTCTGTCTCCTCATTTCCTTTTATTGCACTTGATATGAAAGAAAAAATATTTTGCTTTTCATTTCATTTTTTCTATGCTACATGAAATGAAGAGGGGACAGAAGTCAGCTTGTAAAGACTGATGCAAACCTCTGAGTAAACTCCAGAGCAAGAACTCAGTAGGTATGCAAAAGTCACCCTTCCCAAAAAAGATGTAAAATCTGGTGGTCAAGGGAATAATGCTGCCTCTGTATTCATCATTTATGTCTCTAAAACTTTAATTTACCTATTTATGAAAGAGTATTAGTGTTTTCTCACTAGTACTTGAAGCAACATATAACTCTGTGGAAATGTAAGTATACCTTGTGCCTTAAGCAATGTGATATCACCCCCACTCAGCCACCTTCCTTCTCATCCCTCAGCTTCACAGGATCAGAGGATGTTAGGGGTTGGAAGGGACCTCTAAAGATCATCATGACCAACCCCCCCCCAACCCCCCACAAGCAGGATCATAGAATCTAGCACAGGTTGTACAAGAACAAATCCAAATGGGTCTTGAAAGACTCCAGAGGAGACTCCACAACCTCCCTGGGCAGTCTGTTCCAGTGCTCTGTGACCCTCACAGTGAAGTCGTTCCCCCTCATGTTGAGGTGGAACCTCCTGTGTTGTGGTTTGTATCCATTACCCCTTGCCCCATCACAGGGTGCAACGGAGAAGAACCTGTCCCCTCCCTCTTGACACTCAGCCCTCAGATATTTATAAACATTTATCAAATCCCCCCTCAGTCTTCTCTTCTTTCAGTCATCTAAGGGATGATTCTTAGTTCCATGTAATGTCCTTGGCCCTTCCTCAGTTGTCCAATGAGCTCCATCCCACTCCTCTCTCCACGTTGCATTGAGCAAAACGACCAAAAAGATGTAAGGGGCAAAAAGCAGTCAACAAAAGACATCTTTCAGGTAGAGAGACAATATTTGTGAGAACCAGTCTAGAAAGAAGCACTTATCAAAGCTCAGCTTACTGTTTCCTGCTTTCCATGACCCTTGTTTGACCTTAGGAAGGTTTCTGGTACTTCACAGTAGACAGTATGAACACAACACAGCATTGCAAAGAAAAGCCAGCGTGGCAGGCTCAGAACCTGAGTGTATTCTAACACATGTTTTACAGCCAAGTGGACAGGTCCACTTTTTCCCCTTTGGGGTGAAGTCGTTTTCACATAGCCACAAGTGAATTCTGTCTTAAAGTCAAGTCAGGTGAGACAACTGCTTTCATAATGTAGCACACATCCATGCTGGTGTCAGCAGGAGTAGAAGAGCAAGACGAATTATTTCTGCAACATGAAAACTGCACACGACAGAGGCCATGCAATGCCAGAGTGGGGAAAAAAAAATAGAGTGGTCAGTGGTTTGGGTTTTTTTAATTACGATTATTATTTTTAATGATTCAGAAAAATAAACAGAAGATGCAATGAACATTTTCTGAGCTGAGCTAGTTCTTGTTGCATTGTTTTCCTAGAGTGATAGCATTAAACAGTTATTCACAGCTGCTTCACATTCACACTGTGCTACCATTTAGCACTGTTACTGGGCTTCTGGGAACTCTTGAAGATAATGACACATGCTTTCATTTTAGACAGAATAATCTGCATGTTCTTGAAATCCAAAGGGAGTGCATCAATTAACATAGCCCAGATATTAATCCATAAAACATGCTTGCATTTTGGGGGGTTAATTTATTGTTTTTACACAGTCTTATTGCTTCTATTTGCATTAAATCCTTGCTTATTTAATCAAAGATTTGCTGGTTTATTTAAAACTACAACAACAACAAAAAAAAGTAATCAGGGAGAACTTGCTCCTGAGTAAGAGAGGAATTTTTAATGGGGAGAAACAAGAAAGTGAAAAGGAGAGGTTTTGCATAGCTCCTATTTAAATTTGCTGAGAACTGATAAAAAAAGCTCAAAACATCGCCATTCAACTCTTCTTTGTGACTGTCTTATAGGATTGCAAAACTCTAATCTAACATTTATACAGGTTCTGTAAAATGTACTAGATAATCACAAGATAAGGACCAAGCAATTTCAGGATATTCTTTTCCAATAGCTGCATGTTCAGTGCCTCCTCTCAGTAGGATTTTAGCCTGATTCTGCAGGTCTGATATGCCAAAGCAGCACAAACTGGAGACAAAGGTCCTGCAGTTTGGATACCTCTAAGAAGAATTAATAAGGGAAAAAAAGCAAATATAAGTGTGTCTCCTGGCATGGCAAAGTCATCCTGCAGCATCTGGGTAAGTACATTCAGTCCTCCTATAAGAAATGCTTTCATGTGCACACCTAGCTATTGTACACTGGAAAGAGAAAAGCATTTTCGGTCTTGAATAATCACCATCTCTATACCAAGGTGTCTGAATGAATGCACAGGATGAGTATATGCTGGCAACAGTACTATGACATGAAATACTACTGACAGAATGAATCTTTCTGGGAAAGAACTCCAAAAACCAGACTTGTCCAAGCCATACTGAAATTTGTGGTGCAGGGAGCAACGGGCTTCTGATGGATGGCACGTTGTGGTGTTTGCAGCCTCGCTTCCCCCGCCCCAATCAGCATGTGTGCTCCAGAAAGTTCAGCAATGACAGCAGTAAAACATCAGCTCATGGAGAGGTTTTGTTGAACTAGACCTATGGGTGACATTCTTACAGCATTTACAGGTGTTCACGTTTGATATTATTAAATAATACCGTGATACAGGTGCAGGTCTAAAACTCAACTTGTACGACATTTTATTACCTTATTATTACATGGTAGGTCAGTGCACATAAAATGGGCTGTAAACTTTATACAACCTATTTAATCATTCTGGATTTACTAGGGCAAACACCTGTGAGACAGAGATGCCCAGTGATGGCACTTAGGCTGACCACAGTGTTGTCTGAAATCAGACTGTAGCTAGGGCAATAATTTGTAATTCAACCAACCATATCAAACAGCGAAATGGATTTATGATGGTGTTCTTGGGGAGAAATGAAGGTCAGTTTTCAGCAGTGAAGGTGCTGTTGACTGCAGAAATATGTGATGAAATTATATATAAATTGCTGTGATCCTTAAAACACAGAAAAGAAGCTGGATGAATTTCTCTTGCTCTGTGGTTTAAAAGATTCCCACTGCCTCCTCTTAAGACAAGCTAGATGATCATAGCAAGAGAGTGATATGCCATTATTCATCTTACATCAGCTAAAAATAAAACCAACATCATGTCTGGCTCAATCTAATGTTGGAATGATAATTCATAAAACAATTTTGTATTATTTTACCATAAAACAATTTTTAGTATTTTACCAATAAAATTAATAATAAGCTTAAGAAAGAAACCCCTTTTTTGCCAAAGATATCTTCTGCACAGATGGACAGAATCTTGCCAATGGTTGCTTTGTAGTTTGATGCAAAAATTGGGGCATTTTGGGACTAAATGTTATCAAAGTCCTGTGGGGGGAGGTGAGAGCCTGCTGCCTAATATCTGAAAACCTCCTTTCATTTTCTACTTTATTCTTATGATGTTAGGTACGTAACTATGATAGGAGCATCTCACCACCTTGTTTCACCTCACAGCTGCCTGCTAGGATCTTTTATCTACAGATGCTCACCTGCATAAATATCACTAAAGCTGTCAGTGTAAATATAGGCAAATCTACAGCAGCTGCACCAGTGCATCTTGGGAAGAATTCTTCATGGACATAAAATCAACAACTTTCCCCTTCCCATCATATTTTTTTCTTTTTGATCTTGAAGTGCACATCTGTGCTGTCTTCACTTTAACATCGTGCTTTACCTTTATATAAAGGGCCCTATCCTCCCTCATCCCCACCTTCTGGTCATAATTGTGAAATTATGCACAGGTTCTAAATTATACTGCACAGGTTTTGCACAGGTTCTAAATTATACTGCTTTTAAAAATGTAAGTGAAAAAACAAACAAACCAACCTTAAACATACGTAAAATTCTAAGGCAGGGATGGGAGCTAAGGCAGAACTTTGAATCACCCAGCCAAGTTAGCGTGGAACTTCTTTCAATTTGAAAACATTCTTCGGAGTAGGATGATAAGAAAACAAAGGAAAATTGTAAGTATCACCAAGAGAAAAAAAAATGTTAAATGCCATAGAAACCCTCCTGGAATTGAACATTTAATATAGTCAGAGCTGAGAATTATTAATTGCACTGACACTGAAGCTTGCCAAGGAGACTGTCCAAACCCTAGCTGGGCATTTTATCTATGGTCCTACCAACTCAGCTCTCAAAGCACAAGCTATAATGAAGGCTCAGTCCCAAAGCCATCAAAGACTCAAGGACCAATTGTTATCAGAATAAGAGAAGCTAAGCTGCTTAGCAATTTCCAGAATTGCCAGAAAGAGGTATGACATTTTCATTAGATTATGGTCCATAAAGAAAGTGGGATGAATCAAAGAAATAGTGACTTTGTGTTTAGTCCTTGATTGACTACATACTCCAGACATGATGAAAGCCTAAATTAATCACAATTAGTTCCACAGCTGAAAGGGAAAAATCTAATCCTTTTGCTGATCACCAGCACAGGCATAGAGAACTGTGTGGTGCAGCAATAATTCTGTACATGTCTCCTCACACCGTTGTGCTTGCATTCTACAACAACTGCAGTCCATTATCTCTACTCTCTTTTTCACTCTATTTGGACAAATATCTGTAGTTCAACACAATCTTTCACAAGAGATACATTGGCAGATCAGTTTGTATTTTAGAAGATTAAATCAGAAGGGTATCACATTGTTTATAAGACTTACAAATCCTTAGAAACCCCAGACAGAGCACTGGTGTGACTGCAAGCTGGGGCTGCTGCTCACTCACTGTGGAAAGTTTTTCGTAGTTTTAACAGAATAGTAAGAGGTCACACACAGAGAATCTAAACAGCCAGAACCATTTGAGAGGAATAATCTGCCCAGTGATTTTAAATTTATGAAGGTGCAAAGAGCTCTGCAGAAGAAGAGGTCAGTGTATACTCCAGGTACATTTTAAAGAAGTTCAACATTGGCATGAAATGCATTTGTAACTAGGGAAGTTTTAGTAAGCTGTCTGGTGTTGACAAGAGGGTTTACAATCAAAACTGATTTGCAATCCACAAACCACAGGCAGTGCATGTAGCTATCCTGTGGCTTATTTATTTATTTCCCTTATTTTTCATCCTATATTAAAAGCTAACCTGTTGTGGAAATTGCGTTACTTACACAACACTTCTGGAACTGCTGCTTGTAGAAGTGCAGTTAGTTCTACAGCTACCTCTATAGGTGAGGACTCTGCCTTGTGCACAGATCAGCCAGCACTTACTGGATGGCAGGGCACGTAGGGGTTTCCCTTCAGGAGTGTCTGATGCTGCCATGACATAACTGCAGCTGTGGGTCACCAGCTGCCAGGAAAGAATTGCAGTCAAATCCCTCACAGTGCAACCAAGTGCTCGTGGGGAACCATCTGCTGATGGTCAATTAAAGGGAGCATCAGTGAGTGCAATTGTTTCATTCTCCTCCTGGGCTCAAGATAACAATGGATTTCTCTTTGCCCGAGGAGCATAAATAAATACCCATATAAATATTGATACAATCCTGACTACTGCAGATTGATAATGTGCTCATGTAATTATAGGTAGAGGTGTATGAAAATGATGTGTTGCCTATATTCCCAATCAGAGGATTGCTGGTTTATACCATTTCTTGGAATGCAAACACATTAGGACTGCTTTATTGTGTTAGGAAAACCAAGTACCAAATTCTTTTAACTAGTCATGAGTACTGAAAGATGTAGAGTGAACAGGATGGGATGGTGGGCTACAAGATGCTGAGGAAGCCACATATATGTTTCCCTTTGCGTCTGATCACTGAGTGACAGTGGTTTCAGGGCAAATGAACAGAAACCATTTTATTTCTTCACACAATTCAGAAAAATGCCTGCAGGTGAATTGAACCAGAGCACGCAGAATATGGTTAGGGAAGAGCAGGTGTCTCTAGATAAGTGGAGTAGTGTCACTGTATAAGTGGACTAATTAGCCTGACCTTGATAAAGTGATTAAACCATACACCATTATGCTCCATCATAAATCTATGTTTAGTTCAAAACAGAGTTTGGGAAAGCTCTAGGAAAATGCACAAAATGCCAAAGGAGAAGTGAGATCTGAGCAGGACTGAATGTTACTTTTAAGCCTATATGCTTACTTTGATGCAGACTTATAAATCCAATTAACAAGAATGAGAAATGCGTTGTGCCCATATGCAAGCCATGAGCTGAGATCCCCTACTACCCTTCCAAGATTTCTTTCCGAGGTCCTATATTTAAAACATGTTTTGGCTTGAAAAGTTTCAAAGTTTTGTGTTTATTCCCCCCTAATAAATATGAATAGCAACAAAATATAATTGCTTCAGTAACATTTGGTGATAACATCAAGGACTTTTATGTTTCTTCAGTTTGAAAAAAAAAAAAAAAACAACAAAATAAACCCCACAAGTAATGTCAATGCATTTTGCACATATCACCTAACCTGCATTATATAAATCACAAAGTGATAACACTTCTGTAAATATTGTTTTGTAATGTGTCAGATTTCTAGAGACAAAAAAAAAAAAAAAATCAAATGGGAGGGGAAGGGTTCCTTGGTTTAAGAAAAATATTAACCAGAGCTCAGGTCTGCAGAAAAGCTGTTCCTGGCTTCAAGATATCTTTCTTCAAAGACACAAAAATCTTTAAAAATAGAATGAAAGACTTCAATTGTTTCCTGAAACAGATTTCCAAATGAGGAAAGTAAGGCATCTGCATTATTAATCAGAAAAACACATCCCAAGAATTTTAATACTGCAGTTGTTATTTTCTACTGAACACAGTGTTCCTCACAACCTGACAAGGTGATGATCCCACAACCAAAACAGATGGTCTTTAAAAAGATCTACAGATCTTCTCTCCTAATGAATCTCAAGAATCCTGCAGGATTTATACTGAAGCTACTCATACATACAAGAAGAAATGTGTGTCTTCAGTAGCTCCTTTAATATTCCTATGAAATACCTAAGTCTGCTGGGTTTTATGTCTAACATAAGAGACATCTCCTTGCTGTTTCACAACTGGTGCTGCAATGCTATTTTCTACTCTTAAAATTATTCTTCTCTTCTGCATTAGGGTGTGTGCATATGTGGAGTTTTTTCTTATCCCCAGTTTTGCTCTGTCAGCTACTTCAAATTCAGTCATCTTTTTTCTTTTCCTATTAGCCCTTCCATGACTTTCCCATTCTGTTCTCTTGTCATGGAAAAAGATCAGCATCAATTTTTCAAGCTGCCACTGGGTTCTTTCTCAAGCCCTATCACTTCTGTGAGCCAACAGTTCACTCCTCTCTTGTGTTAGACAAATCCTGACCTGTGACTTCTGCATGCCTGCAAATGTCTGCATCTTATCAAACTACCTCCTCATCCCAGAACACTGTTTTGTTCTGTTACATCCTGGAAACCAATTATATCCTTATCTTGGAAAGATAATGTAACAGATTTCAAACAGGTAGCTGGTTCCTGAGGACGCTTGCAGACAGCTCAAACCTTCTGTAAAGTGCTCCTTCAAGAGTTAAGTTTTCCCTGGCCTCAAGAGTTACCACACTGGAAAAAAAAAAAAAAAAAAAAAAAAAAAGATAGAATTTGAATTGCTCCAGGTTCTTTTGACTGACCAGAAAGAAAAGCACAATGAATTATGTGCATTGTATTTCACAGAGTTTATTCAAGCATTCCCATGCTTTTCTTATCATCAGCTTGTTATTCGAATCCAAACACAGCCAACGAGTCAGTGAAACTGCAAGTTTCACCTGGCTTCCCACTGAAGTAATGAGAGACATCAAAACTGCAAAACAACCCAAATTTCTTAAGAAATCATACCCTAAGGGAAATCCATACATTTATTAAATACTATAACCTAGCACACTGACAGTATGTTATCTATCCCTACTATTTTTAGTGCTTTATCCAGTCTTGTTTTCAAAGTCCTATACAACCTTTGTGAAAACATTTCCATTTTTCTTTAAAATTACAGAATAAAATACAATTGTGAGCAGAAATCAGATGATCCCTGAAGTTTTTTTTTGCAGAGTATATATCTCATTTGAGACATTGGAATGGATCTTCTACTGCTAGAAAAAAGGTTCCTAACATTTAATCTACATTTTGGTGGGGTTGGTTTGTTGTTTGGGTTTTGGAGTTTTGGTTGGTTGGTTGGTTTGGTGGAGTTTTGGGGTTTGGGTTTTTTTGTTGGTGGTGGTTATAATTTTATCTAAGTTTTCCTGTATGTACTCCCTCTGTACTACATAGAAATAATTTTCTAATCCTGAAGCCTTTCAGATAACTATAGAGAACAATCATGCAGTCCTGCAATTCCCTTTTACTGAAATAACACATTTGGATCTTTCAATCTTCCTTCAATCCCCACTTTTGAACCTGTTGTTTGTTGCTGGTGCTCACTGTGCCCCTTCATCTTTGTGATAATGTGATGCTGTTTGTAATTTTCCATAGGGATTTTTTTTCCCAAGGATTAGATTTGTAATAAAATTTTAAATCAGTATATTTTACATGATTGAGGTCATTATAGAGATGATGTGGAGCTCCAATGTATGCCTTCTAATAGCTCTCAGCTAGTAGAAATTCTCTTGTTGTTCAAGTGGAAGAGGCCTATGATTTCAGAGAAGAAAGTTGTAATTTCCTCTTCATTCATCCATTCAGTTAGCTGGTAAATGTGATTTCTGAGTATACAAGCATCCATGAATGGCTTTATAATGATCCTGCAGTAAATTAATGTGATTTAATCTGAAGAGACTTGAAGGCAGCAGCTGCATCATATGATGTTGCCCTCCTCCTGAAACGCAACAGTAGTTTTGGTCCTCTATCAGAAAAGCTATCTTTTGTGGAGGGGCAAGTGGGAAACAGGACAGACACAACACACACAGAGAATAATCTGAGGCCATCGTTTCAGCTGCCTTACTGATAAGAGAGTAGTTTCAAAAAGAAAAGAGGTGGGCAAAAAGAACTGAAGGGAGAGAAATGTGGCTAGGAGGAAAACAAAGATGTTGAGTTAGAGCTTGCACTGTGAAATATTAAAGAATCAGAGAGCCTTTACAAAATGTAGCTAAATGAAACCTGCAAGGCATAGTCATGGCCAAGAACATAAAAATCTGGACAACTCACTCATAAACATTATAGATTTTTCTTGATGGTAGAACAAAATAGGGGGAAAAAGGATGAAGAAATCATAATTCAGTGAAGAAGCTAGTGGCAATGTAAACTTAGAAAAGCATAGATAAAGATATGTAACACTACCTCTCTGGGAAAGTAGGAAACTAGAGGCAGAACCTGTCAGATATCCCCTCTGGCTCATTTTATGGACCATCTTACTTTACTTCCTCAAGAACTGACCTCTTTGGTCTCCTGGCTTGACAGAGATGACTGCTCTTCACCAACCCTAGATCATTGCTCTCTTTATAGCAGACCTATGAACATGCCACCAGGAAAAAATCACTGTCCCAATCAGTGTAAAAGAAATGAGGAAACGACAAGTTGCCTCTCCTGCTACACCAGGTAGCAAAAAGAGAAAATAATTATTTTCTCATTTCCATTAGCAGTCAAAGTAAGTAGGGGTTCTGTTAAAGAGCTCAGGCTTCTGACTCAGCCTTCATATGACCTATAGTAAAGGGTTAAGCACTCTAACTTCTGAGATCTTGTCTGTGCTGACCCATTTGAACAAACCTCTCCATTGCAAATCCAAATTTTGCTTTGCAAACTATGAGAGAGAGAACACCCACACATATCTAAAACTGTAGCAATGTTTAGTAATATCAGATATTACTGAGTTCCTACACACAAAAATCAATACCTCATGAAATCAATGATTAGAAAAATGCAGAGTGGGAGAGGATTAGAAATAGACTCCAGCTAAAGCTGATGCAGCTTTAAGTAACAGATGCTTTAAATGTTGTTTTCCAATGAATTACAAATATCAGTGAAATTTAATACAATTTTTTTTTACATTAATTTTGGAAAAAACTTTTTTCCACAGTTCACTGTCTCCATTAGAATATTTTAATGCACTTAAAGCTCTTAGTACCTTCTGTGAAAGGGTTGTCTTCAGACATACAGAATGTTTTGAGAAATAAAGAATGTTTTTTTTTTAATTAACCCTTCCAAAGCATTTGACTTACTTTTATGCTATCTACATTCAGATCATTTATCTTCTCTTAATGATTAGCAGTAATGAGTTGATTTTCTGCAATTATATGCATACAATGTAAATGAGGAACAGTCATTTCCCTGGTAAAAGTTTAATTTGGGGAATTATCTCCATGCTCTGGCATTATACTGTAATAGAGCCCCTGAGTTAAGGTTCAGCATAAGACAGAAGTCCCATGAAAGCTGTTATAAAAATAACTCCCTATTTATTTAGTTGTAATATAAAAAAACAAACAAACTTGTTTTTCCTTACTGTGAAATCAAGAGAAACCCCACTCTAAACAACATACTAAGCCATACAAGTATTATTTACACATACTTTATGTATGAGATCAGTTAAGAAATGGACTTATCTCGTGGTTAATGAACATACACCAGACAGGATATTTTTAATTTGGAAGGATGTTCTGTTAAAACAAAGATAGCAGATAGGGAAGATCACATATTAATGCATTTGTTTTGCTCTGCTCCAACGTTCTTGATAAACAAGATAGCAAAGTATGAAAACACTAAAAGCAAAACCAAACCCCAAATTGCCTGGCATCAGCCACCACCAAGGAAAAAAACATTGCAACTGGATTGGAACCTCTCTTACTTCTGTTATATCTTCAACACATTTATTTTCCATAAGTCTCAATATGAGCTGGGGTATAAATGTGCCTAAGTGTTCTTCTTCCATATAGAAACAATCCACCCCTCTCTGGCAATTTCAAATGAAGGGGAAGTTTTCTACCCAGGAGTCACCATGTTTATTCAGTCACCTTACATCCATTTGGCTAAGCACTGTTTTATTTATAAAAATATACTGGAGGATCAGGTGGAACTCAGGGTTGCAACAAAGGAGATGAATAATGAAAAGGTCTTGTGAGACTCAGAGAAAGCAAAGTTCCAGGAGTGAGAGGCAGAAGGCTCAAGTGGGATGAAAGTGAAGTCTATTCCTGAAGGACTGTACACCATGGAAGAGACTCTGCTGAAGCAGTTCTTGAAGGACTTCAAGTCTCTGGGAAGAAACTATGTTGAAGCAGTTTGTGAAGGATGGTGTCCTGTGGGAGGGACCCTAAGCTGGATCAAGGGAACAGTGTGAAGAGGAAGGAGTGTTAGAGACAGTGTTAAGAACTGACTGCAACCCCCATTCTGCAGCCCTCCTGCACCAAACAGAGAGGGGGAGGCAAAGGAGTTGGCAGTGAAAGAGAGAAGGAGCCTGAGAAGAACAGGGTGGGAAGAGGTGGAAGGAAACTTTTTTTAGTTTTTGTTTCTGACTATCCTACTCTATTTTTAATGGGCAATAAATTAAATTAATTTTCCCAAAGTCAAGTTTTTCCCATGATGGTAACTGGTGAACAATATCTCCCTATCCTTATCTCAACCCACAAGTTTTTTCAGCTTATTTTCTCCCCTGTCCTCTGAGGAGAGACCAGCTTTATAAGTACCTGGTAGGCAGCCAAGGTTAACCCACCAGAACTGGACATAAGAAAGAGAACTTTCAGTAACAAAAAAAAAAAAAAAAACCAAACACCCACAACCAAAAAACCAAAAACCAACATATCAAGATTTATAGCCATACACAAGATTTATAGCCATACACAAGATCCAGATTTTACTGTAGAGCAGAGTTTGCCATTCTATTGCATGTTTATTAAAGTACCAAATTGCAGGAAATCAATTTTCTACAAGAAAAAAACTTGTCTGAATGAACTATCACCCCCCCCATTGCCACAGTACTTAGCAGTTCCATCAACAGGAAGAGGTTAATGTGAAAAGAAAGAAATGTTGAAGGCGAAATTGAATGGGTTTGTGAAAAACAACAGTATGCTGTCTCATTGCTAAGTGTCAGGAAAACCTACAGGATACACCCTTTAGGACACATCCTGAAAGGAAAGAAAGTTTGGGTGGAGTTTGGCAAAGCACAAAGAGGAAATCCCAGGCATATCTGTGAAAGGGCAGAGTGCCTAGATTAAAAGCAAATTTGCTCCTACCAGGAAGCAAGTATCAGATCAGTAGTGCTGAGACTTGGCTAGCAAACTAATAAATGGACAGAAGAACAGAATGTTAGTCAGTAATTGCAAGTTTCATCCTGGAAAGGTGGTTGTTCTTGTTGTGGTTTTTGGTTAGAAATCAAGTTAAGAGGGATTTTTGCACACAGCTATTCCTGTGTATATATACACACATTTACATAGTGAAAATACATCTATCTACTGAAATGTGACTGACACACCTTGGAAAAATAAGTAAATGCAACTAACATAGGTACTAGACCACATTTGTCAAATCCTAGCAGCATGCCTAGATGAGAGCTACTTAGGACCAAGCTCTTAAAATTTTTGGTTGGAGTGGAATGTGATCCTCTTTGAATTTGAACTCTAACAAGCAGCCAGAAGGGGCAGAGTGCAAAATATTTACAGGGAATAATTTGAGTCTCAGATGTCTTTATTGTGCTCAAAAAGTAGAACGTCAAAACACGTTCATAGGTGTGTCAGCATAAAACAGACATAAAATGTCTATGTGCAAAAAAATCTGTGGGCAATTCTCTCTCTCACTGCAGGAATACCTGAGAGCTCTTCTCATTTTTATGCACTTTAGAAACATCTCTTTTATTTTAGAGGCATAATAGAGGGTTAAAAATCAACAAGATTAAAATGTTGTATCTGTAACTACAAAGATTTTAGAAAATGCTAATTAAGCCAGCACCAAGCCCATTTTAAAATTGGCCCTCACAAGTGCTTCTGCATAAAGGAGATGACAGCAAGTGAGCTGACACACATGATCTGGGGTTTCATCAATTTTTGATTTCATGAATATAAGACCTGAGTAAGGACTATAGGATCACAATAATAAAACTCAGCAACATTTGCCAGGGTGCAAGCGAAGACACAATTCTAAGGCTTTCCTGTATTCAATAAACCTGTACAGCCTAATCCAGTTCTCACAGAAACCAAAGACAACCTACTTGTTGACTTCTAGTCACCACAGATTAAATATTTTGTCATTGATCATCCTGGAAAAATGCAAGTTTCCGTTCATTGATGCAAACAGACCCCCTCTGTAAGACTAACTGCTATTGCATGATAATGGAAATAACAACTTTGCTTTCCACTATGTGTGTTTCAGATGATAATCCAAATGCAGTGTGCTAGTGTGTTGTGCTGAAGTGTCCTGGATTACTGGAGGTTAATCCAGGCAAGTGATTTAGCACTAAGAGCATAGAGAGACATTTACTAGGAAGAAAATCATCTTCTTTTTGGATGAAGAAAAACAGAGTACATTTGACTTCTCTGCATGTACATTCTTCAGTATGTTGTAATTGAGGGCCATAACTCCAGGATTTTGTTCAGTTGATGTTTTCTTGGTAGTAGACTCTTAAAGTAGTAGTAGTAGTGACTCCTTCATTAAGTTCTTAAGCAATAAAGTGCTTTGAATAGCTGAATAACTTAAACTTAGGAATTTTCTGCCTGACTCATCTGAGCTAAACTTACAATTGACTGACATTAAATTTAATTGTTGGGATTTTTTTAATTATTGTTTCTTTCTTTCACATCTCAGTATGTGTCTTTTGAATAGTAAGCAGCAACCTTATTTAATAAAGATAGGAGCAAAATAAAACCTACTAGAAATTCACTATTGTTTCTATTCCAAAGACCCAGGTTTCCTATGATATTGTTAAGGACAATAAAACCCAGGGACAAATAAGAATAAAAATAATTTGACAGGACCCATTTTTTAAAAGTGTATCTGTCCTGGAGAACTGAGAGAATTTCTATGGAGGTTGTCCAGTTCAACAGCTCTTACTATAAAAAAATCAGAAAGAGATGTCTAAAATAAGTTTATTGCAGTAAACACCATTAACAAAGCTTTGCCAGAGGGTCAGCCATGAAGTTTTGCTTGTAAAAAAAAAAAAATCAAATTATTAAATTATTTAAATTATTATTAAATTATTTCCAAATAAGCCTGTGCTGAGTTTGTTGGGTTTTTTTTCCCCCCCAAACAGAATGTGTGGAGTGTGTGATGCATTCTCTGGGATCACACAAACTAGTCTCTCCAGGTCAATGCAAAACATGTACTGATTATGATACATCACACACAGACTATGCTACAGCCATAAGGGACCACTCTGATCATAGACCTCATGATAACATATACTGAAAAATTCTACTCCTATTCACTAACTTCTGCATCATGTTGGCTACCTTCTGTTTGAACAAGAAAACACATCCATCTCTTTAAGTCCCACCATGCTAAAGATTTCAAGTGGTGACAAATTCACATCTTTCCCTGGTTGACTCTAGTAGTAACTAAATAAATGTTAAAGGAGATGAACCTCAGTTTGTGCTTGAATTCACTTAATCTATTTTCAACACAAAATGCTTAAACTAGCAAGAATAATCAATTTGGAAAGCACACCTATTTCATAATTTGTCCACTTTTAAGTCTCACATTTTGCTTCAGTAGTGCTGAACTACATCACTGGAAATTATCCTGGATTGAAAAAGGGTCTATTAAATGCTTTGACTTTGAGGGAAAGAGCCTTTTCATTTCTCTCTTTTAAAAATAAAGGCAAACACCTTAAAGCTGTGCAGTAACAAAACTGAGACATACTGAACTAACAGAAAATCCAAAGCTGGGTGGGTTTTTTTTTGATAAATCCTTGAGACTTTGTTTGTTTGTTCTTAAGGATCATCCCAAATTAGATATTGGAATACAAACTTCTGCAAACTCATACCTAGGATAATTAAATTTGATTAAATCCTACATCATAGATTTTTGGAGATTAAGTCTAAAACTGGATCTTACTTTCAACTCCAGTTCAAATAAGTAGAAGTCCCATATCACAAGAAATATCATTAAATGCTTCAGTCCAACATGTCCTCTCTTATGATAATGTTAAGTGAAGTAAAAAATGCATAGAGATAGTCCAGCATGAAATATATATATATATATCTTTGTGTGTGTGTGTGTGCATCTATCTATCTATCTATCTATCTATCTATCTATCTATCTATCTATCTATCTATCTATCTATCTATTTCCATGAATTTAAATAGCTGGGAAAAGTTATTTGCTCCAGAAAATCAAAATTTATTTCATTTTAATAAAGTATATCCATATAAAACAAAGGTACTTGTGGTTTTGGAAAATATTGTAATATTAATTTGACCTGATTTTAATTATTTGCTTAGCCTCTGATGCTTCCTAATGTGCAAGATTGGAAATATGTTGGGTACCCTCTAGTGGAGAAAATAACTTACAACTTCTTAGCATCCAAAAATGAGAATTTGGGCATGTGTTTCAAGCCAGTGAAGTAGAAGAGTTTCAAGTATGGAAACAATATGAAAAATTCTCAGGCACTATGGTCCAGAAAGATTATTTATTTATTTTAATATATTCAACATTTTATTTTGCTTCAAGAGTAACCTCTGTGACCAAAGCCCCATAATAGGTTCTTCTTTCCCTGACTGGAATGTCCCCCTGCAATCTGACTGTTTAGCTACAAGGTAATGCCTGTGATTTTTTTTTTTTTTTTCAGAGTTCTGTCAACAAAGGCACAGAAGTCCCTTTAAAAATGCAAGCTAAGCAAAAACTCAGCCTAGGAAACCATCATCCATATTTTGCAATACACTTTAACAGAAAGTATAAATTGAGGTTACTCTTTTAAGTTGTTTTTTTTTTTTTTTTCTTATGGAGAACCAAAAGTTCCCAGCTTCTGCTGGACTCAGATTCATACACATTTTTTATCTCACTTTGGCTGCTCAGTAGCCATTCAGTGTTGGCAGATACGGATCAGACATTGTAGATTTTATTGGTTTTCTCTAAAGAGAAGCTGTGAAGACTTCACATTGAATTGAGGATTATTGTGGTACATAGATGCTGCAAATATTTTTCTTATGATGGACATTAAAAGGCATCATTGGGTGAACCATTGCTGGCTACCTGAAGCAAGCAGTAAATCAGATATGGTATATTTACTCTTTATTTGTTGTTTTTTTTTTTTCCCTTGCTGATTTGTTCCTATATCTTATCTGTCAGCTTCTTTGAGGAATGTGAAATTGCTTTTGGCATGTTTTGGTGGTCACTACATAATTTACACTGACTAATTTCTCTTTGTCCATGCAACTGACTGACATCACTGGTTTGACACATCAATTAACACTTTGTCAGTCTTTCCTTCCCACATTATTCATTCGTAGGTCACCTTCACTTCTATACCATCATTATATCATTACATTGCATAGCTATTTCCATCACTAATTTGACACACATATTATTAGTGCTTCTGTTTTCTGGATGCAAATTAGATGAAATATGATTTGACTTGGAATTCAAGAACATTTCTCTTCTTCAGGTGTTTGAAAATTTCATAATACATATTTCATGTTCTCTTTGTCTCACTGCTTCCTTTTTTTTATCAGGTACCTAAGACTGCAGACAATGAAGGATTTGTGTGTTTAAAGCCAGTACAACAGCAAAGTTGCATTCCTGAAAGAGGAATAGAGCTTCTCAATGGACTTGGGTATCTCAGAATGGGATCCAAAATATCTAGCACACCTAAAGATAGACTTGCTTTCAGCCAGTAAGGGTTCTTAGATGGCAGGATGAGCAAAGTCAGCTGTTTTGAGAGTACAGATCCAGAGACTCCCTCTGTTCACAACCCAATTCATAGACTAAAACCTTCCCCTTCATTTTGCCACCTTAATTCTTTTATTTCAGAGCTGGATCCGGGTTCAGTTGTGAAGCCTGGCTGGTGGCAGTTGCAGCACTGCCTGGTTAAGTGGGATGGCACTAGGACAGGGAAAAGCCAGAGTTTCAACTTCCTTTTCAGATTCAGATGTTTAAAATTGTATTTCTTACCTTCTGGGGGAGTGCCCTAATCAACAAATACATCCAACTGTCTGAGCAGAGCCTCTGTGCTGAAGCTGCACTAGCATTGACCAAAGAAGCAGAGCAGGGTACTGCAGCTTGCTGGAAGGCAGAGCACTGTGCTCCCCGCCTCTGTTGAGCTACTGCTCCTACAGGGACTTTGTATTAAACAGTTACTGCCTACAACAATCAGGGGACAGACACAGGGTAGGCTGTTACTATGGTTAATATCATTATTTTTCTAAAATCAAAGACAAACACTCCTCCTTATTGAAGGAAAGAGGAAAGTTACCCACATGCCATATTAAAATATTCTGGGAAGCATTCTGCTTTGTCTCTTATTGCCTCCCCCTCTCTGGTCCATGAGACTAAATTTCTTTCATGTGAGAGCTGAGAAAAAAACCTTCCACTACCATGAAAAGAAAAACCCTTGTGAAGGTTCAGAGGCACTTTAGGACAATTATCTTTCAGCCACAGACAATAGATAGATGTATCCCACTAACAACAACCCAAGATCAGCCACTTTTCCAAGGTCTATGCAATCACCATATTTCAGGCAAAGTCTTTTGTTCATCTTCACATTTGAAGAAAAATAAATAAAACTTCCCTACCTCATGCAGCTTTTTTCTCAGATGTTATGATATTCATATTTATAGGAGAGTTTACATGCATACTATACTCCTGGGAGCTCCTCTCCAATCCAAAAGACTGATTAGTATTTCTTTCATGCCTGAATCAAGCTCAAAATGATCTCAACTAGAAGCAAGGGAGGGGAATCCAAATCTTTTTCCCCTAACAAATCCCTTGAGCCTTACACAAGGGCTCAAAAGGTAAGGCAAAATAAGAACTCCCATGTAGAGTAATTGTGTCACTATTTTTCTCAAGGAAATGACACTGACTGTTCTTATTTTCCAAATCAAACTGCTTGTACCAACCCAGAGAAATCACCACATGTGGAAAACTGTTCAGTTTGGTTATTTCTGTGGCTAATCATTGTTCAGCATAATGCATTCTACACACATCCTAGCTTTACATAGCCCCTGTGTTTTGCTTTCTATATAGAAATTTTTAACATGTATAGTTAGGAGACTGGGATAAATGAAGCCAGTTTCCCCAGTGTAGGGGTCTTGTGGTAACTGTGAAGACCTTAAAAAGCTTGGCTTGAATTTCAACCCAAACACTTTGTAAAATTAAGCAGATGGCTGCCAGTGCTGTAGAATTATCTGAGGTGAGTGCTGGAAACTCTAACTTGTGCAGGCAACGAAAATATTACTGAACTTGCCTCATCAAAACACCAATTAGCACATCCTTTGGGGACAGAGAAGGCATGAACATGCACGAAGGAAGAACACTACTTATTTTAAGGTGGTAAGTTGTATGTACTGAAATAATAATGGCTTAATACTTCTAAAAAGAAAGGCAGTTTAAAGGTGGCAAGACAAAGATATTAGCCTGTTTCCCAGTGAGTAGAGTTTAGGAGAAATCTAGGCTGATCTCATAGCTGCCCTATGCTTTTGTTGTTTAATTTCTGCATTGGCTGGAGAAGGCAAAGCTACTAAGGATGCTGTAGCCTCTGTTCCTTTAATATCAGTTTTCTGATTTAGTCATCACTGAACTGATCACAGCAGAGAGCATCTCCTGTACCTTGAAGCAAAGTGCTTCTCATAGCCACTTAACACATTTCTAGACAGTTTACACCATTTTCACCACTTTCTTGTAAGGCTGCTCACAGGAATAAGGTTTCCCTCACATCAGACCCCTAAAAGTGCCTGCAATGTATCCATAGAAAAGGCTTAAAAGTGGAAGGATGTTGATTTAATAAAGGGCAAAGGCACGACATCATCCTCTGCTCCTGCTGCAAAGGCACATGAATGCTTGGAGCAGATTTCCTCCTGCCACTGTCAAACACAAGAGTGATTCCTGTCAAAGAAGAGTTTCTCAGTGAGCTGCTTTGCAGAGTTTTTCCTCACAAGGTGGGAATGCTTCTGTTCAAGCTTTCCTCTCAACACCACCTCTAAAGTGGAGTTGAAATGGATACCCTCCTTGGGACATAGGTAAACTTTTCACATCTCTGCAATGGATCTACAAACCAGTGTGTAGTTCACCTAGAATTCTCCATGTTAATGCCTTTCTTTCTCTCCAGGCTGCATTTCATGATCTTGCTGCATCCTTCATTCCTCTATAGTCCTGAGAGTCCCTGACATTCAGGGCTGCAGGACATTTCAAACTGTGGGACAGTGAGGTGAGATGGTGAAGGCTGGGAAGACTGCAAGCAAATGTCCATCTGTCCAGCTCTGTATCATTCCCAGTCCTGCCTCAAGCTCTTCCTGAAGGCCTTCCTGGGCCAACACTCCTAATCAAGGCTTTCTCTACACTTTCCTACCCCTCCTTCACCCTGCCCCAGCAGCACCCTTCCTGAGTTTCTTGTTCTGTTTCCAAAAATTCTCCTGCAACGTGCCACCAATCCTTATCTCCTCACATGCATTCTGCACCCTTTGTCTGGGTAATTATGCTGCAGGAGACAAGCACCAGCTGGCTGCTAGTATGATAAGTATTATAAATCACTGACACTGTCCACTAATTTTGAGCTCTGGAAGTCATTCTGTTCTCATCTGCTCAGGAAACCCATTGATTATTTTTTTCTGATTATGTGTATTGGGTCACAGTATCCTGCATAGTTCTTTTTGTTGGGTGTGTTGGGGTTGGGTTTTTTTGTTGTTGTTGTTTTGTTTTTTTTTTTTTTATAAATGCACTTTCAATTTGCTCTTTTTTTTTTTTTTTTTAGTAAAGGGTATGAATTTCTTAAAAATTAATGATTTGCAATCCTCCATGGACAAGAGTTCAAAAGTAGTACAGGTGAGCAACATATGTTCTCTGCTTGCCAATCTCAGCTAATCTAAGGGCTTCCACTAACATCTAGCAAAGTCCTCACAGACCACAGACTGCAGGTACTGCTGCTTATAGAATTTGACATTAACTCTCTCACTTGTGGATTCCTTTCCCTGACTGGTTTATCTTATCTCTAAACAAGTCAGAAAGAATCACTGGAGTTTTTAAACTCTCCAAGAAAAGGTGGAAAAGCAATTTAAAGGCAATCCAGCATATTACAGATTACTCCTAATGTTTTCTGCCTCTCTTTTGCTAAAGATGGCTGCTTTTTTACTATGTTCAGGGATCCTAGGTTTAAAGATACTTGAATGATACTAAGATAACTTTATGGTCTTGGAAATTGTCTACTTTCCTTTCTGATTTATGGCTCTACCCATGCAGATACTCATGGTTTCCTCCTGTGAAAAACAAGTGGAATTAGCTTTCCAGCCACAACTTTGTCTCTTCATGTCTTCTCTCAGCAGATTCTGATGAAGAAAACGGGTATCTTTCAGAGATCAATCCTGTGAAATTAAAATATCTGGCTAGGGCCAGCTTCTAGGGATTTAGGATTAGAAATTTTAATTATTTTTTTTCTTTCCTTTGTTATTTGTGTAAAAATAGAAACACTTCCCTCAGCAATCTATTATAGAATTTCTTCCCAACTACCCACATTACAAGGATCTGTAATCTTGAACTCACTCGCTGCATACTAAAGAATGACCTGTTGTTTTATATGTCAAGAGCTGAACAAACAGTGGTGGTTTTCCCTCTGTATACATTCACTGAAGATTTGCTGCTGTGGTCAGTCTGTAGGGATTCACATAGACTTGCATGCCCACCTTTTGCACACCCCCTTTGCAGATTTGGGTGGATAACTTGGCAAGATGCTATGGGATTGCTGGATGTACAGATGCTCTGAAGTGTAACAGATTTGATTAGAGCTGTAGGCAGCTTGATTTCCTGTATGAGATTATCTCATGGTTTCTCCCCCGTGTCACAGCAATAAATGAATGATAGCTCTGCAACTAACTGGATGCTATTCAGTTTAGATGATGTTTGCTTTCAAGTCAGAAGTAATACAGATACATATACAGGAAAAGGAATCTACAGAACGTTGTGTACCTGTCTGACTCAGGCACTGAACCTGAACAGCCTAAAAGAACTATAAAAATCAGATAGATAGTATTTTAAATGCTATTTGAAACCTTCTTTCTCCTGTTTCTCAGTCTTTAAATTCTGCCTTCCAACCCTGCACAGATATTTTCTCTTCAGCAGATGTTTCCCCCCTGAGCTTTTCCTATTTAATATATTTCAAACTGAAGTCTCAAGCTGCTTGCTCACCTCTCTCTAGTTCAATGGATCAGTTGAGATGGAAAGAGAAAAATAGCTCAAGCAGATGTTTCAGAAGTTAGAAATGTTAGGAAAAAAGTGGAGGCTGCTAATGTGGATTTTATGTTTGTGTGTGGCAGCATTAACAGATGCTCACAGACTAATAACTACTTTATCATTTTGCCTAGAAACTGATAGAAAATATGCATTTTAAAAAGTTGCTTTGAAAACAACTCAGATGGAGTCATATGATTTATTACATACAGGGAAAGAAAATTAAATTTTGCCATGGCAGCATTTGTGGTATTTCAAACAAACAAAAATAACAGACCCTTGCCCCAGGGGATGGAGAAGGTTGAGGCTTCCCTGTGTGTGGGTACAAAAAACGCTGAGAAGGAAAAGTCAGCCTCTCTACACTGAGCTTCACAAGACCTAGTTTGCCATAAGCCTAAACTCCTTTTTTGTCTCTTTTGCTCACAATAAAAGTAATACAATGCACCACTAGTATTATCTTGATTGCAGTGCCTATGCCTCTTCAATACCAGCAAGCAGACTTGGAGTATGTCTTTGTACATGTTCTCCTAATTTGGTTGACAAAGGGCAACTTGAAAAATGCAGAACACCTTGAGCACCACCAAAAGGTTTATAAACTAGGACAGGCTATGCAGACCATAAGTGATGCCCTGTTGGCTTTAAAAGGAAAAAAATAAAACCAAAAATCCCAACAGTTTATATCCTGGAGCACAAGTCTAAAGAGGGGCTAGAAAACATGGGAAAAGCCAAACATGTTGATGCAGTTAAAGATCATCTTCCTAGTCCTTTTTTTTTTTTTTTTTTCACATATGTTTGCAGGCTAAAGCCCAGAGATCAGTTTTAGGGAGGAACAGGAGATGGCTCAGTGGAAAGAACTACCTCTGACAAAAACTGTAGAGAACAGAAGCCATTAGGAACACCGTTTTAGGATACCTTTTGTAGTCAAGGAAGGCTGGTGATGGAAGAGTGAGAGTTAACACAGGATAAAATACCACAAACAAGCTGAAGTTTACCTGATGGATTACTTGCTACTCATATATATAAGGTGGAAATTATTTCAACTGGAAATATATTGAATGAGACTGTGAAATTAGGTGATTTGCCCCAGGCTAGAGAGCAAACTGTGGCAGAAATGAAAATAATAAAACCCTACTGTTCTCATGCACTCTCCTGTCCTGTTCTGAATCTCAGCTGTGGAGGTTAACTGTGGCTGAGTTCCATCTTGCAACAAAGACCTTACAGAATTCTACTGAAAACATCAATCCATTTCCCCATCACAACAATGGCTGTCCAGAAGTGCTTTGGTTACAACCAGATGTGAAGTTAAACTTTTATGAGAAAAAAAAAAAAAAATCAAATTATTCTTCCCTTCTTCCCCCCCCCCTTCAGTTTTCAATGACAGACACTTTCAAACTTTTATTGGCATAGAAGTCTTAGTCATATGGTAAAAGTAGAAAGTAGCATATGCCAAAGTCATGAGTTTTTTAAATGCACCCTTATAATATGCTTTGTGTTTTCTATATTGAGAGATGGGGAAAAAAAAAAAGCTTCAACCACCTGAGAGAATTAGAAATGCACAAAGCTGCAGGGAATGCACATTAAAGAATAGGCATTACATAAGCAGCAGCAATTATATTTTAGCAAAACTCTAGTTATCTATCAACCAAAAACTACATTTGGAGTTTTGTTTGTAGAGTAGAAATAAATCTTTACACAGGAGAACAACAGATTGTTATGGCAGCTGAAAAATTCGATGGTCTTGCAAAAAATAGTACACATATTTAAATCCAGACCTATATCCATAGTTAGAACTGTGGGAGGTTTGTATCATCTTCCTCTGTTTTTGAATGATAAAGTGTTTGAAGCATTGTTAACACAGAATAAGATGTAAATGTTTATGCTCTTTCTCCCTTGTTTACCTTCCTTCTCTTCCATTTTTTCTTTGGGTCAGAATTTGCCTCAGCTGAAGTTAACTGAACCAAAATCATTAACTTCACATATGGACAACTAGGGGGGAGGGATCTTTGATACTTTTCTCAACAGAATTCCCTCCTAAGTCAGTTTTCTAAGTGAAAAGGGAGTAACTGCTTAATAAATTTAGCTAAGTTACTTGAGCACCACATGCTCCTTTTGGCTTAGCAGTCTTTTGCTCCATAATTTCATAAAAAAAGATGCAGAAAGCTGTTCCTAAGTGAAATCCTAAAGAGAAATCTAGATCAAGTTTGGTTTATCTTCTCTTCTGTATGTTTTGCTGATAGGGGATTGGCTCATGAAAAAAAGATCAGCAAGATGTATGCATGCACACTCTTGTTTGGGTTAGCCAAACCTTCTGAATTCTGAAGACACTTTTAGAATGTTGTGTTTTGATACAGTGACATTTGACACAGGGTTACTGACCACAATATCCCTACCACATCTCATTAAAGGCACAGTACATGTTGCAAGCCTATGCCCCAAGCTGGGCTCATTCTGAGAAGGGGTTGGTTCAAATGATTTCCAGTGGTCTTCCCTTAATGCTTATAATACTCTGTGGTTCCCTGCTGAAGATTGGCAGGAAAGTAATTTCCAGAAATTAATTTCATATTTATTTTTTAGCTATTACTGTTTGGGAGCAGGTGATAAAAAATAAAAGGGTAAGACTGTGGGCATACTTTGAAGAGGTTAGTGTAGAGCTAACTATTCACATCATCCATTATAGAGACTTGCCAGAGTAGTGCAGCCTTTAATCCTTATCAGTCTATTGATAAATAAATGAGTGCTGGGTTATTACATAAAGAATAATGATATTTGTATTCTCAGAAGTGAGTCCTTGCATCTTCATTGGAACTAAGAATGTTTTCCTGTGTGTGTGCTTTCACTATTAATTAATTAATTAAAATAATGCAGAGGAACTGCTCTTGAACAAAGCCTTACAAATTCATAATTGAGTGGAATTTGCACTGAGCTGTGCTTAAGCAGTGGTTTCCCTCTGAAATGCTGCATGAATGTTCACAATACAGAATTTGGGCTGAAAAATCATTGCTTCAAATGATGTCATTGTATTTAGATAATATAATTTCTTAAATTTGTTATATTTATACTTTAAGCATTTAATACAAATTAAGAATACACTGGTGAAATATTAAAAACATATCTAGGTCACTAAAATTTAATTTTTATTACAAAAAGAATCCAGAAATAAGTTCAGTTTCATACTGCATATTAGTCTACTTGTTGATTCCATAAAATATAGGAACAAGAAAAAAGAAAAAAACCTGTTAGAGAGCTAATTACCTACAGAAGTAATGATTAACACTCCTAAATTAATTCTCTTAATCACAATTAATTCCCCTAATGACAAACCAAGAGAACAGTTCCTCTACCTCAGAAAGCTGTCTCTCTGTTCTGAGCAGCACACCTTTCCTCCTCCTGGTCATTCTTCCATCTCTCCCAGGTGTTGCTGATAGGGAACCAGGCAGTACCTGCCTCTCAGGGTGTAAAAAGTTTGCCTCACTCCTACCTACACTCCTGTGAACCAGCTATATGAAAGCAAGCTGTTCAGTGATCACCTAGAGTCAGAGCATCTGACAGACATCATGGTGTTGCTGAATAATTTAGACTGGAAAGAATCTCTGGAGGTTGTGCAGTCCAACTTCCTGCTCAAAGCAGGGCTGCCTTTGAAGTTAGATCAGGTTGTTCAGAGTCAATTTCAGCTGAGGTTCAGGGATCTCCAAGGATAGAGATTCTACAGCTTCTCTTGCAAGCTGGTCTGATCTTTCATCACCTTCACTGTGAAGGATTTTTTTCTTAGGTTCTACTGGAATTTCTCTTGCTGAAATTTGTGCCTGTCACATCTTGCCCTCCCATTGTTCACCTCTGAGAAGAATGGATCCATTTTCATATTTACTCATTAAAGGAAGTTAAGACAGCATTTGAGTCTCACACATATTTGCTCACATATATCTATAACTTGGTTTTACTCAGATGGACAGCACTTACTTAGACAATGCCACTCAGCATAGGAACCTGTAAGCAGATCTTACTCATCTGTACTTGCTTGACTTTCTGCCTATTAGAACCAATCATTCTTACTCTTTGAGGAGCTTGATTTAGAGTTTTTCTTCTCTGATCTTGGTGTTCCCTTTGTTGTTTCTCACTCTTCCATGCCTTCTCTTTCTCTCTCTTGTGTTTTCTGCCTTTTCTTAAATACACCTTCCCAGAGATACCACCAAATTCACCAGCTGGCTCAGCTGTGGGTCTGTTCTGGAACCAGCTGTGCCCAGCACAAGTTCCTGACCTCTTCCCACACAAGATATCCCTGCAGTCCTTACACTACCAAAACCTTGCCACCTACACCCAACACCATACTGTATTTCTGAGAAAGTGTGATAATCATAGTGCTTGCTTCTGAAGACACCCTGAGACTCTAGTGAAGCACACCCCTGCAGCTTTCTGAACTCTGGTAAATGCTTTGTAGCTCAGAGTGGTGTGACCGTAGACACCTGCCATTAAGAACTGGGTTAGGGTTTGCAGCATGGGACTCACTGGAAAGTTATACCCACTGTGCAGACTTCAAATGGTGACTATCTCTGCTAACTTCTGCTCTCCATTTGCAATCTGCAACCTAAGATCTTCATCGTTGCTCACTTGCATCAGATTGAATTGGTGTAATTTGATTTACTTAGGTGTAATTGCTTGCAATTTGTACTAATTTACTATCACCTTCAGTTTACTTTGAACTCTACATATCACTTCCATTCAAGTCTGTAGATGGATGTATTTGTTCTTTTGAGACATCAGTTAAACTGGCAAGGACATTTCCACTCAAATTTTTTTTTTTTTTTTGGCAGAATAGGGGTACAAAACCAGCAAAATACCAACAACAGTTTCCTTTCAAATGTACTGATTTAGGATTTGGTAAAGCAAAAGGTGTGTGGAATTTCAAAATACTGTTTGAAGGGACTTGTATTTATTTATTTAGTGTAAAAATATGACAAGGAGGAACTTGGGGTGTATGTGGGGGAGTCCTTCATGGTTTTTTGCTAGGACTCTAAAGCACAGTAAAGGCAAACTAAAAAAACAGCTACAGAAAAATATTCTCTTTTGTATAAGAAGTGTTCTGGGTTTGTGGGTATTTACAGAGCATAACTGTTAATTTTGACTTCTTTGTGTCCTGCTGTGGCATAAAATTTTGGTAGCAGCAGGTCAACAAATGTTCTCTGCACTTCTAGTGCTTATTAAATGATTGTTCCATTGCATTTTCCTTCTATTCTTTTTCTATTTCTCAAAATGTAAGCTAGTATTTCTACCAAATAAATTGCTTTAGGCTGCATAACAATATTGAAACTGTGAGCTCTTTAGCTTCCAGCATAATCCTACAGTACTTCTTTTGTGTGCCAATATTTTACTTATTTTTGGTCCTTCAGGGCTAAGGAGCCAGAACTACACAAATCCTGGCTCCTCCATGCTGCAGAGCTAATTCAATCCAGCTGTAAAGGGAAGCTGAGTGAGTGTGAGATTCCATCTCCAGAGCAGTGAAAAGACACAGACTGGCTGTGAGAATCTGATCCAGAACAGATTTGCTTTGATCTAGGGCTTTTTTTTCTGTCTACATGCCTACATTTACTTCTCTGCAGTATCTGTATTCAATATCTCCAAGTCCTATTTTGTGATGTGTGCTTTATCCTTTCAATCTCATAAATGTATTAATTTATTTGTATGCCTTGGAGTTTTAACCCTGACTCGCTGTTCTTACAAACCACTCCTTTCCCATCCAGAGTCTCATTTCTGACATGTTAGTTTCATTTCCCTCTCTCCACAATCTTACCCAAACAACAGACCAGAAATAACACAGCTCAGAAGATAAATTTGGTTCTTCCCCATCACCTCCAAATGTCGACATAAGCGACCAAACCCACAAAGACTCAATGTAAAAGCAAAGCTTCAATAAGGGAAAGTGTTCACCCTGTGCCTTTACCGGGAAGAGCAACAAATAAAACGAGGAGGTGGCTACTCCACCTCAGGAAAGGCTTCCTAATACCTTTGTCTCTAAGTTTCTTTTTGTGGCTCTAGGCAGTAAAAAAGTAGCAGACAGCATAGGAGCAAGAAAATAGGTCATTCCTTGTTTAAAAGTTCATGCTGCACAGCAGTTCCTGTCCTCAGAAGATGTTTTATTTCAGAAAAGCAGCAGAATTAGTGTCACACACAGTGCAAAAGTTATTCTTAGCCCTTTGGAGGGTTAAAAAAGGCAAAATAAAACAAAAAATCCCACAAACAACACAAAACCTAAAACCAAACCAAACCCGAATTGACAAATGACCAAAACACAGGATAGTTGCCATAGTGAAAAAAGAACCTGTTTTGCTAGGACAAAGCCATCATTGCATAATTCAGTTATGATCAACTCTTCTTCTGATATAACAGTTTGCTCTCAAGGGAAGAATTCAAATGATTTATCTACATCCATAGATCTTATCTTGGTTTGACTTAGAACTACTGTCTGGAAGATGCGGTGAAGGCTGACTCAGTAAGCACAGACATTAACTATCATTGGTCCTCTGCCACTTCCTCACAGATATTGCTGACAACTAGTGAATGCTTCACCTTTTCTATGGCATTGATACAGTAAAGGTGTGGCTGACATCAGCCATGAACAGAAATAGAAACATTTTAAATGATTTAAAGGGGCTCTTCTCGATCATAGATGGTTGGTATTGCACTTCTTTCATTACACTGAAACCATTTTTATCCTGATGCTTAGCAGGTGGCAAAGCTTTCCCAAGCAGAACTCTGAAGCACTCAGCTATGTCTGCATCACATCTCCTTCCCTGGTAATTTGATACTGCTAACCAGTCTCCTTCTTCAGTGTAATACCTGAGTTCTATAGAACTCTCTTTGACCTTTCAGGTTAAGGCTCAGAGAAAAGAGACCTAACCCACAGGTCCTTGATCAAATGTCCATTCGCTGATAGCTGCATTTAACCCACAGGGTACACCAAACTTCTCAGTAATTCCCTTGCAGCAGCAGTAAGTAATTCCCTTCAAGGTTCAGCAGTAAAGTTACCTGATGAATACAGGCTGATTCACTTCAAAGAGTACCTACTGTTCAATCTCCTCCTTTTCTGTAGGGAGGCTTTTGTCTAGTGAGGGGAACATGCACAGCAGTGAAGTTGGTATATCCATGAAGGTCAGATTGCATTGAATAAGGCAGGACAGGGAGAAAGGGAAAACATGACTAGGTCATAGATATGTCATGTGAATCTAAAAGATGAATGCTTTGCTATGGATTTGTGTGATTTCTAGACTGAGCAGAAGTAGTGGCTATGCATAGGTGCACAAGCTGCATCCAGACATAGCTCTGAGATCACCACAATGTGAATAAAGTCTCTCTCTCACCAGATGCTGAGTGCTCCACAAGCTGTGCTGTGTGTAGTCTTCATACAGTCATAAACATGCAGTGACTGCTCCCCTTCTCTCACCAGCCAGGATCTGAAGTAATCAAATACCAACATCAGCAAGCAATTCTACCTGGTATCCCTACATTAAGAATCACATACATGTGTTACACTGTGCAAAAAGGCAAGGATTGGGGCTGTTATCAAACAGAGAAAAACAGGCAGGCAGAGGAAAAAGGTGGTAGCAGATGCACTTACCAATATTACAAACTCTCACTAAATATTTTTAGTTTAGGTCTCAATACCAGTGGAGATTGTTAATGAACACCAAAGACAAGCAGCATGACTAATGTGGGGAAACAGACTACTACTGGGAAACAGTAGATTGCATATGCATTATGTGAGATTTGGGGGGAGGGGAGGGGTTTTTTTTAAGTGTTCTCATTGTTAAAAGCAGACAAATGAGCTCAAAAGATAGTTCTAAATGAATCCCACCTAAACCAGAACTAGAATCTCATAAAACTATTTCATAGGAAAAAAGTCAAGTTTTACAAGAACTATACAGCCCTGCTTTGAATTTCCAGCCTGACAATTAAGACAAAAGCAATTTTAAGGATCAAGAACAACATGATGATCTTGATCATCATCAGTTTGATGCATATGATGATTAAAAGTCTCTCAAGTTAATTAATTTGAGATAATGATGAAATCAAAACTTGTATCTTAATGGAATCTGACAATCTAATTGCAAAGCTGCTCCAGATGTGAATGTACCAGAGGGAGATACAAGAGTGTCAGAGTTCAGGTTTATTCTGCTGCCAGAAGGAACATAAGGTCTTTCCTATGAATTATACAAGAATAAATACTTTCAGTTTAGTTGGTGAACTGCAAAGCACCCCATTAATATTGCTTTTGGAAAAGCTCAGAGCTTAGCAATATCTAAGAAAATACATTTAAGGAAGAAAGGCATCTCTCCAGACCTTTCCTTAAACCCCTGTCTATGCCACCCTAGAGCTTTCTTCTCCTCTCCATCACTCCAAATATACTAGGTTATTGGAAAATCCTTACTCCCTTCAGACCACTTCAGATTTGTGATATACATCCTGTGCTGCATATGACAGCAGGTAAGAGAATCTTTTGCTTCATTCTAACAGAGAAAAAGTAGAGATCAAGTGCTACAGAATAAAAATGTGTCTCAATACAAGTCATCCTTCCACATAACTGAGCTCAAGTATCAAGTTCATCAGATTTATCAGGGCATTAACAAGAAGCATAAGTCTTGCACAACTTTTGTCTTTCTAAACCATTTAGCAAAGTATTTCACTGGCAAAGTTTTCCTCAGAGACATCTTGAAAAGGAAATGATAAGGCTCTCTGATTCCAGGGTCATAAATGTTCAGGTTCCCTGACACTCCATGTCTTTCTCCCTCAGGAGTTGCTACTTTTCTATCTAACCCCAGACAGCTTAATTTTGGCCAAAAAAAAGAGGAAGAGACAGACAAAAAATACTGCCTGTCACAGGCACAGTTAAGAAATGAAGTTAGATGTGACACATTAAAAGCTGAAAGTTTGGAATTTCTCCTATATACTAAAAATAAAGGTATGTAATGAAATGGTACAGTCCCAAAGCTGGCCTGTCCTAGTGCTGACAGTAGAGACAAGAAATGAGAAGCAGGCAAGCAGCAGCCCTCAGAGCCTGCCAGTTGCCTTTCCTTAGTATAGGACAAATGTGGCATTACTCTGAGATCTCTTTTTTCAAATTCTGAAGTCTGAAAAGTAAGAATGAAAGATTGCATGCAAATTATTCATAGCTCTATTAATAAATAGAAATAGGCATGTCAACAAAGAGAATTTTTTTTCTGTTTTTTTTTTTTCTGCTTATTTTAAAGGAATATTCCAAACTGCAACATACATGCAGTCACATTGCCTTTGGTATATGTTGATTAATTCTTGATCTTAAAGCAGATAGAAGAAGGTTAAAATCAAAACTGTCCTATTTATGAATGAAGCTTCAGTGACATCTCACATGTGTTTTTAAGCTATAAAGAAGAAGCTGTGTATCACTGACCTTCAGCTGATGAGTTCCCTGCCTTTTGAAATCTCTTCTTACATTTTACAACTGAAAATGATCTCGTGCAGCTTCACAAAAAGGAATCTCATCACTGAAATTCAGGGTCCAAACCATTTTAAATGCACATCCTGTTTAATCAGCCCACTGCTTCTTTAAACAAAACAAAATTTTCAGATAGTAATCCCTTTTAAATATTGAGCTTCTATATATATTGTGACAGTCTTTATTTTAAGTTCTGTTTTGGCAAATGTTTAGAATTCTCAAACCTTCCCCTATCATTTCACTTTGAGACATCCTGTGTTGCTTGAGCATACTTAGTAAAATGTACTTTTAGTTAGATTTTAACCCATTTCTGAGGAAAGGTAAAGTATTTTCCCACTTGCTTTCTGGCATAAAAGAAGAGGATTAATGGGGTGAGATAAACATTAGGTTGTGGTTTTTTTTTTTTTTTCCCCAACTCTTCTGAAATACAAAACACTTGAAAATTTTGTCTGAGATAAACATTTCCAGCAGTGTAATTGTCACTGGAAAACATGAGAAAAAAAATAGGTACTGCTTTCAGATCTTCTGGAGACATCCAAGTGCCTTTCTAGCCTAAGAGACAGACTGATTAGACTGTGTGGAAGCCACCTCCCTCAGCTACTGAGAGGACATTATTGCCCTGCAAAGAAACAGTACAAATACTGACCTAATCTTTTCTATTTTTTTTCTGTCTTTTTTTTTTTTTCAACTCTAGGAGCTTGATTGTTAATGTTATGAACAAAAGAGGCTAAATTCCACCTGATTACCAGCTTTCAAAAAGGGACACAGTAGGTCAACATAAATTGGTATTTAAAATCAGAAGATCTCGCAAAGAACAATTAAAACCCCCAAGAGAACACTTCAGCAAACCAATCAAATGAGAATTAACTACAGAGCAATGCCCCATCTTTGCCAAGACTCACACTCATTTACTGTTATATTTATCAAGTTTGTTGACTTCAGTGAATAAAACTATATGCAACTCTTTACAGGGTTAAGATTTAAATTATAAACTGGAGAATGCAATAGCAAAAACAGAAGATCCTTAAGATATCTAAATTTCATTTTGCACTCTGCTTACAACAAAAAGACAGCAAAAAGTCTATCTAACTAGCACAGAAACTTAATGAAAGATATTTTCTTTATTGTCTTGTCATTGCTATTTGAAGTGATAAAGAAAAAGACAACAGACAAGTTTTTCAGGATATGCAAGTATAGTACAGAAATTAATCTGCAGTTGGAACAAAAAATTCATGCTAAAATGCTATTTCCCATCACAATTTACAAAGATCAGCTCCAGGTGTCCTCTAATTAGCAGAACAGACTTTGCAATTGCCATTCACATTATCTGTGTTCACAGATTTGCATTGCATTCAGCAGCATCTTAATCCCTCCAAAGCAGTTTTTAAAATGTATAGGAAAAAGCAGATTAGAAACCCTGAAAGATGATTGTAACCTATTTTAACTCAGCCTTCCTTACAGAAGCTTTATCCTTTTCTCCCTTAGAAACATCAAAACTCACTTGGTTTTAGCAGTGCACGAAAATGCTTGTCTACAAGTTTTTTGGTCACATATATCTCTCCTTCTTGCTAGAATCTTTTTCTTCCTCTTGCTAGAAACTTTCACCACTTCCTTTCCTTGTGCAAACCATTAACATGCTGGATTGGTTCTGGCATATTCAGAAAACAGAGAGTAATATCTTTCCTCATAAGTCCTTTCTCCATCCAAGGACTCAGGGAACACAAGTAATGAAGAATGAGTTAAATTACAGATTATAAATCACAGGGGAAAAAAAACTTTCTGTGATAGCAGGAGAAAGCATAACACCAACAGTAGGTTCCTTCCAATGTATTTAATCTTCTGGATATATTAGTAAACTCTTCTCTCACATTCACTCTTGCACAGATTCAGTCTGCTGGGATGTTAATCTCTACTACATTAACTAGTCTGCTCCTCTCACACCAGCACTAATCCAGAATTGGACACCTAGTGGTGAAATCAAGCTGTCATTTATTTACTGCAAACATACTCACACTCTAATTATTTAATTCACTTATGCCATCTTCAAAAAAAAAAAAAAAAAAAAAAAAAGAGAGACAAAATACCAAAATATTAACAAAACATTAACATACCTCTTTTTCTACCACTTGTAGTGTTTTTGACTGCTGATTTCAAGACAATCTTTATAAGAAGTTAAATATAACTGCCCTCATTTTTTACTCTGGGTAATCACTTAAATACAGTTTTTATGAGGTGGTCCCCAGTGAATACATCTGAGTTCTCTAAACATGAACATGTACTTAAATCCTGCTAACTGGGAAACACCTGTGATACAAAACCAAAGGTGTAAAGTATGCAAATTCACAGTGCCTTTTCCACAGGCTGAGAGCTCAGGACATATTGGGGTGGAAAGTAAAGTGCAATATCATTTTTTTCCTTTTATTGATTCAGTGTTAGCATCTCAAATCAGTGCACTTATAAACATTTTGATATTTCCTTTATCATTTATTAACTCAGGATTTGGTCTTCATAAGCTAAAAAATAAGATTATTAAGATCTATGCAGTTACACTGCTATGAAGTCTGGGTTAGTTACCAGATTTAAATATTTCCAGATCATTATCCATGTGGATGCTGACATTTCAGCATGCAATTAAAGGCTGGGAATGCATCAGGCCACATGCAAATACCACTTGGTGTGACATACAATTTCTGCTGCTTCAGAAATTCTGTAGTGACTTCCTAAAACGTTTGCCACATGTTACCTTTCCCTTTCCTATGAAGAGGGAGATTATTTGTTTAGCTTTGACAGGCATCAGTGATTTGCTGAGATGTTCTGTAGAGCTATGTCTCATCAAAGTGAAAGCCAAATAAAGGCCAAGCTGGTTTGTATGTAACAAGAGCTGCCTGCCTAGTTGAGCTTGTGTCACTACAAATCAGCTCACCAGACAGTGGCATTATCCCTTTTTTAGCCTCAGTGGGTCGTTTCTACCTCCAGGTAAACACATGTTTGCAGGTGATGTTTGATCCCAGTTGGTTGATTTGAGTTCTTGCACAGTGTGAAGGCCAGAGTTCAAATTGTAGCCTGAAGCTTTCACTGAAGACAATGGGAGCCATGAGAAAAAGCCCTAGGATTTTGAAAGACATGGGGTAACCCCTGGGTTAATGGGGTAATAAATGGGTTCAGTAAGCCAAAATTCTTACAAGGAAAGCAGCATTCTTTTTTCATCATCTTATTGTGATTACCCACATATTATTATAAATTATTTAAATATTCAAGTATTCTAAATCACTGTAGAATGCTGAGAGCATCTGGAATTCATCTCCCAGATGAGTCTGTCAACAGCATTGTGTGGCCATAGACTATGGGTGCTTACAGTTTAAGTGTGTTCAGGTATGATCTATTAGACCATAAACCATCAGTTTATCAAAACTACTTATTGCAGGTTGTAGCCATCTATGACTTTTTTGCTGTTGTTATTTATCTTTAGAAAACTGAAAAATCCAAATCACTTTGTGGATAATTCTTGAAAGAATAAATTAGGAATTATCCAGGGAAAAATTTCAGCTTCTTCAGCTGGGAAAAGAAATCTAGCCTTGGCCATCTGTGGATTAAAAAAAATATGGTGCTTTGTGAAGAAGCACTAAAGCCTTCTGCAAAATTATATATACATGTTTTTCATCCTCTTAATGCTTCAGTGTGAGGATAGAATTGTATTTGATGCTATAATTATTAACATGGCCATATATTTTAAATGATTGATAAGGTTAACACAGTTTATTAAAAGGCTAATAAGGAGTAATCTTATTCAAACAGGTGCAGAGTGCACATTTTCATGAAGAAAAAAGTATTTACAGCTGTTGTGAGTGAGTCTCAAATAATTACGAAAGCCATTAATCAAAGCAAATTGAACAAATTGTGTTAAAATTACATGCAACTGTGGGCTCTTGGCTTAAATCAAAATTCTGTGTTTTCTTTGCTTCTCTCACACTTTCTTTGCTGTTTTCTCTCCTTTCTAATCGTAACTCCCTTTATATTCTTGCATTCTTTCAGGCAGAAAGATGCATTTGTCATTCAGCTTCCTTCTACTAAGCAGGACATCTGTGCATGTTTATTTAACCAGCCTCAAGACTGAATCCACAGTTGCATTATTTGTATGGTTATTCTTACTGCCTCCAGTGGAGCTGGCTCTGTAACAATTTGCAGGTATTGTGTTCAAAGCCTGTTCCTTTTCTCCAGAGTTCACAGAATTCAGGACATGCTTTTAGGTACAGACATTAGGAGGCCTTGTAAAACAAAAGAGTTTCTTGCTCAGAAAAAAAAAAAGACAAATCATAGATATAGAAAAGATATCTCAAGTGGCTGAATAAAAGCAAAATATCTGAGCCCTTTTCTTAAACAAATACTTTGCTAAGTATTTTGTTTACTTGCCTATTTCAAATGGATCTTAGAAAGGAATACTGATAAACACATTATGAAGTCCCACTGATGAAGACTGTGACACTGGGGTGGGCAGACTTGTATGGTTTTGTGTATTTAACAGCCATTGGCTACCTGTAGGAGTAGTCTGACAAAGAGGGACTATGAATATTAAACCCCTCCTACATCACAACGTGACTACAAATCCAGAGCTGGGGTGGTCCCAGCCCAACAACTGGTTGAAGGGCAGCCTTGTAGAACAGAAGGGTCTGAAATTCCTTAAGGGAGCCAGTAAATCCAAGGTACTTGGTTTTATCCTATTAAGGCTGGGAAGCATCAATCTCAGCAGGACTTTTTTTTTTTTTTTTTTTTTTTGACAGGATCTGCACTGTCAGGATGTGTACATTCCAAGCAAAGCTGTCAATTTCAGGCCTTTCAAAGAATTGAGGCTTAGGGATGGCTGAGCTGTAAATTTCAGACAGGCGTAGGAGAGAGACAAGTAACAAGCACACAGCTCTGCTGTGAGGGTAGCAGTTCGTTAGTTGCAAAGAACTGAAGGCACCTAGGAATTTGATTTGGTAAAGCTGAGCCTACTGTACAGTTTTACATTTATAACTAAGGAGTTCTGTGGATTTTTTAGTAACTTGAATTTTTCTGATTTGATACCCAATAACAGTTGCTTATGAGTATCATCACTAATTAACTCTTAACCTGTAGATAAATCTGGGGAAAGAGCACACCTTGCATAGCTCTCTAGCAGCAGATAAACTAGAATAGTTTGTAAGCACCTGGCAATTTGCATAGTTCAAACATCACAGATCTAACTGTTAATATGGACAGCATTTCTCAGCAAAAACAAATGCAAGATTTTGAGGGTTAGTACAGAGAAATATATATTAAGAAAACAATGAATATACTGAAATTAGGTTTCTTTTTGTGCCTACAAACAGCACATTATGTGATCTGAACATCAGACAGCTGGGTACAGGTGTACCAAATATGATGAAGAAAAATCAGTGGAATATTATTTTTTCACTCTGTCTCTTATGTTCCTTAGTAGCTCATTTGAAGAAATAAGAGTAAAAAGGTAAAATTTTATATAAGTTTTGGGCTGCCATACTTAGCTCCTCTACACAAACTTTCTGACTAATTATATGTCAAGATCGTCATGTAGCAAGCCACAAAAGAGAGTTTTCCAGTTTTATTCCAGGAGCTCCAACATGTAGGCATTTATCTCATCTCCAAAAGTGGTAAAAAAGCAAACACTTAGTCAAAGGTTATAAACCCAGGATTAATACCCAGATTATACTTTGTAGGTAGTCTCTTGAACCAGTTTCAAAACATTACATTCTTATGAGTTTCAGATTCACTAAGGAAGATAAAGAATGCTAGTCCTTTTCACAGCCAAATAATTACTCTGAGTCTTCATTTTACCTTCTGGGACCAAGATCTGACTACCTGATGGGAACAGACCACATTTACCTCGATGAGGTCTGATAACCTTTAGAACTCCTTAATTCCTTCTACAAGCAGAATCCCTGTTCACAGTGATATAGAAAAAGAATGTCTACATTACTTGAATACAAGAGGCTGCAAGCCTTAACTACTTGAGCTGATAACCCAACACAGCTTTTTAAGGTTGGTGCCTCTGAGACTCTCTGAATCAGACTCTACAGTACACTTTGTTATGTCAAAATTCTCATTTTTAAATACAAATGCTCATGAACTTATGAATGTCTACTGTTTTACCAGAAAATGAATCAGAAAAGGAAAAGTTTTACCACTTCTATTTTATAGTGGTAAAAAGTGCATTAAATTGGATTTGTTAAAATGTGTTGTAGACTTCTTAAACCACTGTAGAGATAGAGAAGGAAGATTAAGTTGCCAGCAGTTAGATTCTCAGTAAATACTTAGAATAGATCAGTATACAGGAAAAATCAATATTTTTACTGAAAGAATAAAAGATGAAAAATGATGAATCACATGGAAGCTCATAATCTCATGAGTGTCATATGAGTCTGGCAGGCATTCATTTTGGGTAAGCAATCTTAATATCACAGGATAAAGATTATTTAAAGGAGCTGCCAATATTTTGTTATGGAAATGAGACTATTCAGGGTTAAAATAGAACTGAGCAATTTCTTTTTATCACCAAGTGAGAAGATGAGCAAAAACTCACATGGAGCATCCTTTCTGCATCTCTGTGGGAATTCTGCTTCTTGTGATCTGCTGCTGCCAGATTTAATGTGCTGAATTTATTATACACAAAGCTGTCTTACTCACTAAAGTCCTTTCTATTTCCTCAGCACAAATACTGCTTTATGTTGTTGTTCAACAGTATCAAATGGTTAACTACAGCATGTTTTTGCACTATATACCCTACAACAACAAGAGAAAAAGGACCTGGGCTATCAAATATATTAAATATGTGCTAAAAATAAGTGTCTGTGCCACCCACATGTTATTTGTGCAACAGTTTCTAATTCCTTCTCCAGGTTCCTCTTTAAAACATTCATCATCTACATTGACTCTCATTGCTGACCTCTGACCACCCTCACCTATCATCCCTGAGGAAAGCATCATTCCCTTCAGGAAGAGAAATCATTTTTTCTAATCATTTTTTCAGGCTGTGAAACACCTGAACAATTAATAGCATTAATATTTTTGCTTCATTTACTTATCTGAACCACAGTGAAGCAGCACCCAGCTAAAAGCATGGCCCCTTTCTTTTTGGGTGATAACACTGCATCACTGAGTGGTATCAGTGAGAAAAGGTGGAAGTGTGAACAACTGCTGCATAGAGTCACTTTTGTTTGGGTATCTTTTATACCCTGCAGATATAATGTACACAATTTAAGATTACTCAGATATCATTTCTTGACTAACATGGTAGATAGCAAGGACAAACATGCAAGTACCATAAGCATTAATCTGTTTACCAAGCCCCTAGTGAGGACACATGCAACTGATGAACTTCTCCCAATCAAGCAATTGTTAGGACAGTGGGGAAGGGTTGGATCTTCTTCTTGAAACTGACTGGGTCTTGATATTGCTAAATTGCTGTCTTCTCATGCTCTCCTTTGTCTTGTTTTATATTTTTCCATATCAGTATTTCCCTCTGGCACCCTTGAGCTACTGACTACTGCTATCTCAGCTACTGCTCTTCTCTTTGTGTTTTTACTTTTCTTATCTTACAAAGCCTAATTTCCCATATATTCCTATTTATTAAAAAGAATTTTCTCAGTAAAACTGAGCCTTAGTTGCAAAGCTGTCATGGACCAAACTAGCCCTGGATCACATTCAACTAAATCCTTAGGCTGTGGGTTACAAGAACAGCAACATTCACAGCTGAACAGCTTTGCTCAATGTTAACCTTGAGCCTGGATTATACTCTGGCCACCCCTGCTGAGCTCAATGCTTTATCTACTAGACCACATTGCATGCCTTCAGTAATGGCACGTACACAAGAGCATTGCCCAAGCCACTGTGTTAAAGAACACCATTAATACTGCAAAGTCATTATTCAATGTTTGCAGATGCTGTAATTGAGTTTGTGAGACCCTCTAATTCCCTGCCTTTGCTATTTATACATTCTGATATAGACTAATAACGTGATCACCTGCTCCTTCAAAAAGGAGTCCTGCATTATTTAGCTCTCGTTTAGGAAGGAGCTATTCACTAATCCTTTGCCTTCCATTTCCAGTGCCTTATTTGTGGCACATTATTAAAGATAATTATTAACTCCTTATGGCATTCCTTTATGAAGTTCATCTCTGCAGTTAACCACAAGGACTAATCACAAAATTTGGCTGTTCCATTCAGGATAGGTAGGACCTTGCTTCTAGACCAGCAGACATTTAGATAACATTAAATGGCTGTTTCCAGCCATTAAAATATAAAACTCTAGCATCAAACGATCTTCAATATTATTGTGCTTTATTCTTGTACCAATAGCAGCTGATAGTCCCTGATAGTCCAGTGTTAATCTAATAACCCTTTCCCTTCAGTTTTTGATTGTCATGAAAAGTAAAGGCAGAGTCAGGAAATATCTCAGGTCTGTAGAAAGCTATTAAAAATAAAAAGCCTATAAAAAACAGGGCCTGCAGTGTTTGTGTCAAGTAAGGATTTAACTGTTGTGCAGCCTGCTGTTTGCAGGAATTCTCACTCTGTCTCTTTGCCTGTCCAAGGATCCAGGGGGAAAGAAAAATGAACTGAGAAATATTGAGAGATCTATAAACAGTTTGATTCACTGTCTGTGAATAAAAATCAGACTTTTAGATAACACAACTATTTCCACAACTGACTTTCACTTGGGGCTTCTACTCAGAACTTGAGGTCTTCAGACCCCAAATACTTTTTAATTTTTTCTATCTGTGCAATTAGGTCCTGTCCCAGTTCCAGTCTCTGAGCTCTTAAAAGGGGAACCAAAGCACTGAACATACATTTTATATAAGCAAGGGATGCTTACTAAGTAGACAACCACATTTCCTAGTTTAAGAATAAAGCTTTTATTGTGTAAATCACTAAGGCAATGTAAGAAATGTGAGCTGGAGAGGAAATCTTGGGTGTGAACCAACATAATGAAAGGAAGTGTCTCAATCTCATGTGTAGCTGTAGTTCAAATAGGTGCATTTTGTATCTATCAGTGCTTGCTTCCCACTGTCTTCATTCTTACCCTCCTAGATCTGGGAATTCTGCATAAAAGGAACCAAAATTCTTAATTCATAAGACAGGAGTAATGAAAATTATAAAGTCATAATGCAGCAATGGAATTATGTCCATAGAAACCTAAAACCAAATACTCTTCCAGCAAAATTAATACATGTATATTTTATTTTCTTTTCTATATGTAATGAGCCACACAGATAAAAATGAGCTCACAGAACAGAGGGCTACAGAGTACCAGTAGGAAATCAGATCCTTTGCTAGGTCATAGTCACATTAGGTATGACTTCCCCATTTGTAATAAAATTTCCTTTTTCTGATTTATTTGAGAATCTAGAAAGCAAGCTTGTTGGAGCACAGACTTCCAATTAATAATGGTATCATTTTAGAATCCATCAATTAGTAACAATAGGTTGTACTTTCCACAAATATACTAACAATTTTTCATTTTAAGGATTAGAGATTTTTTCTCACAACACTTTTTCCAGCCAAAGCAATCTGAATCAGATATTTTTCTTTCTATTTGAAGAAACTCCCTATAGTTGCATATGACTCGGAAAAAAGTATGCCTAAAGTTTATTATAATAAAGACCATTGATTAATTTTTTCCCTGTCTCATACAGTTCAATATTGGTGTTATTCAATTGCTGTACTGCATGCATGATGTAGTCTGACACAAGGTCCTGATTTTTTAATAAGAATTTTGCATTTTGGCACTCAGTGAGACTGTCTCATAATTTATGAACTTCTTTGCTCAGGAATTGAATTGATTCAGTTCTGCAGAAATCCAGGAACAATTTTGTCTGTGTGACAGTGATACATGTGTTCCATGATGAAGTGATACTTTCCCAACTCCTCATCTTTCTGTAGATTTGAAGCACTGATAGTCTTCACTTTGCTGAAAAGGACCTCTCTGATTTATTACATTCATGATTACTAATTTAACTATAAAGGCCAGTTAGCTGGCTGAAGTGCTCAGATGGGTCAGTATTAAAATTACCATTGCAGCAAGGACTTCTCTACTATCAGATTTAAATAATCTCTCCTTTTTAACAAGCAAAAAATAAAAAGTAGTTCTCTATTGCCTGTTGTGTTCACTGTATCAAGTTCAGTTTTCTATGGGACAATTAAAGCTACATTTGCCAGAATTTATGACAACAACATTTACCAGGAAGTGGGGGAAAAAAAAAGGGAGGGAAAGAGTAAGAACATGGCCACAGGTTTGGATTAACTGAGCACAGCCTTTGCAGTGAACTCCAACACTTCAACAATGAACACATTTTTATGTATCAGCCCAGCAAACACAGATACAATCCCATAATAAAACTGAAGATAGAAATGAAGATTATCCTGCTGATTTTCCTGGCATGGGCATTGTTGAGGCATGAGCTTTCACAGAGCTGGGTTTAGCTGGGTTTTTTTAAACACTGCTGTAGCCTACCTCTTCTTTAGCTTGTTATGCGTTTTGCAGGTTTGAAGAGTTACCAACAGCAGTACTGAATGTGTCAGCATGTATTATTGAAGCAATTCTCTACTTAAAAGACACTTGATGGCTTATAGTTTAGTTCCTTGCTGTGCCCTCTGAAGTCAAACAATGGTGGGGGATTGGAAGGGACCTCTGGAGATCATTTAGTCCAACCCTGCTAAAGCTGGCTTGTCTAGATGAGGTTGCACAGAAACAGAGCCAGGCAGCTGTTTGAAGTCTCCAGAGAAGGTTCCCCTTTGGCCAGCTCTCCAGCCTGCCCAGGTCTTATGGAATGGCAGCATTAACTTCTGGTGTGTTGGTAACTCCTCTCAGCTTTGTATCATCAGCAAACTTGCTGAGAGTACATTCCTTCCTTTCATCCAGGTCATTATGAAGATACTGAACAAGCCTAGACTTAGTACTGACCCCTAGGGAACACCACTAGGCAGAGACCTCCAACTAGACTCTGCACTGCTTGATCCCAACCCTCTGAGCTCTCATTAGATGAGTCTTACTGATCTAGTGAGCCTGGGATCCTTAATAGCAAGCCATCAACATGGAGCTGGCCCAGAACTGCTGCTCAGCTCATTAGAGTTTATAACTTTTTATATATCTGTACCTTGCAGTTATACAGTGTGGAGATGAGGGAATGATCTGCAAACTGGGTACATATATTTTGTTAGGTAGCCAAATTTATGTGAGTTTGTGTAAGTAAATTACTACCTCACAAGGCAGTTTATTTGGCTGAGTCTGTCCACATCCATTCTGAGTATATTTGCTCTCTTTAAAACACTGCAAATCTCACTGTCCCCTAAATCACCTTGAGGACTTCTCTGCTGTCAAACAGAACAGGATTAAAGCCATCAAGAGTATTCCAAAGTACATGCCTTTCTAAATACCATAATATTGAGGGTTTTTTTGCTTATGTCAAAGCAAAAGAACTATTGATTTATCCAAAGGGAGCAAAGACACTTTCTGAAAGTACTGAATGGGATTCTGAATTAGAATGATGAAGTGCCTAATGGCTGACACTCTATGTGAGAAAGCAGCTCTCTGTCATTACAATATATGCAACAGTCAGGCTTAGAATGCATTATTTATTTAATAAACTTGACTTTCATTTGTCTCTCTGATTTTCTCTCCCCTTTTCTATTATCCTATGATATTTTATAGCCATTTGTATTCAAAACAAAATGTTAAAATTGTAGAGTGCTTCCTGCTAGATGAGCGGTTTAAAATTTCCAAAGAAATTGATTGCAATATATCTGGTGAAGACATCCTTGTTGCTTTCTCTAGCAAAGTTATGATTTTGTAATTCTGGTACTTCATTAAGTAAACAACTTCAATTTTAAGATGCAGTTGCTTTACTCTAATTTGAGTACTTCTGGTAAAGATCTTTATGTTGCAGTTACTGAAAATAGCTTAGCTATCTAGTTTCTGAATCATTATTTTAATACTTTGAAGTATAACCATAATAGAATTACTTCATCCTCCTGTAAAAACCCAGAAGTGAAGCTAAAAGAAAGCAATAGGATCATCTAGGATCAGTAATAATGGCAAAAAAGTGACTGGATTGAGAACAGGAGAAAGAACATCTCAGGATACAACTGCAGAAGGAAATAGTAAGGAAAAAAAGCAAACCCCATGCAGCACTTGAAGAGCTAAGCTCTAAAAGAAGTTCTATAATAGAGGTCAAAATTCCATTTCCATCAACAACACCAGACATGATACTTAATATTGCTGGAACAAGAATCCTTGCTATTGAGCTAGAGTGACTCAAAAATAAAAAAACACTTTCCTGAGGCTTTAAAAGCCACATAGAGAGTTTATACAACTCACAGTGTTTTATTGTGTGGCTAAAGTTGTTGGGTTTTTTTCCAGGGTTGATTTTTGGGGTGGGGTTTAGGGTTTTTGGTGACCTTTACATAGCTTAAACATCCATATTGGTCATACATAAAGCCCCAGAAAAATATGAAAGCCATTTCTAGTAGCTACTTGATAAGTCTAAAAGAATGAAGTTCTTTTTCCCCAGTATCTTCCAAGGAATGAAAAGGTCTAATAATGTAGATCCCGGAGCGTAATTAGCTCCTAATGTCTTTCAGAGAAGACAAAATGTTAGACCAAATTCAAATTATCTTCCTTCCCTCCCCTGCTCTAAAGAAAAACACAAATTCACACACACACACAGAGCGGTTGGGAAAGGATGTCCTTCACCCTGGAAGAAAGCTGTATAAAATACTAAATAAGAAATTAGAAAATAGCTGCACAAGGGACAAGTATTTGCTTTTTGAAATCAGGAAGCCGTCAGGTGGATGCCTCTGCAAACTCATCGACTCTTCTGTAAGATGGGATCCCACTTGCTGACAGAAAGATGGCAAAATGAGCTGAATAGAACCACAGCTGCACAAATACAAAGGTGGTTTCTGCACCAAAGACTTAACTCAGCATGTATTCAATCAAGATTGTATTCTTCTATCTTGGTAATTAGCCTGAAGAGAAAAATGTACTTTCTTCTCACACTTCTGCTCCTTTCTTTGTATAAACAAAGCTGCTGTCCTCTGCTACACTTCCTCTGTAGTTCTTACTTAGTTTTACAAAGCTTAATGGACATTTTATTATAGAATAAATTACTCTGTGCTGCACATAATGGAAAAAATCTTAAGTGGGAAAGCTGAATGTCACTTGATTATTTTGCAAACTATTTTTTTTTCAACTACAGGTTAAATTAATAGTGACAAAGCATATTAAAAAAAATCAAAACAAATACAACACCCCCCACCTAAGTACAGAAGCCAAGTTTTTGAAAGCAGAAGCTGCTGCCATAGAGGTAACAACAGCAAGAGTATGGATTCCTAGCTCTGTGCCAGTGCATAGCTGTGTTCTTGTCCCACATCTGCACAGGAGTGGGCCAAAATTGCTTCATGTTCATCATCCTCTTTACCTCTCCCTCTAAAAAGGAAAGCCCAGTCCCATCCCTGCCTTCTCCCATGTCATGTGCTTCATGAACATTTTACACATCAGACTTCAACTGTACAGAGAAGCTAAGACTAACAATCTAAATAGTCTTGAAATCTGTCTGGACAGGGTGTATCCTGCTACAGCCTTTACCACTGAAACTCTCCTGGCTGTCAGCTAACAGCCATGATCGTTTGAAACAGAGTCAGTAGGCAGAAGACCCATTTCTTGGGTTGTTTCCATGGTTTTGGCTAATGGTAGAATTCACACTTCAGCCAGATGGCTGGGGCCTCTAAATGCTCTTAAAACTTGCATATAAACCCAGTGTAACAAAAAAGGTGCAGGAGATCAAAAACCCTACCAATGTCATTTATGTAAAAAGAAGGTTGCCCCTCCAGTGCCCCAATCTGTATTTCTTGCTACTTCAATTATGTTCATTTCCAACGTTCTTAACAAAGAAGTCCTAATTTTGAGCCCAGTGCTAACTATTCCCTGCAAAACAATGAAAGCATAAGACACATCCAATAGCTGAGCTTAGCTGTACAGGAAGAGGTTATTAGACTGGAGGAAGCTTCATATCTTATTTCTGTAGACTTAGATAAAGGGCATCGTTTGAAGTATATTGTTGTACAATGCTAAGCTTTTGATTTCATGGACATTCTTTGTTTTTCCTAACATTTCATTTCAGATAATGGTATTAGCATTAAAAAAAAAAAAAATAAAAGGCAATCTAGTAATGGAAAAGGAAAGACATCTGCTCTTATTCCTAGGGACAGGACCAAACAACAAGATTGTCCAAATTTCCTGAGCAAAGTTCTGCTTTTTACTTGCTTGTGCTATCATGAACTTTGAAGTCATTTAGGCTGGAATTCTTCCATGCTCCAAAATGCCTATGCCAAGTGATTTGTGTAAGCCTGGAAAAGGAATGCTTCTGCCCAAACAAGATTGGAATAGAAGAGCTGATATTGACAAACAGACCAAAACCAGGCAAGTGTCTGTTTAAGGCTTACAGACTGGGCACTTCATTGCAAAGTTGCAAAGTTATTCTGCATACTCTTCTCACTCAGAGCGTTTGATCAGATGTAATTGAATTTCTTTTAGCCACATGTTACTTTTTAACAATGTGTTATAGACTACTTGCTGTAACTAAGTTACTGGGTGGGAAAAAAAAAAAAAGAAAAAAAACTTGCATGTGATCATTAGAATCCTGCTGAACCTGAGTAGCTTAATTATCTGCAAATTGTGGCTGTAGCTGTCAAGGGTCTTGTATGAATTTCCATTTCTTCATTGCTCTAGACCATGCTGTGTGCACTGCAGAGATCTGTCTAGTATTTGCATTACCTCCAACCAAACAACTTCAGAAAGCAGATAGCCACTTTGATCAGGTGCACAGCATACATAGCACATCAGAGGTGAAAAAATGGAGGAACAAGGATCCTGGGTGAGAGACTGGGACCAAAGCTAAGCAGGGAGAAGACCTGATACATACAATGAATGGCAATGACTGAGGCAGATGACAGTATAACACATGATCTTGCAATGATGCATGTATACAGCCAGAAAACCCAGGAAGTACCATTTGAATACATTCAAATAAGACCAAAGAAAACCTCTGTCACTTTCTGATTCGTGGTGTTCATCTTCAATTTTACTTTTATTTTTGCTGCTTCTTCTTTTCCTAACCCAGGAACATTCTGTGTATGTGCACACAACCACATGAAAGAATTAAATGACCTGGGAACTGTGGCATTTGATATGACTGTGCCAGATTCTTCACTCAGAGCAGTGATTCAACCCTTTTGTTAGACTGGCTCCCCAAAAGAGTCAGCTCTTATTTTCAGGACCAGAATGAGTTGGTGAAATTAATCAACTGTCTCTCTTGATTGATATTTAGAAAAGGCCCTTTCCTCAGAGTTTCATCTTCCCTCTAGTGATATTATTAACAACCACACATTCAACTCTCATTGGAAGCCTTATGTTCAAGGTTTAATTGATCACTTTATAATTAAGCTAAGCTGTTAAAAAATTATTGCACATCTTATTATAATGCTATAAACAGGCTCAGCAATAACAGTAAAAAGCAGATTAAAAGGAGACCCAGCCACTCACAAGATTTCTTCTGCTCATAACTGACATCACTAACTTTGTTGTGATAAGTCAGTAACATGGCAGAGACTGAAGACAGATGTCAACATTCCTTATCAATAGCTTGCTTCTCCCATGTATAGCTAATCTTGCAATAAAAAAAGGTTGTCTGATTGCTTTTTCAGAAGGATTTAAGGATGCCTTTTTATTAGAAACAACTCAGGTTATCATTATCTTGGGGTTTAATTTAGCATCAGTGTTTATTTATGAAATCACAGCTGTGTGCCATGAGGAGTTGTGTGATGCTAACATAAGTACATTTAATGTCAAATCCAGACACACTTTTGAGCAAACAAGTGTTCATTTAGGCAAACAATGCTGACAACATCTGCCCTTTTGTTTGGCTTCTTGCACTGAGCCTGCTGAAATGTAGCAGTTTCTTTTCCAGAAATCCCAGCTGACTTCAGGTTGAGGTCAGTCTATTCTCCCTACTCAGACTTCTCAGGCTAATTCAGACTTGGGAGGGGACACAACGTTTTAGTACAAAGTAGTAGAAGATAAGGGGCTTGGTCTCTTCTTCCTAGAAATGGGTGACAGAATAGAGAAAATGGCCTGAAATTGTGCCAGGGGAGGTTTAGTTTGGATATTAAGAACAATTTTTTTCCCAAAGATTGGTCAGGCATTGGAATAGGCTGCCCAGGGAAGTGGTGGAGTCGCCACCCCTGGAAGTGTTCAAGAAATGTGTGGGACATGGTTTAATGGACATGGTTTAATGGCTTAGTTCAATGGTTGGACTTGATGATCTTAGAGGTCTTTTCCAATCAAAACAATTCTATGATTCTATGATATTGAATGTTTTTGAGGAAACATAATTTCCCATTGTAGTAGTATTTTTGCACAGAATTACAGTTGCTAACATACGTGAAACAATACAAAAAGTAACATAACATGACTAAGGGGAAATTAATCCTGGGAATTCAGATTTATGCTTAAAATTTCAAAGAATCCATGAACTCCAGAAGGGAAAAAAAACCCTAAATCAAAAGCTATGTAAAAAGTACAGATATTAATGGGGTTTGCTTATGTTAGCCATGGACATTTACACTAAGATTTTCTTCAGTCTATTTCTTGCATGATTTTAGCTCATTATGTTTCCCAGGTTAATATGTTCAGTTCAAGGATACCTGACATATTCAACCATTATCTTTTCTCTTAAATTAATGTTAATGTTAAGTGTGGGCTGCAACTTTTAATTTTGCTACTCAAAAATCTACAATTTGACTGCACTTCAGTCTTAAGATTATAAATTACAAATTGGGGGGGGTTTTAACATTCCCTAATTGTTCCAATAGAAATATAAGGGGGTTAAAAATAAAAATATTTGCTTTTATCATCTCAAACTTCCACATCAGGAACAGTGAGGTTAAGATTTTTTTTCAAGCAAGCACTGCAACAAGATAAATTGTTTCATAAAGTTAGGGGGGGAAAAAAAAGGAAATCTTATCATTTACAGTCATTTTTCAGGTCTTTCTTTTCACCCTGCTTGCTGTGGTTCATCTCATTTTCTTTTAGGCATATTTTTAAACAGCTCAGTAAACAGAACATTGCAACATCTGGGTAAAATAAGACTGAAAAAAGAAAGAGATTGGTGTTTGAAGTCAGTAAACTCTACAGAGGGGGGGGGAAGACAATTCTGCTGATCCCAGGAGTATTCACAGCATTAATTAGGGAAAAGCCAAACTTTATTATCAACATTATTTTAATATTCTGAGGGTGTCTCTCAAGTAGAATTTTTTTAATTTTTAAAATATTTCTCTTTTTTTTTTTTTTTGACACAGACTATTTATACCACAAGTAGGAGTATTATTTTAAATTGCCTCTTCCTACATTTGCACAACTGTCAGCAACTGAACTATTCTGGATGGAAAAAAAAAAAAGAAAAAAAAAAAAAACCAAAACTGCCAAAACTCAAATGCCATAACAACAAGGAAAAGACAAAGTTCTTCAGTTAGAAAGACTGAGAAATTGCTAGGCAAACAAAATGAACAGAGCCTCAGATTTCCATCCGTTTATAAGACAGCTAAAGATACAGCCTTAAAACAGCAACAAGCTTGATGTACTGCACATCACTAACTACAACAGACCACACACAGAGCCCCAAAAAGCCTCTCAACGTTGGTTTTATTCATCATATGTCAAAACCTGCCATCTGCCTTCAACTGCATGTGTTCTCTCATTTGGTAAAGTCTAAACAGGGCAGCAAAATGTTAGCTCAGAGCCCTTCTCTCCACTGACTTCTACAGCCTCTCTCAAAGGACCTTTAAACTTAATATCTAGAAACATACAAGACCAAATAAATAAATAAAATACTTGCCATGGTTTGACAGTTCTTAGTCACACATGGGAGAAAAACCCTATACTTTTCAGCTGCAAGGAAAAAAGAGCTAAATTAACTGCCATTATCCCCTTCATCTGTCATGCAATGCCAGAGATGGTATACATGCCTTCCTCTTAATCTGAATTAATTGACTCCAGGTGCCCCTCTGCAGGAGCAGTGGTGGGAAGAATCACTGATTTAAGGGTTTTGACAGGTCCTGTATTAGCACCACAGCATTCAAACATGTCTGTGGATTAGTGCTAGCAGCTTATTCTTCAAAATGTAGCTGAAGCAATGAAAGACACTTCTACTTTTGAGAGTAAAGATGGGCAATTGTTTTCTTTGGGAAATAAGGTGAGCCTGAAAGATAAAATTTCAACAGAAACCTGGCTGTGGCATCCTAAGGCTGTCTGGATAGGAGAATTCTTAGTGTTTTGGAAGGAGAAATAAGACTTCAGAAATAAACCCCTCTACAGGTATCCAGTGAATTCATGCTTCCAGTTACTACATTCTTGTTTCACCTCATATACAAGCTTTTAGAGGAGGAGTGCAGGCTGATGTCAGGTTATGGCAATGTAACAGAGAGTTGCAATGTTTCAAAAGGGATTCAGAACTTCTTTTGTAAATTGCATAGCCAGAAGTTCAAATTCTGTGGAAAGCTTTGTAATGCATAAACAGGAATTGCTGGCATTAAAAAAAAATAATGCTTTGTATATATGCTGGTGTACATCACAATTTAAAATCACATTGTGTGCTGGTGTACATCACAATTTAAATCACATTGTGTGCTGGTGTACATCACCATTTAAATCACATTGTATGATGATGTACATCACCATTTAAATCACACTGTGTGCTGATACACATCACAATTTAAATCACATTGTATACTGATACACACCACAATTTAAATCACATTTTATACTGATACACATCACATTTCAAATCACATTGAGTTACAGAAAGGTAAAAACTGACCCTGCCTTTGTTTAAAACTCTGGCATTCAGAATTCAAAGCAGCCACAAACTGCAATATCAATGTGGTATCTCTCACCTATGCTGCAAGGAGAGTAGAAATGAGTGTTACATGTACACTCATTGCTAGTCTGAAACAAGTTGTCCACCTTAATCCAGAACCACTTCTTAATTGAGATATTAAAAAAAAAAAAAATCTCAGAACTAACCTTGGGACTGTCTAGACCACACATAGAAACATTTTTGGCCACATTTTTGCTCACAGTCTAGAGCTCTAGAGATTCATGTCTGTCAAAGTGCCTCCTGCCATACCAAATTTACTCCACTTCATTTTAAACAGACGGAGATTAGGAAAAAACAATTATCACTCATAACCATGGCTGGCACAGAACAGATTGGGGTGACATGGCCAGATGATTCTGCTACTTAGAGATGAGGATGTGTGGGGGTTTTTGGTTTGTTGTTTTTTTTTTTTTTTTTTTTTTTTTTGTTGTTGTTTTTTCTTCCCTGACTGCTTTTCAAGTAACCCATTCAGACCTAAAAAAGTGAGCAAATTAGGCAAGCCAAACAAGTGCAAGCAGCTCTCTGCAACCTTTGGCTCCTTTTGCTTCTCAGGCCCATTTTTCCCATATCTGACTTACAACAAACCCAAATACTCATAGGGAAAATAAACAAACAAATAAACATCCCAGACCCAGAACATACCTTGATAGTTTGTAGCTTCTGCCATTGTCTGCACTAAAGCATACAATATATTCCCTAGTCATTTATTCTGCATGCATTGAAATGATGCTTCTATGTCTGGTTTGCAGTAAAATCTCTCCCTAAGACAACTGGAGTGGTGGCAAAACCAAGCAGAATGTTGAGGTTTGATCATTTCTTAGCCCTTAAACCTATAACCATTTTCCATATTTTTGAAAAAGTATTCTCAAATCTCATCCATTGGATTACACAATAAAGAAACCATGAAAGAGAATGTTTTGAACTTTGAAAAGAGTCTTGAGAATATATCTTAAGAAAACTTCAACACTGATAATATTCAAAATATATTGTGGTAAGACAAGAGTACATCACTGCCATGGGGAATTTTGGGGGGGGGAAGTCGACAGAATAGTCAGATTATTGAATCCTGAAATGCTAACATATTTTACAAAAAATTATTGCTTTTCCCATGTCATGATTCCACGCTACAGCATGAAAAATAAAACAATCATAAACCAATCCCAGTCTCTCTAGAACAGCTCCCAAAATCATTCAGTTACAAAATTCTGACTGAGCCTGACAGAATAATTCATTATTAAAAAGGAAAAGAATAAACTGAATTTTATACCAGAAGAGCAACCTAATCAAAGAGGTGTTAGATACTGATAATGAGACTTTTCCAGGAAATCTGGAGATTGGTTTATTACCTATTTCTATTTGAGTTCAGATCCTATTTATAAATTCAGGCACATTCTCTGCTGGGTCATTCCAATTACTTGGTCTATAATTCAGCTCCTGAATCAATTTTATCAAGATGAAGATGATGCACTTGATAAGATCCTATTTGCTGAACAATGGTGCATAGAAGCCTCCTTAATAAAAGAAATTGGGGGGGGGGGGGAGTAGTGAATACATAAGACAAAGTTGAAAAGGGCTTTACAAATGCAGGCCTGTTTTCTGTGGCATGATGAGTCACAGCCCAACATTTCCATGGTGGAGTGTTACTTACAGATGGAACTGTCAGAACCAGGTTTTCGTTATACAGGATGACATAGTCCTCACCAGAGAAATTTCTCAGCACAACAAAATCTAATCTCTCTAATTTCAACACTTGGTGTTTGTACTTTTATAAATAGATCCAGAAGACTGGAAGGCAATAGATTCACAGCCTATTCTTTTCTCTTTCTTCAATTTGCCTCTAATTGCTAGTTGTTTTGTAAGAGTTTCATGCCTTATTGCTGTCTTTGCCAGCCACCACCAAATAGCAAGAGAGATGGGGAAGAGAGAGAAATGTCCATGACTTAAAGCATCTCTCTGCTAAGCACAGCTGGTTTCCTCTCTTTCTGCTCTGTACCAGAGTGGTGGTCAGCTGGTGGAAGACACCAAGGAGGACAAACAAGATCTGCCAGACTTGTACCAGCCTGGATCAGCTCAGCTCTCTGAATTTTTATCTACCATGAGTCCATGCACAGCTTTAGATCCTCCTCTGTAACTCAAGGGGCTGTAATTGTAGTTACATTTTCCTGGTTTCCTTGATCGTTTCCTACAGTGTCAGTTTTTTTTGTGACTCTCTGCTTATTCCACAACAAATTTGTCTTATGGGCAGTCCCATAAGTTCTTTATTTGTTTGCTTGCTTGGGTTTTTGTTTGCTTGGTTGGTCTTGCTAGGGGGAGTTCTGTGGCTTTATTTTTTTGTTGCTGCTATCAGGTTTTGTTTCATTTTACCACCTGCTTGCATTGCAACAAGCTACCCTGTCCCAGTAAGGCATTTCTCTATAATAATCTTAAACCTTAGCACCCTTAACCTTTTGGGCTGTGACCTACTTTGAGTATGGTGGTTTTAGTGGCTCAGGAACTAGCTAAAGATGATGAAAAGGAGACCAATTAGTGTCTGAAAGTCAAGAAGTGCATCTAAGTTCCATTCTCTATACCACAGTTGCCAAATTGGAAAGCTGCACAGCTGGAGAAGAGGCAAGCTTGTTATGATCCAAATGCATGACCTGGCACTTGGCCTTGTTCAACCTCACACAAATACCATCCAGGCTGTCCAGATTTATATGTAGAGCCTTCCTACCCTCAGGCAGATGAACACTCTTGGTCAACTAGGTGTTGTGACAGTACTTAATGCTGTCTTCATTAGCTCTTGTTCACCGTGAGTTTGCTTTTCAGATGGCCCTTCAGTGTCTGTGGGAGTGTGGACAAACTTGAGAACTGGCATTCATAGGAACAAACAGGTGTTTGCTTGTCAACTCAGTTACAACATCCATAACAACTAGTTGCACAAACCAACCTGTGCTTGTGTGAGGTAAACAGATGGCATCACATTTTCCCACCTGATTCAAACACTTGGAATGCTTTTACAAATATTGCTTCAGAAGAGTTAGCAGGGTCAAATACAAACCCATTTAGCTCCTTTCTTCAGTTTTAATTCAAGAGTTTGATGCATTTGGTCTTTCTCTACCCATATCCATGTGCCTTGAGACATATTATCCCTGAATTAGGATGCTTGATTATAATTGGGAAGTGGTCAAGTTAGAGGATTTTTGCCATTGATGTGACTGGCAAGAAGATTTTACTCACCCTTAAAAGCTCTTTTTATTTTAACTATAAACTTTCTTTGGTTTAACAAAACATGAAAAATAGAATCTGGAAGAGGAGGAAAAATAGAGTAGGGGAAGAACAGGAAGACTGGGAGAAGTGGTTGGACTTGGTGATATCGAAGGGTCTTTTCCAACCTAAATGATGATTCAATAATATAGCTCCTCAGTAACAAGAGAGTGTAGGACCTTCAGCTACCTACTAGCACCTGTACATCACTCAAATGCAGAACAGGGTCAGGTGAGCCTACTCTAATTACAGCAAGAGCTCCACTGTCTGTTATGGGGATCAGAATGCAGACATTCCTCTGTGACTGAAACAAATTCTGACACCTCACGGTGGATTCCTCTTACCCTTTGTGAAATTACAACAATGGAAATCTCACTGTGAAAAAGCCTCACTTTTGTCAACAGCTTGCAAATTCCGCGTGTTTAGAAGTCTCCTACAAGTCTTGGATTAAATTAGATAGAAAATAATCAATGAGTTCTTTCTCTGAACAGGGGAATGACTTCATTTAATTCCCTAAATGGAAGCTGGTGCACTGATCTTGTCTCAGAACACAACTCATAGTCATTTCCATACCTTCTGCTCCTTTTCTTTGATTTCCTTTGCACAAAAGGGACAAGCACTTTGCCTAATCACTTGTAGGAGTCTGTGTTGGAACCAGCAGTTCCGTGTGCAGGACAAACATGTACAACATCACACAAAATAACCACTTCACTTAGTTCTTCCTTCCTCTGAGCTACTTTGCTAGCCTTGATTCACTTCAAAAGGAGAAAGAAGCACAGCTCATGTTACTTTCAGATTTACTTTCACCTGAAAACATACCATATTGGTTATATGCACTATGAAGGGTGGTGACTTGGACAATTAACTCCTGATGGAGATGCTAGGATGAAACCAGCTCTCTGATCAGAAGAGCTTACTAGTTAAAATGGGAGGTAAGATACAACTGCAAACCCACAGGCAATTGATGCAGATTCTCCCAAACAGACCATATTGATCCAACTGCTTTGAGCTATTGGTTTGGGTAATGACAAATAAGTCAAGTACTCCTTAATAATCCAAATCAGTACAAGTTCTTACAACAACAGGTTTGTTGTTTTGTGGATGGTTGATTTTGTTCACATTAGACTTAGGGTGAAAGGAAATTGAAGGCAGTGGTTTACACAAATAGAAAGCTGACGCCAAGCCAACTGCAACCAGACACATAACTTAGGAGAGAAAAAGGTTGTTTAAGCTGCCATGTGATTCACATCAAAACAACATTACTGAAAATAATAAATTTTTTTTGTTATTATTATATTTGTTATTATTTTGTTCTACAGTTGAGAGCACTGTAGAATCTGATTCTTGGGTACTCTGGCTCTAGCCTTTATCTCCTTACAAGACAAACTCAGTAAGAGAAATGGAGGTCTCATGTAAACAACCTTTGTGATCTGGTTATCCCAACCTGCAGCTTAATCTAAAGAAAGGTAAGGACTATATCCCCATCAGACAACCTTCTGTGTCTTTCTGAGAGCTAGGAGAGATAATTCCTTCCCTTACAAAAGTCTTCCAAACCCCAGAAAAATCTCTTATGCCCCCATTCTTTCAGAAGCTGTGATGTCAGTGCAGAATTGCTGAGTTCCCACAGTCCCTCCATCCCCAAATGCCCTGGTTTTGTCATATCTCACAAACTGCAATGATAAAATGGAAACAGGGAGAGCAACTGGGAGACTGTACCACTGAAGTCATTCTTGTTTTCAAAAATCACTTACACTGCTATCTGTATGACTTCAGGAAAAGATTAATGTTTCCTTTCATGAAAAACAGCAAAATTTTAACAGTTGTTCTCAACTTTCAGTCAGCATAAAACTGTGACATGTTTTCATTTCTCTCAAAGAAAGGAAGAGTCTCTCTCAGTTTCAAATGCCTCTTCCCACCAAGCAGAACAGCAGCTACAGTCTTGTCTCATGCATTCCAAGGGATAATGTGAGGTGGCCTCTAATCTTCATATCCTGAGTCTGTGAAAACTTTTTCAATTTGGTCATCAGACCTATCAGTTTCCTACAAAGCACTTTGGTGTCAACAGCCAAATGTTTCATCATTTTTTTTCTTTCTGATTTTGTTTTTAATCTACTTGGGTTATTGCAGAGACTGCCAAAAATCACATCTACTTTCATTTAGATCTAGACACCCAAGTATAAAAGTAGATTTGTATCTCAGAATATATATCTTTCCAAATCACACCAGAAAGCCCTAAAAAACACTCCACAAGCTGATGATTGGTTATCTTAATTCAGTAAACCATGAGCCCCCATATGCTGAGCCTTAGGACACTGAAACAGAGCATCTGTTCTACTGTACCATATTGCACATTAAGATGACTGTGAAAACCTGACTTTAAATGGTTCAAAGCAAGTGGGAAACCTATTCCAGAGCAATCAGCACACACAAAGACTCCAAAACCTTTCAGTTGTTTTCTAAATTAAGCTAAAACTCAACTTCTTGCTCACTCTTTCCAAAGCCATGAACTGCTTTTCCTTTTTATTGTTTGATATACTATTCAAACCTTTCATGTCCTCCTCATCCCTATCTCATCATGGATCCATGGAATAGTTGAGATTGACAGGAACCTATTGACATCATCCAAATCTCCTACTCAAGCAGAGTGACCTAGAGCTGGTTGCCAAGAGCCACATCCAGCTGCTCCCTGGGTAACCTGTGTGAGTGCCTGATCACCGTCAGAGTGAAAAAAGAGCTTTCTTGTGCTAAAACAGAATTTCATCTATTTTATTTGTCCTCACTGCTTCTTGTCATATCAGTGGGGACTACAGATAAATGCCTGGCTCCCTTGTCTTCATTCCTTCCCATCAGGAGCACACACTAATAGGATCCCCCCTGAGTCTTCTTTTCTCCAAGTTGAGCAGTCACAGCTCTCTCTGCCTAACCACATACAAAAGATACTTCAGTCCCTTAATCATCTTTATAGCCTTTTTCTGAGCTCACTTTATTAAATCCATATTACCACATACTGGTGATCCCAGGAAATCCAAATAGGCTTAAATAAGTTTGTGCATTGCTTTCCAGAATGTTGTAGGGAAAAAAAAAAAAAAAACAAACCAAACCAAGCAAAAAACCAACAACAAAAGAAAAAGAAAAGCTCCAACCAAACAAAAAATCCCCACAAAAATCTAGATCTATTTCAGATGAGAAATCTACAGCAGGATTTTCCATGTTACATGAGTTCATTTTTCATATTTGTATTTGATTCTGTTTCAGATCAATGAAGGAGTTAGTAGACATCAAAAGGAGAGGGAAACTTGCTGCAACATGCAGAAAGAGGACAAATCAGTGAAGAAAACCAAGTAAATCACATAGTTCAAGCCTGATTTGTATCCTACAGATGCACAGTCACTCTGATATAAAAGAAAGCAGTGAGGCAATGCTACAGGAGTAGTAGTTGACAGCTAACAAAAAGCACAGTCCAGGGCACCCTTGTAATAAAGAGGAAATCAAGAAAGCAATTTACAGCAACAACAATCTGTGGGAATATTCATCAAAGTATGCTGAGTGGATGTTCTGGAATGAGAAAGCATAAGGAAAGATAAGCTAGAGACTTGTTCAAACCTTACCTGACTGTTAATTTTACACTTGCCTCACATAATACTTCGTTTCTGATTGTTTTGCTCTGGGCTTCTTCCACTATTGAAATGATCAGACATACATCTTGAGCCTACCCATGTGTGCTCTGGCTCTTTCCTGTGACTGTGCCAGATACTCTTCTGCTGGTATAGGCACCTAAGATGCCTGCAAGCCCAGATCTGCTAGCTTTAATGTTTCAGCAAAGCCCTAAAAGCTGCTTTCTGGATCACACTGTTCCTTGGTGTACCTCTGCCTTAGTTTGAACTTCATACCCCATCACCAGTCCTAGCCAGACATTTTAAGCAGATGTTGTCCTTAGGCCACCATTCACTGGAGGCAACCTACCATGAGCACTGCCACCCCTGAGTATGTTTCTATGAGTAGTATTTACATAGCCTAAAGGTCTCAACTGCCTCTTCTGACTGCATGCCTCTGTAAGAAAGCACTAACAAAATGGCTGAGATCACTGCCACAGCCTCTTCTCAGCACCACTCCTCCTCCTCAGACACAAACTTCAAAGCTCAAAGGCACTGTCATGGAGAATCTTGCCCCTTTGGCAGTACTTCAGGCAAAAGCTATGGAGCACAGCTTCTTACCTGAGACATGTAAAAAGCAAAAACCTGAAGTGACTTCTTCACTATTTTTAATTCATGGATTTTTTTTTTTTTCCCTCTTACAGTTCTTGACAGATTTAACATTACTGTTTCTCTCCAGGGATAGAGTTCAGGGAGAGTAAGTACAAAAATGGACATAAAGGGTATAAATCAGATTGTTGTGTCAATTCATGCCTATAAAGGATCAATGTCTTAAGTCTGTTTTCTCTCTCTCATCTACAATTATCTTAAATTATACTTTGTGCTACAGCTTTGTCTTCCCATCCCATTCCTCTTTTTGTCATACATCCACAAAATGATTCTTTTGCTCCTCTCTGTGAAATACAAAGAGCAAAACTGTGCTCTCAAGCAGCTCATCCACAAGCCTCCTCACTCTAATGTTGCTACAATTTTCCACCTCATATGCTGTTTGTTTTTTTTTTTATTTTCTCACTTGCAGGAATTTTGAATTTCTCAACCAGACATATTGGCACAATTATTTTTACCTTATTTTATGCACCCCACTGTGTATGTCTACAGGCTCACAGTCAAATGTCTGCTTCCCCAGCAGCTGATAATCTTCCCAGCTCTGTGGGACTTGTTTACTAGTCTGTGCCAAAGGGGCAAAATATTCTTTGAGTGGCTCTAGTAGAGAGCTGTTGAATTTTTTACCAAGAGGAAAATCAATGGTGAGCAAAAGCAAGGATGAAATTGCTTTCACTTAATTAACTCTAAAAAGTACATTTTCAGAAGAGGTCCCCATTTACTCAAGCCTGCTGTACTAAAGACATAAACTTCAGAATCATTTGGATTGTTTTTTTGTGGGCTTTGTTTGTTCGGTGGGTATTTTTTTCTTTAACGTAAGCATAAATCAGAATCTGATCTAAGGAAATTCAAAAGGGATTTTTTTTTTTTTTTTACTTTTTTAAAATACCCAGGTTAAAATACTGGCAGATGGTGTCAGAGGTACAGCATTGGTACCACCACATAGTGTAGGCAAGTGCTTCATCATGCCAAGCTTGTAGTTCCTGTACATACATGCTGTTGAATAAGACCACCAAATCTTTTTTTAAGCAATGACAGCAATAAGATGAAACAAATAATAATTTTCACTCATTCTGCATGGCAGACAGCATGTCCCACTAGACAAAAACCCCTAATTTTATTTCATGCACTTATTTCATGTCCTTTTTTTATTTTATTTCATGCCCTTTCTGCTTCAGCCCCTGTGTGTGCAGAAGTCATTTCACTTCTGCTTTGCCTGTGAAGCAGTAATGATAGCTCTGCCCTCCACTGCACATTGCTTTGAGATTTAACGATAGAAACAAAATAGAGAAGACAGGAATTCTCATAATAAGATGATAGTCACTTAATTGTTCACACTTCAGTGAAATTAAAAGCAAAAGGTAGTGCAATAACCTTAAAGAGGAACAGAAATTCAGCTTTTGAAGACTCTGCTAAGAATTGGCTAAACAATATCTGATGGTTCTCAAAATCTATTTTTCAGGAAGAAACTATTACTTGCCACCTAGAGATATAGCAATCCACTGATAACCAATAACTTGCAATAGATAATTTAATGACTTCTGTGAAAACTGAGCATTTGTTTTATTATATTCTGGTATTTTCAGCATGCTCAGATTTTCCTGTCCCAGTGAATGGATTAGCTATTAACTACTTCTGTTAAACTATCATCCGACCGCATAAGCTCCATGCAAAATTTAACACACCCAAATTTCAGTAAAAGGTAGACCTGTAACAGCTTTATCATCTGAAAGTTCCCAGTCTTAAAAGATTATTAGGCTCTTACTAAGCATAATCCTCAGAAAATCCTTCTGGTTTTGCCATCATCCCTTTAAGCAACTTGTATTAATTGAGATAGCAAGATGAAAATTTATGTGTGATAAATAGTAGGGACCAGACTCAGATTCTGAAGTTCTTGCTAATGTCATAACAGTAGGACATTGATACCATGATGCCAGGCTATGTTTTTCTATTTGCTTTCCCCCAAATAAAAATCAATAAATGAGCCTCTCACACTCACACCAACATCTTCAGTCTTGTGCCTTTGGTGAGTGCAGTTCCAGGAATAGGGTTTAAATCAGCTGTCCTGTTGAAACCCATGCATGTTCTGATTAAGAGAAAAAACTTTGTGTGGAGGTTTGAGTGATTTTAATTGCCCAGCTCGCTTGATTCTGAAACATGCTGAAGTTCATAACAACTGCATGAGATATAGCTGTATGTTTATTCTGACAGTGTTACAGCACGCAACAAATTGATATAGCTATACAGGAAATAAATAGAATATTTTTTCTTCTATACTAGCCAATGTTTTCTATCCCAGTAGGAGTCTGAGAAAAAAAAAAAAAAAAAAAAAAAGATGTATGTACCAAGTGAAATTATGTGACTGCTTTTCTCCTAGGGCCTTCACAAGAACAAATACATGGATACCAGGGGGCAAACAATCAGCCATCATTTGACATGAAAAATAAAATAAATGCATCAGCCTCGAGAAGGACAAAAGGAATAAAAGCTTGAGTACTATGTCAAATTTCAGGTATCATGCTGAGGTAACTATCAAATTTCCTCTGTCATGTGTTATAGGCTCGCCAGATGAAACAAATTGTTGCATAATGGTTGAAAAACTTTGATAATATTTGGCTTCGATAACTTTTTGTTCTGTATATAACATACAAATCAAGGAGGAGGATGAACAGAATAATATAGGAAGCTGCAGCACAAATGATAGATAATAGCCATTAGATTAGAAAGGGGAAAAGTTATCTTCTGCAGCTTGAATATATGACAGCCAACTGAAATAAACAAAGTAAAACAAACATCCTTAAAAGAACAAAGATGGAAAGAGGTAATAGGGGATCATTAATTAATTTTGAAAATATTTATTTTGTTCTTTTCCCTTTGACATATTCACTAGCTTTTTAAATTATTATCCTGCTATCCTTGGATTATTGGTAATGAGCTGTGTACTTTGGTTTGATCTGAATATAGTGCTATTAAGATTTAGTGGACTAATGAAATGAGAATAAATATTTTCAATCTCAAAGCATCTCTCATATGTAATCTTGCCACATTACAATATGTTTTGTAAGCTCTCCGTGTATTTACATAAAGCACTGTGCTTACATGGTATGCAGATAAACTCATTTCATAATTAAAATTACTAATTATTCTGCAGCTTCATAAGTTGGGCCATATGGGAGATATTCAGATGTTTTCCTTCAGGGAATCTTTATTTCAGAAGGAAGATAGAAATACATATGAGGGCACATAAAATCTAGCATCAAGGCTTTTGAAAGTGCATTGCAGACACTGCTATACAATCCATAAATTCTACATTTTAAGCAAACATATATATATATATAATGTTTAGAGAATTTATGCTAAGTGATGAGCTTTTAGCTTTTTTTGTCTCACAGTATCACACTATATCAGAGGTTGGAAGGGACCTCAAGAGATCATCAGATCCAACCCCCCTGGCAGAGCAGGATCACCTAGGATAGTCCACACAGACACACATCCAGGTGGGTTTTGAAAGTCTCTAGAGAAGGAGACTCAAACATGAAGTCCATACAGCAAGAGCTGGAAGCCTTTTTCCACGGGGCTGTCCTGTCTTTGATACAGCTAAAGTCAAGATGTTGCAGAAATTCTCTGCATTAACAAAGGAAATTACCACTTGGTCACATTGACCTTGGCCCTTCAGTTATTTAGGGACAATTAAGATGCATTTCTGCACATTCAGAAGCAACACTACTGTGGTCACACACACTAAGATAAATAAATACATCACTCACAACGTTTGATGCCAAAAATGGCAATATTATAACCTATAAAATTCAGCAGTGGCTCCAGGAAACCTCAACACAGTTCACTGGGCCTCAAAACCATTTTAGCAACAGAAAAGCTTAGCATGCACAGAGCAGAGACAGTGCAATGGCCTTTAGACTTCCCAAGTGGATGGTGGTGCTCATTACTGGTGATTACAGCTCCAAGGAAGTGATAGGTGAATTCATCAGTGGGTTATGATGGACATGTTGCCTACCTTCTGCAGAGAGGAATTTCTGGAACACTCAGCTGCTTTTTAGCATGGTTCTTAAGATTATGCTGAAAATCACCTACACATTTAACATTTGAACCTTGTGGAAGGACACACACATGGGAGCAATTATTGGTAGAATAATCATTCTAACATTTAGTATTATTTTTTCCATTCTTCAAGTCCACATTAATTTGGGAAAAATAAAATCACCAATACCTTTCCTTAAAAAGCAAGCAAAACAATTACCCATGCAATATTTTCTTAACACGTTTCCTGCAAAATGTTAGTATATTTTTGCAATTCTACTGCAAATAACTAATTAAGAAGGAACATAAAAATATAAATAAATAAAAGCAGTAGGCCAAATTAAATCTATAGTGCAATTCTACTGTAAATTGAGGGTGCTGTTCTCAGGATGCACTTGGCCATTGTTTTGTGCCAAGACAGCACATTCATGTCTCTAGCAGCTAAATGAGTTTAGGTAAATCCTTTTCAGCTCTGAACTGGAACCTTTTCCTACTGTGTTTGAATCAAATGCATCAATGCACTGAGGCCCACAGAAGAAACTGTGTGTCTGTGCCTGGAAACTTCTGTTACATCCATTTTAATGGAATAAAAGGATCCTTTGAGCATGGGGCGTCAGCTGCAACTGCAATTTACTGTGAAGCAAGGTGGAGAACTTATAAAAAGTTCCCTTCCCAATATGAAAGAAAGGATTTCACTTTTGTCTCTGGGGTGCTTGTAAACTAACACAAGTGAATCTCCTCAACAATTGTTAACTTTCTTGGTTAATTTCAGATCCAAACAATGCTCCATATCCCTCTACAATTCAGCTGAAAGGGTGTGAATTGGAAATAAAGCACAATAGATGTTTCTGTCTTAAAAGCAAACAGTTTTGCATATTATATGTTATTAAACCCCAAGGTTTCCCTTTACAGAAAAACAAAACAAAACACCCACATCCTATGTCTGATGTGATGACCTATCCCTGATTTTCACAGTAGCAGGCATGGAAAAACCTATGTTAAAAGCACCAAGAGCTTCTCAGTCTGTTAAAGATAGACACAATTCAGTCAGAATTCCTAATATGGCTGACCAAAGGCATGGTCTCAAACCATGAACTGAGGTCCTTGTTGAAGTCATAAAACTCTGGTGTGTGCTTGCTTTGCACCCTGTGATCAATCAATGCCTAGATGCCCACATTCTCACTGGTGCACTCCTCAAAGCATCATGTTGGCTTCTCCTAGTTATTCCTTGGCTTCTCTGGATTGCTCATTGAGCCTTCTTTTAGACAAATACATAAGGAAACTAGGCCATGCTAAACCAGGCTTAACCAAGGAATATGCTGTCTCCTTGCCTTTTAAAAGCATTGCAAAATTTGGGTAAGGACCTGTTCTTCTGTTGAGAAAAGCAGCCCTTTCTTTCTGCCATGCAGGCAAGCTGAGCTCAAGCTGCTCCTGAGGATACAATCCCTACTATTGGAAGCTGGCAATTCTGAAGGAAAAACAGTGGTTCTTAACTGCTGTATCATGCTTTCCCACTCACAAGCCCTCTAGAATTTGTCACAAACCTTCTGTGGAATACTTACACGGAATTTGCCTGGGAAAGCTTAAACCCACACTGAGACCTCACCACAAAATGCAGCCACCTTCCACCTTTCCCTCAGTTCAGAAATAGAGTTGCTGATCATTAGCAGTCACTGCACATATACTGTGATTTTTCTTCATTATTTTATCCCTGGTACCCTAGCCTGATTCTGGACAGGTTATTGTATTCTACCTGCTTCATGCTCCTTGTTATCCTTAAATTGGATTGGATATTCTCTCTTGCATCCTGTCCTATACTGATAAATATTTGCAAACAAGTTTCCATTTTACTGCTTTTTACTACTTTTTTAAGCAATTTCTGTCATTATGTGACCTACTTGAAATTTTTATACTAGAACTTCTCCAGCTAGTGCTGCTCTTCTTTCCTAATAGTCATTGTATCCTCCATTTATAAAAGCTCACATCAATATATCCTATACCCATACTTGCTCTAACTAGAGAAACAACTTACTGGGCCAGTTTATGCATAAAAATCTGCCCCCCATAAAAATGTATTAAATGAAATCACAAAGCAAAGGAATTGGCATGTGATACCAATTGGATAATGTAATCTTAATCTTATTTAACTCATAGCAACCATGGCACTGCTGATTTAGGATAAGGTACACAGCATGAGGCACCTTCATAAAGCAGTAAGGATTATAACTCACAATAATCTAAATAATATATGAAACTGGAAATAGCCTCAAGATTATCCTCTTCTATTTTTTTTCTGTAAATATGTATGAATTTATTGAAGAAAGGAAAGACTTGATTATCTTATCTCACTGGCTTCTTATCACTTGTCATGAACCATAACTTCTCTACAGTCTTTCACTATATTCCCCCTTCACTCCCAATCTGTGACCTTTCAGTATGATGGGATTCTGTTTTCAGCAAACACTGAAATTATGCAGTGAATGAATACAGATTCTTTGTGCACTGTCAACTTGGATACTAAAAGCCTCCAAAAATACTAGAATCATGGAATCAGTCAGGGCTGGAAGGACCCACAAGGATCATCTAGTTCCAGCCTCCCTGCCCATGGGCAGGGACACCTACCCAAGTTCCATAGGCTGCATTCTCACCTCATATGTCCTGGGAGAAAACTTCTCAACATACAGTCCAGAAAACTTGTGGAAAAAATAGTGCATCTCTACTACAGACAGGTGTCCTGAAACTATTGGGTTTTTACCTGAAATAAAGGAAAACCACTAACAGAAATAAAATTATGCCATTTGCAAACTCTCTATGACTATAGATTTTTATCACAAATGCATTGAAAGCCAACTTTTTTAATGGCTCCCAGTCCCACAGAACTTCAGTTCTAACAGTCCTCATTTTCCTTCCACACATCATCCTGCTCAGATCCACACATTCTATCTTCCAAATCTGCCTGTTTTTCCAGTGGTTAGTCTTCTATGGAGACAACATTCAGTCTCATACATCTCTTAACAAGTGACCCCTGTTCTCAGGGATGAAGACAAGCCATAATCTTATATTGTCTTTAGGGGAAATGCACTTGAGATGGCCATTAGAAGCAGTCTATAAGCCAATTTACTTGAGATATCTTGGAGGAGTCACAGTTCCTTTATAACACTTCCCTACTGCAGAATTCAGCAAGCTTTACTCATAGAAACATAGAATGGGTTGTGTTGGAAGAGACCTTAAAAGTCATCTAGTTCCATCCCCTCCACCATGGGCAAGGACACCTCCCACTAGATCATGTTACTCAAAGCCCCATCCAACCTGGTCTTGAACAAATCCAGAGGTGGGGCATCCACAACTTCCCTTGAACTTCCCTTAAGAATAAAATATAATTTACTGGAAATTTATGAGCTAGAGATACTTTCACCAGGTCAGCACCCTCGAGATTTAGAACATTGCATCTGTGAGTACTTTCTTAAATTTCATCAGGAGAAGATTAAAGTGATGGAATATCTTTCAGTTCCAGCCATACAATCAAAACAAAATTGGTTATCCACTAAATCCATTTACTGATGTGACTAATAGGAATCATTGATCTGGTAAGTGAACCTTAATTACAGCTTTGATTTGACCATATTTTTATTCTATTTGTAATAGATGCAATAGTAAAAACTCAGTAGTAAATTATGCATAAGAACAACTTTTAACTTCATCAGAAAGTTGAGCAAGTAATGTAAAAGTACACAAATGGAAATGAGGAGTGGATCCCAAACTATCTGCACCATAACATGGTTAGATAATACTGGCTTTGCTTTGGTTTACTCCAACTAGCTCTTTCCAAGACAGATCTTATATAGAGGAAACAAGACCTAAGGTATTCTGATGTGAGCCTGTCATTGGCATTTATACTGAGGACTAATGGTCAATTCTTGGCATTCCTTTATTTAGTATGGACACATTTTAAAGGGGCCACAAACCCTGACAGCTGCAGAGATTTATGGAAAGTAATTTGCAGACCACTGGACATAACTTTCAAATTAAACCCAGTCCATTCACAGAGAACTACATCAAATTTTCATAGACTAATATGGCAATTAACAAGTTACAAATATACTCGGCTCAGCATTTTAATATATTCTTTTAAACAAGTTCATGAGTCTTTTTGAGAAGAAAACATGGTCTGAGTCCTGCAACATGCAAGATTTAAAGAGCTAGAGAAGGTCATTTAGAACTGAAATACTTCCATGTAAAGTGACAACTGAAATGATGAGATATGATGTAAATTGTATGGAATGTTCAGTGCTCAGCAATAGAAATAGTGACCTTTTAAAGCTGACAGAGTGAATTTGAGAATCCATAGCACTACCACTTCCCTAAAACTGTTACGTTTTACACGAAGGAGATGGATGGAATGGAATATGCCATCACCTTAACCTAACAGCACAGTTTCTGGTTTCAGTAAGCAGCAGGTCTCTTCCTGGCCTTTACTTTTCAGGTGCTATAATGAAAGTATGGTTGAAGATGCCAGGCTGTCAAGAACCTATTAACATTAGTGAGAGGAAGCAGTTTCCTCTAATCCACATGTGCAACCCTGAAGCTAAACAGCCATTCAGCTCCAAGTAGCCTGAGACTGTTGAGTAGCACAAAACCAAGAGTATTTGGAGGGAAAGGCATGGGAAAGGGAAGAGAGAAATTCACCTTTGAAAGTCAGTGTTTGTTTTGAATAAGTATTGCACTGATGATTTGCATGTGGCTGGTCACAGACCTCATGTAACAGAATAAATTTAGGTCTGCACAGGAATATTCAAGCATACTAATGTTTTTTTTAAAGCCCCATTTTGATCAAGCATCTATCATTTTTGCCTCACCTGTCTTCCCTTTTCAGTTCTGATCTTTGCAACTCCCTTTTGGTCAAGTTGTTGATTTTCCTCTTTACAATATATATCTGTCCATCTCTGGAAAAAAAATTTCTGTGCAGCAGCAGCTTTTGCTTTACACATTTTGGGAGATTTGACAGTTTGCTTAATTTGGGGGTTTGATGTTATTGTTCCTGCTTCTCTCTCTGCTTCTCTTAGCTTGTTATTCTTCTTTCTCACCCACTCCCAGAAGACTATACTTTCTGCTCCATCAGGTGTTCACCTCATCTGCATTTTTATCCTGCCCCAGTTCTCACCTTTTTGTAGTGTTCTGGGGTTTTTCCCTGATACTTTGCTCACAATCTTCACCTGTGGCTTACATCTGCAACCTTTCTATTCTTCTGGTGATACCTCTCTATCTTTCTCCCACCTGATCTCCACTCTATTTCACAGCTATTAATAGGAACTCCATTCACTGCTGCCAGATTCATGCCTCTCAACATCTTTGAGGCTTCCTGTTCTAAGAACTAAAGTAAAATCACCACCACAATATGAAGAAGAACCCTCATTACAGACAGTATAATTATGATTTTCTTTTTCTTAATGTTATCAACATCCAATTCCTGTGATTTGGATACATCCAGCCTTTGCTAATATAAGGAAATTCTAGGAAGTTTAGTTGTGATTATGCTGTAGTTTCATTAGTTTGTTTAGAAGGATTTTACCATGTATTTTTACACACACACACCACGAAACAGATGCAATTATGCCATTCTAAACATTTTAGTCTCCATATGGAAGGAAGTATAAACTATATTAACTCAAGGCAGTGTTATATTAGATTACACATTCCACAAGGAGGTTTTTCAGTGTTAGGAACACAGTTAATATATTACAACTTCCATGTATAGGCAAGACCTCAGATCTAGACAGCCCTTAGGCTTGACCATTAGAACTGAATGAAGTCATTTAAATGATTTGTTATATTTTCCAAACTCAGCTTCAGGAAAACAGACTTATGTAGTATATAATTTTCTTGCCCAAAAAACCAAACCAAAACAAACAACAACAACAACAAAAAAAACCCTCAATATTATTTTTGTTTGTTTCCAGTAGCTGTTTACTTGTTGCAGCTAATAAGTTGGTGACATCACCTGGTTTTAATATCATAATTTGAAAAACAAGTATACATTTTAGGACAAGCATTAGATATACTATAAGACCTTTTTGGTACAATAAAGTAATTTTTCTGCAGTCTGTGGTTGTTTTTAACCTTACTTTGCTTTTTGGATCTCCTACTCAGCAGTGCCATTTGCATAAAGTTAAATGTCCTTAGATGCAACTTTGAATTTTATGAGCAGCAAATAAAAATCAAATAACTTGTTCTAAACCAATGTGTCAATATAGGAAAAGACAAAGTCTTTTGCATAAAGTAGACTTCTTCATTGCCCATTTCCAAGAGGAGCACCAGGAGAAGTCAGGGGATTGTGTTTTAACTTCTAAGGCATGTACTGACGACACTTCGGCTAGAGGCAAAATTGTCTATCAGATCAGACAAACAAAGGACACAAAGTCAGCTCTTGTCACAGGGCTGAACACTGCCAGCTAGAATTATTTATCAACAAGCCTGCTTTGTTTCCTGACAAAACAAATACTGAGAGAGAGGTTTTTTCCACACCATTCCTGATAGACAGCTAAAAAACAAATCAGAGAGCATATAGTGTGTTTTCTGACAGAACAGATTAGAGATTGCTGCTGTAACTTCTTTCATTGTCTGCTGCATGCAGAAATGTACTCACTGTTACACAGTGTCTCGTGCTGCTCTTCCTCCTCACCTGTGTGCATTTATCTTGTCACAATCCTACGAGAGGAGAAAGGCAAAGAAGACATACTTAATTTGTTTACAAAGTAGGGCCTGTTTTCATAAATAGAAGTTGTGACACTCTTGAGACACATTCATCAGCCTCAAGTTTTATCTAACATATATTTCTTCTGAGTATTTCAGAGCCTTTAATAACTTCAGGGGTCCAAAGTACTGTTATCTATACTGCAAAAGGACCCAGTCACTGGACTTGACCAAACTCACTGCTACCTTTACCACAGTTTAAAAAGTAACACTTATGTTGACATGTCCATTATTTCTCTGTTTTCTTCTATTTCCATTTCTCTCCCTCTCCTGAGCACACCTTTCATGCAGCAAGGGGTCATACAAATTGTTAGTAAAGTCATGAAGTTGATGGAAATTCCATTGCAGAAGCAACTTTTGCAACTAGAATTGTTGATACCCAATATAATCTTGGAAACAACATCTGCCAGAGAAACCTGACTCTCTAGACTAACAAAGAACTTTCACTTAAAAAATCATAAACTCATAATACAATGATAAAAAAAGAGCGCTGCATTGCAGATAAAACACAGCAAATCTACACATAAAAGCAGTATAAAATCCAAGAGCCTAGATAATAATAATAATAAAAAAAAACCTGTTTCTACTCAAAACTTTAAATATTAACTTGAATATCACTAATGAATGGCTGTTTCACTGGAAAGGCCATTCTTCTGCTTAGAAGCACAGCTTCAAAGATGTAAAAGTCTGAATTCAATGGAAACTGGAGCCTGCTTCTGAATGTGAAGTTTAATGCAAGGCAAATACTATTTTAAAGAACAGCACTTCCTTATAATCCTGTCTCAAATGCAGAATTAATTTATTACTATATGATTCTCAACTACATAAGACAAATAAATGCATCTATTACTAATTTTAATTTATTTCATGTTCAGCACCAGAACTATTGGTCTGTTTTGAACCAGTCTTTGCTCATGGAAGGCCCTGATTCATTTGTTATTTCTGTTTCTTCTTCCAGACAACAGTTTCTAGTCATCTTATTTGCCAGCCACATAACTAAACTGGGGGTGTATTATCCGTGGCTTTTGCTTATGCTTTGCTAAGCTTTTCCTATCTGTATTTCAGGTTTGTTAACACTATTTTGGAATATCAATTTAATCAAGGCTTGATGTCAGAGTCCAGAAATGAATAAGGTCACCTGTGAATGAGTTTTAAAATGCTGTTGTGGAGAATGAAGAGCTCCTTTTATTGACAGACAGGGTAAAAAGAAGGATCAAAGCTGCTTGTTGTACATTGTTTATTTACCTCAGATTCCAACAGAAGCTCCAAAATGAAGGAGCTTTCTACCCCTGTCTAGATGAATAATAAGAAAGACAAAATCACTGACAGAAGATTTCTACTTAGATATCATCCAACGACACTTTGTGAACCACCCATACCTTAGCATGAACTCAGCACTAGTGAGCAGTTAAACTCACTTAGGGAAGAACAACTTCCATCTTAAACCCCAGAATTTAGCTTCAGCAATGGAAATTTTGCTTAAGAATCTCAGATATGTTCTGTGCTCAAGTGTCATATGGACTATAGGGCTCAGTACAGATACTAATAAGAGAGAATGATATATAGATGGTTTTTTGGAAGAGTGCAATGCAAAGAGAATCTTTATTGAAGCCTCAGAGGACAAAAGCACAAATGAATGATCTCTGCAAAGCATTTTCCTAGGCAGTTGCTATATAATTTTGAAACCACTGAATCTAAATGAGAGGTAGAAAGTATGAGGGCTGGGGCTGTTATCGCTTACTGAGGCAAATTTCCTCATGGGCATATCGAATTTGTTGAGTTGTCATACTTGTTGAAAACAAACTATAAGTGGGATTTTTGAGATGAGAGGGGGAACGATAACTGAAAGGGTAGTTTGTCTCTCACAGACATATGTAGTTAGGTGAAAAATCATTTAACAGGTCTCTGACAAACTTCTTATATTCCCTTTTTCTTTTGTTACACAAGAGTCATATATGTATAAGATATAAATATGTACATAGTTAATGTATACTCAATGGGTACTTTATTTCTTTTTTCTCTCCCCTCTTTTCCTCCCCACTACCTCAATACTCTCTAATTCAATTCTCAACTTGCACAATCCAACAATTCAAGCAGACAAGGAATTTCCATACTGGGTCATAACAGCATGTGCTGTCTCTGTTTCTCCCCTGACTGCTGAAACTGGCAGAACAGCTTAAACCCTGAGTATAATGCTGGGCATCTTTTCAAACTAAGGGCTATAATATTTTTGCAGTGATGGGTACCTTCCTTCTGCCTACAAGTATGTCCCTTCCTTTCAAAACTTGCCAGTATCTTGATGTATGATACTGCATTTGAGTCTTACACATGAAAGAGAAAAGGGTGGGGAAGGGAGAGAATTTAATTATTTCACACAGAGGACCTCTTGATTTATTTCAGTCTTGTTTTGCTCCTGTTGTCCTGTTTGCCCTATCAACACAATATGCCAGATTTAAGAAAGTCTATTCATGCTTCACTGTCATTTTTCTTTAAACCACTATTAAAACACTGATATTTAGAAATTCCAATTTAGTTAAAGGTGAGGGTTTGAGGGGTTTAAGTATCTGTCTTTCAAAATCAGATGCTTAAGCAGAAACATTAAGGTATCAAAGAGTGCTTGAATGTCAATTTTTGGATTCCTGGTCTTCAGCTGAACTTTTGACATCTGGCATTTTACTCAGCTCCTTAAAGAACGTGCTTCCTTAGTGATATTACAGTGGAGGACATGACACAAGCTAATTAACACTAACAGTTGAAGTGTTGATCTATCAGCAGAGTTGAAATCTGCTATAGCAAGGAAAAGAAAACTATTGGTAAATGTAACTAAATGCTGGTGATTATCATTTATCATCTTGGCTTTCTTTGTGCACACAAGAAATTCAGAAGGAGGTTTGCACAAAGCCTGGATGCAAATATCTGCACCAGTACTGTGCAGTGCTTTCTGTCACCATTCCCACAGCCCACATCAGAAGGCATGGCTGGTACAGGCCACATCAGAGGCCAGAAAGTGTATACAGGTTTCAAACAACAAGAACCCAGACAGCTTCTAGAATGTAAAGAATTTGGCTCTACTTTCAGCACACTGTTTCACCTGTCAGCCATAAAGGAAGCTATGCTGAGCTTTGCTGGTAGATGCTGGATTGATACCTGTAGAGATGTGTGAGAGCCAAGTGACTCTATTGTCTCAAAACAATGTGTGTCATATGGGGTCTGAATAGACATGGCTTTGATGCCCCTTAATAGCTCCGAGGCAGAGCTGCTGGCCTGGCAGAATGGCTTAACAATGAAAAGATCATCTCTGTGGAGATAGGAATTTGCTCTTTCCTTATTTTAAAACCACTGCAACAGCAGCACTACAAAGGCCACTGACAGACATTGCACCATAGGGACCTGGTGCACACTTCTCTTTGTGATCTGGAAAGACTCTGCTCAGGTCTAACCAAACGTCCTCAAGGCACAACTGACCAAGAGCTTTCATTGGATCTAACAAACCTAACTCACCAGCTCCTGGGTGGTTGTTCAGCTTAATTTACTCCAAGAAAAATTTTGAATCTTAGCACAACCCCACTGCCCAGGGTTGGCTTGGGAAGCCAGGTCATCACAAGATGCTAATCAAGAAATTTTCACTGGATTGCCTTCTAGACTCATAGAAAGTAAAAATCCTTGGCTCAACCCTTACACTAGACAGATTTTGAAGAACAAAGGACTGGAGAAATAAATCCCATTCTTAGTCTAAATTAGCCATCTACACTACTTTGTAGTCAATGAAGAGGGATGGACACTGAAAAAGGTAATTCATCTCATCCATCTTAAGATGGAATGAATAGCTCTCTGGAGATAAGCTATTTCTCTTTGCTGACTAGAAAGTTAGCCTGGATGACTACCTTAGATTAGAGATGTATCTCTTTTGATGGCTGAAATAAAATAAGATGAATCTAGGCAAGAATGACTAGAACTTCTAGAAAGCCATTTATTTTTCTTTCATCTCAGGTTACCTGCAATCACTGGGAGCAGTACAGATGAGCACATTTTCTCTGCTCATTAATTTTAATTCAATAACATTCCTTAGTCTAATACAAATTTCCTCAAAGATGCCTTATTCTGTTCTAATCTAACAAATTTCTATTAACCCTTCAACTCTGTTTAATTTTTTTTTTAATATGTTATTTTAACCCTACATCATAAATTATGCAGCATTTCTATTTATTTAAAAGTCCAGGCAGTAGTCTGTGAGGTGTAAAAATCTCTGTTCTTTAATTCTCTGACACTTTTGCATTTTATCTTTTTCTGTTAATGGCTATTTAAAAGATAAATCTGTAGACATGATCCTGTTGGAAAGCTACCATAAGTAATCAGTAAGAAATGTTATTTTAGTTCAACAGAGAGACTTTAGCAGCTTGCTTTCCTTTGCTGGAATAAATTTCAAGTTTAGTTTAGTACTTATCTTGCCTGGGATAAAACTTTTTGCTTTGACATATGAAGATATAGAAACCTCCTCTCTAACTTGCACAGGGAAACTTTGGATACAAAAACATGTGGATAGGAATAATGTCAAGTTCTTCCTGCATAGTTTCTCTCTTCTGCTTTCTGGAGAGAATGCAAAGGAGAAGAGAACAGTGAGTTACACCTTGATTGTGCCTTCAGCAGATGACTCTGCACAGCTGAACTGATGCCAGCCCACAGCACTTTAACAGTCCATGGAGCTGGACAGGATTTTGATGAACAGCATTTGAGCAGAAGATTTCAGTAGAAGACCATGCAGAACAGGTAAAAGGTGAGGAAACTCAAACTTTCATTTGCTCAGCAATGAAAGAGAAACATTCTGTAGCTCATTCATTAGTTGTCAGCAACAAATGTTACATAAATAAGTGCCAAATTTGCTGCTTGTAACGTTTTTCACTGAATGCTACCCAATATTACTATAAATAACACAACTGATTGGACAATGGCTACCTTTCTGATGACCAAACCCAAAGAATATTCCACAGACTTTCCTGTTTATTGCAGCATTTGGCAATCCCAAATAATTAATGACTTTTTGCACACCTTCTTCATCTCCAGCGAAAACAAAGAAATGGTCAAACATATTCCATTCATCAAATCCAGAATTACCAGTGATGTCCTTTTTCTTAGGGGGACACAGTACCACCTATGTGATACCACAATCAGGCAAGCTAAAAGAACCTTGCAAACTAGATCAGGTCCCAGATGCTCTCACAAGGAGCTCTCAGATGTGTGTATTTGACCTGTATGAGTGTATAGAAAATTTTAACTTCCTGTGGGCTACTTCAAAAATGAAAATACATTAACACTGGGTCTTTTGAGTGGTTAGCATCTCCCCTGTAACACTGGCAAATGCCACACCAACAGTCTCACTACCTCATGGCCACTACTTCCTTTCCATTTGTGTTTGCTTTGGTTTTTATTGTATATTTTTTTTTCTGATAGAAGCAGAGCAATTGCCTGTAAGTTTTAATGGTACCATGGCTGGTTCCACAGGAGTGTTTATCTAGAAATCACCCTTTTCAGGGCTCAGCTGACATCAGTGATGAAGCAGGTGCACTAGCAAATATGCTCTGGCAAGATAAAGTGTCCTTTCAGCTAACATTGTGATTCTTGCAAGGTTATTCCAGCTTCAGTGGGGGGAAGTCAGTCAACAAGGGTTTCTCAAAGCAATGATACTTTTCAGCTCTCTTTAAAGAATTTTGCAGATGAGAAAATTATCTTACTTCAGGCTGTACTCTGGTTTTATTTAACCAGTGGAATGCCTGCCTTCCTCATAATGGTCTTTAGGACTGAAAAGACCTTAGCTTTCTGACCTGAAAACATTGTTCTGCTATATTATTATATTAATAATTTCATGCATTAGAGCTACTGAAGAGCTGACTTCACCTTCTAGTTTGGTACATTCTCAACAAAAAGAAAAAGGGTAATCCTGTCATTCCAAATCTTTTATGGATACCTCCCAAACCAGAATGTTTTTTATCACAAAGGAAGCTTGGGAATGATAACTACATAACCTGTCTTTGGTTAGCCCTGATTTTAGGATGGAAGAGTTCTAATTGTCCTACTTGTCAACAATTGGCACCAATGTCACAGATTGCTGTTAGCACTAATTAGAATTCATTTGCTTTGTGCTACGTGACAATTTTGTCACCCTTTTAAATCTTCCAGAGGGTTGTGGAGTTGTCAGCATGCAAAATTTGGAGCTGTGTGACCTCAAAAGTTCAACAATTATTTGATGCCAGGAAATGTCTCTTCTAAATGGCATCTTTGAGATTAAAATGGAAGTATCACTTCCAAGAACCCTTTTTATTTACATTTTCTATTCCATCTTTGCATAAAAACCTAAAGAAAATCTATTATAACACCAAAGTAAATCAGAAAAAAATTTGGATATTCCTCTACTTCTGTAATTATATAATTAAGTCTGAAAATGTTGAGTGGCTCCCAATGCTGTACTAACTGAGCTTTGTGTCACTAGAAATGGATTCAATTAAATCAATAGTCTGCCTTTCATTTAGACATATTGCAGAGACAAAACACAAAAGAATGTGCTTACAGTGATTCCATTAACAAGGTAGTTCCATTCTGATGGGTCTGCAATAGCAATTGACTCAGAGTTCAGTTTTTCAAATATGCTCAAATCCCCTAGCAGTGGGAATGAAGAGGAGAGTGCTCTTGCATGGCTAAAAGGCAATTCCAAATACTTTAAATGTGGAAGATATGAATGAATGGATATTCAGCTGGGACAACAGTTAAATACCCAAGTGCTCCTGACATGCATTAAAAACATGGGTCTTCACAGTTCATTACTTGATTCAATAAATTACCTATAAAATGTTTTAATTAATTTCCAAAGGCATTGCCAATGCTGTTCCTTATTCCCTGTACAAATAGTCATCTCTCCTGGTTGTTCTGAAATATCTGAGTAAATAGAAGTACCTTTAATCCTGCATGAATTGCTGAATTTCACATTCTCTTTCCTGAAGAATGACTCAACACAATGAAATCAAACTACCAATCAAAATTAGCATACAATTAAAAATAGGAAGAAATTAATATACATTGTAGGAAGTGATGATGCTCCTTACAGAGACATACTTGTCCCAGGATTTATCCCTATAGCTGTTCCAGAAATGTCTTGGACAGAATTAACTCCTACTGTGAACTCCAGATAAGTGAACATGGGGTTACAATTATTTGTAGCACCACGACAAATCAGCAATGTAATAGAGAAGGAAGAAGATAAAATGAGGAATTTAGAGATGCTAATATCAGGTGACAAGGCTCAAAATTTTAATTGCCCTTTTCTTCTCAGAAAAACCATCCTTAGAAATGAACTTTAAATGGGATAGCAACAGATTTCTAAATTCAGTTGTTCCTATTAAAACATAGCTTTCCACTTTATAGCAACATTTTCAGAAGAATATTTTATTTTCTAAGACTTTCTTTAGACAAGCTAAACCAGTTGGAATGTCACTATAGCATAACTCCATGAAAATAAAGTAGTTAAACTTTTATTATGTGACTCCAGGGTAGCTTGCTTTGCCCTTTAGCATGCTATAAGCACAGTTATGTACAGACTTCTGTTCACACACATCCATGCACCTAGGGTAGGGCAATGCTAGACTTCAATACAAGCTGGGGGATGATGAAATTGAGAGCAGCCCTGCAGGAAAGGACTTCGGGGTGCTGCTGGATGAGAAGCTGGACATGAGCCAAGCGTGCAGGAAGAAGTGCTCCTTCTTTCCGTCACCTCCCACCTCTGATTGCCCTGCCAAACAGGCTGGTGCTAATTCACTGTTAATTCAGTTCTATCACTGATACACAGCTCTTACTAAACATGTTTCCAGCTTACCATTTTGCAGTTTTACCACAAGCTGTGTTGGGAACATTCTGTCACTTATGTGAAGAGGCTGTGTATTTTTGTTTTGAAAAATGAGCATGCATTGCTTGATTGTTGTATTCAAATGTGAAACAGGCTCTTATCAAGCACTAATAGCTAGGATAGAATAATTTAGGAACTATGTGGCCAAACATGGATCACTACAACACTAAGAATCTTATTCAAAATATTGTCAGGAAATTTGTTAGGGAATGCTTGAAAAATTTTCTTCCTGATCAGTTTCCAAGGATGAGGCATTTTAAAAAGGAATACTGACTAATAAACTGGTGCTTTGCATTCAGGACTTTGACATGTTTACCTGCAGTGAATTTGAACCATAGAATCATAGAATCAAGAGGGTTGGAAGAGACCTCAAGGATCATCGAGTCCAACCTGTCACCCTACACCTCATGACTATCTAAACCATGGCAGCAAGTGCCACGTCCAATCCCCTCCTGAACACCTCCAGGGATGGTGACTCCACCACCTCCCTGGGCAGCACATTCCAATGGCCAACCACTCTCTCTGTGAAGAACTTTCTCCTCACCTCCAGCTTAAACCTCCCCTGGTGCAGCTTGAGACTGTGTCCTCTTGTTCTGGTGCTGGTTGCCTGGGAGAAGAGACCAAACCCCTCCTGGCTACAACCTCCCTTCAGGTAGTTGTAGACAGCAATGAGGTCACCCCTGAGCCTTCTCTTCTCCAGGCTAAACAGAACCACGTACTTTTCAGGGAGAGAGTTAAATCTCTGCCCAAAGAAACCCTACTCTCCAATAAGATAACCTGACCTTGGGACTATACAGCCCCTGCTATCCCTCTAACATAGGTCTAGCCTATATCTATACTTGGATCCAGACCAGCTTATTTTTATCAGTCATTAAAAATGGTATTTCTAGTATTTGTAATAGTGCTGTTTACTCTGCTAGTGTTTGTTTTGCACTAACACCTACTTACTAATGGCAATGATTTAAGCTCTAAGCTTTTTGCCAGTTTAGCACATGAAAGCACTGCCAATTGTCAGTTTTCTTAAGATAAATTTTAAAATAGAAAAGAGCCAAAGCCAGTGCAATATTTCCTTGTAAATAATGGGAAGTTTACATCTAAGTCTGCCTTACTTTCTTTACAAGTCAAATCCATCAGTTTGGGCAAATATTCATTGAAAATGATGCAGCAGGATCAAAGTGTCCTGCATAGATGGAGTCAGGGATGTGCAGTCTAAGATCCCAGTCTTCTAACACTGCAGGCAGTGATTAAGTAACAAATATGATAAAATGGAATCAGCTGTCACTAATGTTTTCTGAAGGAAAGTGGTGGTAGGAAGGAATGCCCTCATGAGAATCAGGTATCTCTAAGGTGTAAAAAAGCAGAAAAATCCTTTCATTCCCAAATACAAAAACCAAAATTAAAATAAAACAAACAGAAAACCAAACAACAAACAAACATACACCAACCAACAGACAAAAACACAAAAAAAAAAAAAACAACTTCATCATCTTCTAAATACTCAGAACAAGAGAAGAGTTTTTCCTTCTGGATTTAGAGTTTTCAAGTGTTTCAAGATTTTAACGCTAGCATAAATTCTGGTTTGACAGCAAAAGGAGAAAAAACGAATAACAAGTTGCAAAAGGAGGAAAGGAAGAAAACTTTTGTGGGAAACATACTAATATATTTTTTTAAAAGAAATTATTAGTTTTAAATCTCACCCAGCTCTCCCTGCATCAGGGAGCTCAGACCCTGAGCAAATCACTCAGATGTTTTATGACTCCCTTTACCCAGCTACAAGGTTCAGAAGAACAGAAGTTTTCCAACCTCTCATTCTGCCTGTTACAGATTGTGTAAGTGCTTAATTTGTTGACTCAGGATTGCTATGAGTTTACATGGGTGTGATCCTTTACAAAGTTGTAGCTGGGCAGCAGGTAGGAAAGCTGCTTCATTTTCTTTTGCCCAGCAGGTACACTCCGAGTCAAGGAAACCTGGAAAGCAGAGAAGGTTTCTCCTTCCCTGAGGGCAGCTGAGGGGAAGCCAGTGGGAAGAAAGTGATACTCAGCACTCTGGTGATATGAGGTCCCAGAGTGCTTTCTTGAAGGCAAGGCACTCTAAGCAACTCATCAATAGCTAAACAAGCTGGGCATATGCTAACATTAAAAAAAAAAAAAAAAAAAGAAACAACCAAACCAACAGACAAAAAAAAAAAAAAAAAAAACAACCAAACCAACAAACAAAAAAAAAGAAACAACCAAACCAACAAACAAAAAAAAAGAAACAAACAACCAAACCAACAAACAAAAAAAAAGAAACAAACAACCAAACCAACAAACAAAAAAAAAGAAACAACAACAACAACCCCAAACCAAACACACACACCCACCCCCCCCAAAAAAAACAACCAAACAAACACCCACACCAAAAAAACTCCACCAAACTCAAAAGATAAACAAATTTTGGATCATTTAATCCAATATTATCCTTTTTTTACTTTAATAACTACTTTGGATTCTGACAACTGTAAATGAATTCAGGGTCTTAGGTAAAATCCTGGATTTATACTAAACCTTTCAGGAATAAATAAATAGAAATGGTTTTGTCTCACTGCTACAGGGCACTTTTAGTCAATACTCTGACACATGTTCTCTCAGGGCTTGTCTTTTTGTAGTCAAAGCAAGTTCTGGCATCTTTAGTTTTCCCCTCTGTGCTCTGGCTTGCTTCTGCCTCTTCCAATATCTCCCTGGCACAAACAGACCAAATAAAAACATTCCACCTAAATAGCTTCAACCTCTAAGTGATTACACATATGCCTTTTCTTCTAATTGGAAAACTTTATCTCATCATTTTCTGCAGTCATAAGTTCAGGGCAAGGCTGTATCCACACTTGGCCAAGCTTTTCTGAGCTCTATTAGCTTGTGTGGCAGTGGCTATAAATGCAAGCTATCCACTTCCAACCATCTCTGACTACACTCCATGGACTCCAGAAACACTCTGTTAATTTATCTGCATTTTGAAGTCTTTGTGATCTTTCTTCCCAATTATAAGATCATTTTTTATGAACATTGAATCATAGTCTCAAGTAAAAGAAAAGCAGGAACGGGAGAAAAAAGAAGGGAAAAAATAAAGTACAAAGCCCATCCTTCTACCTCAAAGCCCATGTCTGCATTTCCAGAATATGCCTTTTCTCAATAAGAATTACAGCTTTTCTCAGCCTGATTCGAAGCAAAGGCAACAAAGTGTCAAGGCTGACTAATTTTAGTAGAGGTAAAACTGAACAATTTTAAACTTCTTATCTTCTCAATACCAATTTTTCATTTTCAGCTCAGTCTACAGTCATTCTTCACCCTCTTTTTCCCCTCTCTGAACTTCTACACCTGCTTATCCCTGCCTTTCTAATTAAAAAAGAAAAAAAAAAAAAGAAAGAAAAAGAAAGAAAAGGAAAAAATAATGGAAAAACCACACTAACCTCAGCTCCAGCACTAACCTCCAGCCCCCACACCACTGCTCACTTTCTTGACAGCTGTAAAGCCCAGTATGGGAGCATGACAGCACATGTCTGTCCATCTGTATGTAGCTTCACTGATCTTCATATCTGGACATTCAACACACCACCACTAAAAGAGGGCATTCAAGAACTGAAACATTTGGAAGAGTTTTGGATGAAAAGAAAAAATATCACTGAACCTTCAAGGATGATGGAACAGTTTGTAAATCACTTCGAGAAAATAGTTTGCTGAGTGATTTTAAACAGGTTTTTAATTAATCTCTCTTTGAGTTAGTACATCATTCCTGTAATGACCACTAGCCTGATTCTCTGCTTATCCCATCTGTGTACAGCATTTCACTACCTTTTTGCATAGCTGAAAATTGTGTAAGAGATAGGGAGTAAAAGAAAATCAAGCTCCATACCCCAATTTCTTTACCTATGTAAACTAAGAAAAACTTAAAGATGAAACTAAAAGAATAATATTTCTGCTTTTTTCCAGATTTCTCTGTAATTGGACAAATAAATCTTTTTTTAAATCATTTTATTTTTAAGTTCTTGCTGTTGTTAGCTTCATGATTGCAAACATATCTGCCACTAAAACTGTATTCCATTGCATTTTAAATATTTTTTTAAATCCATGGGTTTTTATTATTATTTTTTAAGCCCTCATTATTTATTTTGGGGAGTGTTTGGGGCATTTAAAAATAATATAGATTTTATATATTCAAGCTTTCCTCTGGGGGTTAGAAATATGATTCTGTTTTAAAGGAAAGCTAAGCCTCACATAACCACATGACTCTGGAGCTATGGCATGTCTGAAAAAAAAAAAATACAACAGATATTGCAAGACTCACCCATGAGAACTGGCAGAGATCCTTGCAACAGAATGTTTGGAATCAAATATATAACATCAGAATAAAATGTGACAAATATTTCTATGTCCCAATTGTATAGAACTCTGTCTATATGCAGTGTGTAAGCCAAACCTAAGCTGGCACAGTCCCTGTAAACCACCAGAATGAGAAAGAGTTGTAGACAAATATGAGTAATGCTTGTTTAAGAGCAAAAGCTCCTCTGAATCTCAGTAAAAGTAATTCTGTTGGAGACAAGATAAACATTATTTCTTATTTTATTTTCCTCATGACATGCATCTCTAGTGATTATTTAGTAAGCTGTAGAAATGGATTTTTAAAGACATGCGAAAAATGAATAAGAAATGTGAGGCTTTGCTATGCTTCTTGTCACAGTATAAAACACAGTCACACCACAAAATAATAATGGTAAGCCATAACTTCTCAGAAACTAAGATTCACATTCTATCTATCCATGAGATAATGTTTTTCTTACAGTACTTAACATCATGATTCCTTGCTGTGGCACTCAGCTAGGGAGTTTACTTTTCAGCGATTCCAGAGTGGTTTGAGCTAGGTTCTACTTGAGAATCCCAACAAAGTACATTACACTATCTGGAACAGACAGATCTGTTGGTTTAGAAATTCCAGATGCTTATGAAAGAGATTGAGTGCCCAGAAGCAATAATCATTGCTGGGGAAAATACACAGGGAAAAAAAAAATGGTATTATCCAAATCAGTCTCTTGCATACACACAGCAGTAGTGGAATGAAGTATTTACTGGAAGTCAGCTTGGGATCAGCCTTCCTCCAGTAACACTGCTCCTTATTTTAAGTCAATTCTCATTTGAGAGAAACCTTCATAGAATCATCTCTCTTAAAGCACTGGCTCTTTTCTACCACTCTTTCATTCCATGCACTTTGGGAAATCATTCTGTGGGCCATTTAAGGCAACCATCTGCATTTACACTGTGTCACATAGGTCTACAATCCACCACCACTCACCAGTGTGTATTCCTGACACACATACACTGCCCAAGCTGTTGACACTCTTTCAGTTCAAAACATCAGACACTGAAGCCCTAAAAAAACATCTTCAACTTATTGGTCTCCTTAGCAGTCTCGTGAGGTTCAGAAATGGCTTGCTGCCTGAGAAGGGCTGAATGTTGGTGGAGGACACTGTTGAATTACACCCAGTCAACAAGCAGGATGGATCATGTACACATTGAGAAGCAGGGGCCAAGATGAATACTGCTGTAAGAACTGCAGAGAATCAGCCTTACATGATCAGCAGTGACCAGCATTGAGTTTTAAAAGGATTATAAACAAAGAATCTAAACTAAACAGTAATGAATTCTGAATAACAAAATAAAAAGCTAAAGCCAGATATGTAACATCAGCATAAGAAGACACAGACACACTCATTATCCTGGTTTGTAATGAAGATGTCATTTGCCTTTGGTTTGCTAAACTTTTTTAGGATCATGGTTGGCATTTTTAGCTTTTCCTACCATTTCAGAAAAATTACCTTTCTTGTACTTTACAGGAGGGAATTATATACTGGAGATTAAAATAATTTACAGACTCATTTCAACATATTAAGTATATAAAGCAAATAAAAGTGAAGCAAATGCAAAGCAGTAATAAATTCATAAACCTAACCTGGAAGTTTGCTTGCATAATACATTGAACATGGCTAGGCCCCCAGAGTGGTCTTTGCTCTCTATTTTGAAAGAGGAATATTATAGACAAGTTAACATGGAAAGGATTGCAAGTAGCAACACCAACAGCATGTAAGAGACTCTGCCAACACTGACAGCCTAATTAGAGTCCTCATCAACAAACAGTTACAAGGCTAATACCCACTGTTAGTAAGACCACTGCCAGCAATGCTGTACCTCTTCTGCTGCCCATGGATGAAGGATGTGAAGAAGCAAAGGCAGTTCAAAGGAGGGCCAAAATAATGAACTGAAGAATAGGGAAAATAAGATAAATGATATGAGACTTAAAGAGCTCAACTTATGAAATAAGTGCTTGATCATGAATGTATGAAATAGCTTCTTAATAGTGGGAGGCCTTTGAACCTTGCTGACAATGACATAACAAGATGCAATGACTAGAAATGGAAATTAGACAACTTCAAAGCAGCTGAAATTTCACAAAAGATGATATGTTACAGAAATGACAGAGATTAAATACTTCAGCAACTTAGCTTTACTAACACCTTGAGTCTGTAAAATGAGATTAGATATATTTCTTCAAAACAGAATTAATTTCTCCTTCGGAAGAGATTACTTGGCTTGTGATCATGGTGTGAAAGGAAGAGTAAGGCTGGAGAATCTTTCTGGGTTTGAACTCCTTGGACTGGATTAATATCAGACATGTCTTTTATTTCTGAGCCCCAGGAAGACCAAGACTTACTCGCATGGACATCCCCCATGCGCTCTATAGCTCTACATTAAGATAAGGATTACAAATTTCATGCTTTATAGGCTTTTTGACAAATCTCAAAGTGTCAAAAATAACATGTGGGGTTTCTTCCTGTAAAGAATTTAATACAACAGCTAATTTAGTGTCAAGCAAGCACCTAACATCCCTCAGAAGCAACAGGCTTTAGTTGTGGGGAAGGGTAAGACATGGAGAACTACGAACCTCTGAGCCTCCCAACTAGTATGCTTCAAAATAAATTTTAAAAAAATTTATGTGGGGAAATAAATTTTTCTCTCAAGTGAGAATGGCAGAAACGGTCATTTCTTACTGTTTCTGAATTAAAAAAAAAACAAAAAAAACAAAAAAAAGAGTAGTTTTATTTTCTACATATCCTTGTCACTGCAGAAAACTTTTCATTGTTATGTATGGTAAATATTTATTTTCTGAGTGCTGAAACACTTCATCTTGCTTGGTGATCTGTAATTTAAACAAGATCAAACAAGATGTTTTCACAGACTACAGATCTTGAACTAATTAATTAAACTAAACTAAACATCTGAAAAGCCTGAGTGACCTCTAGGGGAATCTTACAGCTGTGACTTTGTGAAGTCCTCTCCTTGCCAACTACTCTAGAGTCCTCCAGTGCCTCGAATCCCAACTTTACAGCAAAGAATCTTGAAGCAGGCAGATGTGACTTACACTGATCTGTCCCACAACTGTAGAGCAACCATGTACCCCATTGGAATTGCAGCAGAGATTTTGCCCACCTTTTGTTGCATTCACTGATATTTTCTCAAATATGAGAGTTTCAAATGAAACATTTAAGGTAACAGATTTTTATTACTAAAAAAAGACATTTTAAACTATGACTGTGTTCGTTAGCTGAAGTCAAAGAGAGCTCTGCTTTGGACAAACAGTGTGATAGAAGGAACAGCATTCTGAAAAATCAGATTTTTGTCACCTTAGAGTGGACTCATGAAATTAATGGAATTTTTTTTTTTTACCTGAATCTCTCAGCTCTCCATCAGTCAAATTTGAATAACATCATACCGTCCCGTCCCAAGGGCGCTGTGGAGATTTATTAGCTAATGTTTATGAAGCACCCAGATACCACAGTGATGATGCCAAAGGAAGGTCTGTCAAGACTGTCATGAAAGTAATTACTGTCTTCAAAGCAGATTTCCAACAATATGCAGTAAAAGAGATGAGGCACGAACTGAGCAGTAGAAAAGGAATAAACCGTTTGAGTGATTCCTACTCACTGAATGTATTTAGCAAGGCATCCTAAAGCTTTTTTCCTTTTTTTCTTTTCACATCTAAATAAGAAATTAAACTGGGAAAAGGGGAATCTGAATAAGTTTACCCACACAGAAACTGTGACATTACTTAAATTCTGAGTGCTGGCTGTGCAACCTCCACAAAACTCAACAATGCTGATTCCTTGTATAATCTCTCAGAGATTAAAAAAGTTAGGCATCTTTTACCACGTAAACTTAATGTATTTAATATATCACACATCCAGTGGTGTGTTTTCATCTCTGTGTTTACCAAAAAGAAAATCTAGCTGCTAAACTATTCAGTGAGTACTCATTCAGCAAGTACTTTTATTAACCACAAGTTTAGCTCTAGTAACATGTTTCAGGAAACAGGACCAACCACAAAAAGTTTAAATTTAAAGAAAAGTCCCTACAAAATGCATGAGCATATCATATGCAGAGGCCTTAACTTTTTTAACTACAGTGGAGTTTTATTGACTTCTTTCTAAAACTGGCCAGCTCCCATTTGAATTGGTTAAATGCATCACCAGTAAATTTTTAGACTCGAGCACAGGATATGTAAATTTTGTTAGGAAAAAAAAAATTTAAAAAAAATCTAAATTTCTGTGCAATCATACATCACAAAAGCAGTGCTCAGAATTCACTGTGGCAGGCACAGGTTTATTCTTGCTGAGCAGAACACGAGCTAAGCACCACTTGTGGTGGAAAACACCTGCATTGGGAATGTGTGCAAGAACCCAAACAGTTCTCATACAGAATTCTCACACAGATAGGCCATCTCAGCTCATTGAGCTCAAGATCATCCACTGTTACATTTTGCAAGCCAAAATGTAAGTGAACACCTGGTCAGCAGTGTCTTCCCTTTCTTAGTTCCTGACTCATGCTTCCTGTTGAGCTTTGATCTTAGCATCAGCTGAAGGTCTGTTATGCTGAGGGTGGACACTGTCTTTTGGACAGGCAGCAAGTCCTACCTAATTCTTTTTTTTCATACCAGGACAGAAGCCCACACCTGTCAGGGTGGCAGAAATTAGGCAGCTCATTAGGCTGCTCCTGCCATCTGCATCCTTTGATCTGCACAGGTATAGTGCCTAATGGACTCAATGATCTTAAAGGTCTGTTTCCAGTCTTAGTGATTCTATGAGAGCTGCGCACCTATGGTGGAAACTGCTGAGTGCTATGTTGATGAAAAGCATTTCTGTCTTCACTACTTGATATTGAGGTATGCAATGGAGTGGTGTACTAATCATATGAAACTGTTTCAGAGCTTGCACAGGAAGTAAAAATTAAAAAAAAAAATATAGAAGAAAAGGAAAAACCCCAAAGAAACCAAGCTTCTCAGCTCTGGAGTTTGGAGTCCAGGTTGACTTTATTTTGGGAAAAAAAAGTAAAAAACAGACTATGACATATTACTTTAATGCTTGAAGCTTGTGATAGTGACACTGAAACATAGATGAGTGAAAAGATACCGAAAAGCAGCTGCCCCAATTGCTCAGTTGCTCCTTCATGCCCCAATTAGACATGAGACATAGAATAAGTTGTCTTGTCCTATCAGCTGAATTGGAAGAGACAGGAGAAGAAGTGGATTCCTTTCATGTTTTTAAAAGCAAAAGAATCAGCTTTGCTAATCCTTTTGGCAGTCCCACATTAACACCAAGTAGCCACGTGGAGGGGCGCAGCCTGCTCCCAAAAGCAACCTCACTTTAATAGGCAATTTCAAAATATGTCATAAAGACTCTTTGAAGTATCTGAAGAAACTTATCATTGAACACCTTTTTCCCCAATCTCAGCTTGATCACAGAAGTGTTCATTAAAATTTACAAGGACTGACCCAGACACCCTTCCTCCTGCAAAGAAACTGATTTCAGCAACTTTTACCCGAGTCTATATTTGACATAAAACCACAAGTTGAGTACAGCCAACCACCAAAGTTAAAAGAAGCTAAGCTGCTAATCATTAGTGCTAGGTTTTAAAGTTAGTATATTGATGTATATTAGTTTTAAAATTAGTATCCAGATAGTTGCAGTGGACTAAGATATGAGTGGAGACTGCTTGCATCATTCAGCAGGTCTGAAAGGTATTTAATTTGAAAGCAGCATTGAAACATTCATCTCATTTAAATCAGGCTTCCTAGGAGCACAGTGTGCAGACTTCAAATACTGTATCTCTGGAAAAATAAAACAAAGCAAAACAAAACTCACATACATGAGTTAATCAGCTTAATATCAATAAAAGCTTAATTTGTTATCAGTCAAGACCTGTATCGATTGTTCCAGTAAATTTCTGTATCACACACTTATGCTGTATGCAAATACCACATTTCTAGTGAACTTGGAGGAGAGAGGTGACTATGAAAAGAAAGACACCAGAAATTCACACATTTGGTCAAACTGTGATATCCTGGTCCCCAAAAAGTGGCACAATTTGTTTTGCCAAGAAACAAAAAAACATATATATATACAAATTTAAAAAGTGAAACTTTTCAACACTTACGATGACTAGAAAGGATTTATATTAACCACACTGGAAATTTACATCCTCTCCAGGCTCTCTGTACAGAGAATGGAAATAGTCACAGCACTTGAGAGGACATAAAAAGGTGCTGCTCTGAATTGTTAAAGATTCTGTTTCCCTCCATTTAACCACAGAGTGAGCAATCTTCTACTTCAAACTCGGAGCCTGAAGCTTAGGTGATAAAGTTTAAAGGTGATAAAGTGATAAAGGTTAAACAGAGTTATCTATGATAAACTGAAACAAAGCTAAACTCATCATTGTGCAAGCAAACTACAGCTTTTTCACTTCTCCTGAAATTACCTGAAATTAAAACTCATAATTTTTTCAATCTGTATTGATATAATTTTCATAGAATCCTTCTGATTTGAGAAGGCCTTTAAGATCATCAAGTTAAATTGTTATCCAACTACCAAGCCTAGAGCTAAACCATGTTCCTCAGCACCACATCACTACATCTTTTAAATGCCTCCAGGGATGGGGATTCAATCACCTCTCTGGAGAGCCTATTCCAGTGTTTAATAACCCTTTCAGTGAAGAAGTTTCCTAACAAACCATTTGAAATCACAGTAGCAACAGTGTACTGCATCCTCACCTGACCACTAATTAAGCAAAGGCTCTTAGAAGGCTTTCCTGGCATTATGATCTTTTAATTTAGCTTGGAAGGAAAATATATTTAGATTAAAAAGATACATCCTGACCTCATTCATATTGGCAAAGTTATCCATTACTGCACATTTTATGACCTTGATAATACATATAAAAATATGGACATAGTCTCCACTGGAAAAATAGCAGAAGCACACTGTACACAGACCTTCCCAAACAGATAACTCCAGCCTTGTCTATATTAGTATAGCATACAGGAGGATTTACTGGTCTGTAGTAAAGCTTTGTAAGTGACACTGAGTAATATATAAGAAAGAAAAGAGAGAGGTCAGCAAAATGCATTGTAAATAGAGAGAAATACTTTGCTTTTCAAAACAGCAGTATCAACAACAGAATGGTGGGGGGGAAAAAAAAAAAAATCTATAAGTGATTGAAAAATAACCTTCCTGGAAAGGTTTAAATAGAATTCTGTAATGCTCTAGGCAGCTTATTATTGCTTCAGGAAAACGATTCACAATGTACATGCTCACAATGTAAATTCCATTATTATGAATAGGATTTAGCCATTGAACTATCCATCATCAAAATAAACTGGGGGGAAAAAAAGGGCATGAGCAAATGTTGTGGAGGATTTTTTCACTGGCCAAAACACAAGGATATTGTCTGTGCTAAGGATGTCACCTGTAGGATAGACATAAACAACCTGTAAATAATAGGACTTGTCTCACCATTTACTCTTTCCAGCTTTCCTCAGCAGTATTTGAATGCACCAAGGTATGACAGAAGATTCCTTCTAAGCATCTTACCTCTTACCTTTCTTTACCTCTTACCTCTTTCTTTAGCCCTTTCACTGACATGGGAAAGGAAATAAGTTTTTGTTCCCTATATCTCAAAGTTCACTTGATTTTTCATTCCATTTTCTCCAGATCCCTCTAAATTGTGTTGTACAGGCCGTCTCTTTGTGTTTACTTTCCCATCAGAACTCTTGCACAGAAAAACCTTTCTGGTGTTAGCAACCGAGTTGGGTGATGCTGTGTTTCATCCTGTGTTGGTGGCTACCTGTAGTATTTCAATATGTGAAAAGTGTTCCCATGTTGTCATGACTAACAAAATAATTGACTAATAAGAGAAATAAAAGACGAAGAAATGAAAAGGAAGTAGAATGCACATCTGAATGTAGGGTTTTCAGTTCTTCATCCAAGAACTAAAGTGAACAAACAGAAAAGGTCCTATCCTCCAAAACAAAAAGGCAATGTAGTACCCATTCTTCTGTCTACCTCACAGAGAAAAATGCTCTAGGTCTATATCAAACAGAAGGCCTGCTGTCCCAATTAAGCTTCAGCTATTCAATGTGGTAGGACTGCAAGAGGAGCTTTACATGGGACAGAGAGCATCCTCCACAGGACACAAGAACTCGCAGGGCCAAGGATGCTCAGGGTGTTTGTGCACATCAAGCCTGTCCTGCAGGCAGTCTCCAGGCTATGTGCCAAGGCAGCCATGCAGATGGAAAGCTTGCAGGAGGCAAATCATGCTGTGCTTACATCTGTCCTGGGATGCTGCTCATTCAGAGGCATAAAGACATGGCCACTGAGTGCCTCCATTGTAAATGAGACATTTTCTTACAGTGAACAGCTTGGACATTAAAGTGGTAATGTACCATTTACTAAAGGCAAAGCGGTATTGATGTTAATTATAATGTTAAAAGAACTTTTTCTGAGGAAAAAAAAGACTTTGAATTTAGCAGCTAACCACTTCAAGATGCTGGGAAATTTTCTGAGGAAGTGAGATTTTTCAGCTTCCCCTGATGGGAGTAAGAGCTCAGTGTTTACAGATTTTAGTTTCTCTCATTATCTGTTGTGCTGAGATGATGGCTACACAAATTGGAAACTGATCACTCCCCTAACAGTGGCATGTCTTTTGCTCTTCAGCTTTAAAAACATATATATTTGTCACAAGACGTTCCTGTGATCCACAAAGTACTTAAAGAAGGTTTTCTCAGTCAGTAGTGTTTTTCTATATGGTATCTATGTGAACTTTCTGAGTATATTCTGAAAAATAAATGTTTCTTTTCAGAAACATCACAACAAACTGCTTCAAGATGGTTGTTTTTATTATTCACTTTTACTTCAGCTGAAGTATTAATGAGACCCAATGGTAACTCAGTCTGAAAGTAGACATTGGTCAGCTGAAATTACTTTTATCAGTAACTAAAGCAAATAAACCAAGGCAATAAAAATTCTCTAGCTGTAGAGTCATGAGCACAGCACAAAAGATACAATCCCACCAGAAACTGCCTCACAGCTCCGGAACTTTCTGTTCTACAAAACTTGAGCAATGACAAACTTCTGGAACAAAACCAAAAGCCGCATTTCTCTCAGTCAGAAGAAATCCTGATCTGAAAAGAAAGCAAGAACAGAAGACCAAAAGCTGTAGAGGTTTATCCTGCAAGGACACTCTTACTACCAACATCTCATTGTTTCTTCACTATTAGATGTCTTCCTAAAAATCCCTGTAGTCTCACTTGCTCAGCAGGATAGCCAGGACTGCCCAGAGCACAGCAAGGAAAGAAAGAAGAAAATTGAATTTGTAGGTTGTTTTCCAAAAGAAGTCACGGGGTTCATCTTCATTATCTAAAAGAACAATTAAAGAGGACAGTAGGACTCCTGTTGACTCCAGTTTATGTTAAAGCAAGCAAATGCTCTATTTTTGCAGCATAAAATGATTAATTTGTTCTTCTGCCATGATGATGGCTCCATGCAACATTTTAATTATAATATTTTACATATACACCCAGTGCTGTAAATACTATTGCTTTAAATATTTGCCTTAAAACAAAAACATAGAATGTTTTCCAAATACAGCCAAAATATTTATTGACTTGTGTGCCATATGCTGAACTGAGAACTGGAGCTACCTATTCAATTTTTAACTGATTTCTTGCCTGAAGAGGAGATATTCAGATAAAACACACTTTTTTTTCCTGAGAAAGACAAGCAGCCTGCAGCAAAGCTGTAGTAGGGGGAATGAGCTTACAATAGAAGTTTTTGTTTTGGAAATTCCATTACAAAGATTTATTGGGGTTACACTGTGAGTGCTCCATGCATACTAATTTCTGAGCTCTGTCAAATGCTGTCATGCTCTTATGCTGGACACCATTCAAATTCAGTAAAATCCCTGAAATCATGGTGTAAGAATACGTGCACTGTTCCTGAAATACTAACCTTTTCTGAGAAAGGGAAAATTAATATAGTTAAACATACCTTAAAATAATTTATGAACTCTTTGAAAAGCTTGAGATGAAAATTGTAAAATCAGGAGGAATAGGGGGGTTTCCCTCCCATTAAAATTAAGCAGCCAGTCAGAAGAAATTTGTTTTCTCTGTGCTACCATTTGAAACAGCTATTGCCACACAGTTGTTGAATTTGGGTTAAAGAAGACAGAGATCATGCTCACTTTCTTATCTAGGTTTGAGGCATGTCCACAGAGAGGATGGGTGTCTGGGCTCATAGTAGCTGTCCACAGGAAACTCACCAAAACCCTGCAGAGTATTCTTCCACTTGGCACTCTTTCAACCTGTCAGCATCACTGACCTTCAGATAGCTTTGTGAAGCATTTAGCAAGGGTACACACAAACTGCTCTACAGGGGAAACCACCTTGACGTTGTGCTAGCTCCGAAATCTTGCGCCCTGAAGGAAAGCATCTGTGAGTTGCTCTTGTTTCTTCCTGTGCTCTTCTGCTTTTAAAAGATTTCTGCTGAAGAGTTTTATCGAAGGGATTAGGGTTGTGTTCCACAGTCTCATTTTGTTCCAGCAGATGCCTACTATGAAACATGGATGGGATGCAGGTCCTAGAAATAGCCTGTCACCTTGGGCAGCCTCACGGCGTACAGCAAAAGCTCGTGCCTGCCTTTTGAAACTATTTTCTTCTCTTTTCCCCTAAGCAAACCAATAGAGCCTCTACCAAGCAACTGAGCCTTTTTTTTTTTTTTTTCCTAATTCCACTGTATGTATTTTCTGCATTGCTAATTTATGTTTCTGGGTAGAAGTAATGTACTGGAACTGCATTGGAAAGTTGCACTTAATAAACCAGCGCAAACAGTTTCCTAAATAACTGCCTTCACAGACAACTTTGGCAGCTCCTGTCAGAGATATATTTTGTTACTGTGAAGGTTCTGGTTGCATTTCTGGCAAAAAAAAAAAAAAAAAAAAAAAAGGAGGGGGGGAATGAAATTAATGTGTTATTAAGATAAATTGAGCAACATGTAAATTATTGCCAGAAACAAATCAGTGAAACCAGATTGTGTTAATTTAAATCAGATAAATAAGTACTTCCTCCTACATGCCACTGTTTGCTGTTGCTGTGAAAACAGACTCTGAAAATAATCTTGACAATACCATTTGACAACTGCTTCACACTTGCTGGTAAAATGACTGTTTCAGTTTCTACCACTGTTCCCTGTTGTACTAAATACAGCCAGCCTGGTGCTGCAAAGCACTTCAAAGGAGATGGAGCAGGACACTGGCAGCATAAAAATTAAGCTTCCTAACGTTTTCTGAACCTTAACTCTTTTCTGAACCAGGCATAAAGTATCATCTACAGCAACTTTAATCAGTTTCCATTAAACATCATTGTGAGGATAGAGACAGCCAAATGATCAGGTATAACCAGCACCACGTTTACATACTGCCTCTCTAGTGTTTCAGTGTTTGTGGGAAGCTCTGGCTTCTGGTAGATGTTTTTAGCTATTTATAGAAATTGATGCAAAAGACAGATTGAGTTAATTATTTACAGAACTGAAAACCAAATTCTTCAGTTCTTCCTCCAGTGGTGCCTGACAAGGAATCTGGCTCTGCTGTCAGCTGGATTTTCAAATCCAGTTTTCAAAGGTGTCTAAATGATTTAGAAGCTTATGCCCCTTCTTCAGAGAGAAATTTTGTGCATGCTAAGTCACATTTGATTCGGGGTGGAAAACAATCACTTATTTCTGTTGGGTTTGGGTGTTCTTTTTTAAAGAAAAACTTAAGTTTCCTGTAGAACCTGTAGATTTCCTTCTTACTCAAATAGCAATTGCATAAACACTTAAAGTATTAACTAGGACATGCTGTCTAGAAAGTTGTTCATAGAACAAATGCACCACAAACTATCCATGTGAACAGACAGTGACCTTCTCAGTTCAACAATAAAATATCTCTGCTCAGCATTTGAAGATCCTGGCTCAACCCCAAGGATACTGCAGGTTCCTGTGATTTGCTCCATTCTGATGTTTGGATGAACATACTCATGAAATTTCCTGCAGAGGCCTGGAATCTCTTTGCGTTGCACATCCTCCTTCTGAAAGTAAAAGCCTCAGGAAATCTACTGCCTTTTGTGCAACAGAGCTAAAATAAAAGCAAGGCTACTTGTCTTCACGTTTTCCCCTTGAATTTCATTTTGAAATTTCATTTAAAGTAGTGCTGTCTGAAAGTTCTTGATCGGTTTTCATTGTTCTCAGCAAATAGTATTTGACTGTTTTTTGCTTTAATCATGCTTCATATGTTGACTGTAGTTATTTTTTCAGACAGGACATAAAAGGTAACTCTCATTTTCTCATTACACTCAGTTATGCCTTTTACAGACTGTGGGTACCTTGGAGTCTTTTATTTTCTTTACTTCTTTGTCAGTCGAATGGAAGCACTCTATCCAAGCCTAACTTGCAGGAGCACAGATTTTGTGGGTTATTTTGACTAAGATGGTGCTTTTGGAACAGGGGAATGACTGGCATGCAGCACTTTGCTTGGAAAGGGTCCTTTGCACTGCAAGGTTTTAGCCAAAAGCAGACACTCTCCTTGACTCCTGCACGATGTGCTGCATGTCTCCGTGTCCCCACATTTGAGGAACAGAGGGAGAAAGGCAGTGTAAAGCACACCATGAAGTCCCAGCATTTTGGATGCCCACAAAATATTTTGTGGTCCTGCTGAAAAGCAGGCATGCAGTTAAGCTGATCATCACTTACTCCTCTTTTAATCCATGAACCTTTTACGATCTAGGCCACGTTTACTAGTCTAAATGACTGCACAAATTTTTCTTAATCAATAACAGACATGTCTGGAAATTTGACTAACTATATTTATTGCAAGAATCTTATTTCCAAAGGCCCCCCTACACCCACAGTAAAGGCAGCCACCCAAATTCAGTAGGTGTAGACTGCCAAAAAGTGGCTTATCACAACAGTTGTGTAGGGGAACTTCGTGCAGTGTTACTTCTGTGCTGCGAGTGATTTCCAGCTAGGTTTAGTTACAAAACATAAGGAGGCATTTCTGTAAATTAGCTGAATAGGATTTGGATAATCCTTCAGCTAAGTTCTACTTAGAGGTCCCTGGCACCTTTCTCAGTTGAATTCGCTAATGTGTTTGAACATTTCTCCCTACTTTATCTTACATCCCCACTAATGACAACCTCAATCTTTCAATACTCGCAAAGAAAGCCTTAGAAAAAATTATAAGGTTTGATTTTTCTCGTGGGGAATTTTCTTTTTGTCCTCCTTCCAATTTAGACCTTGTACTTTGAAGCTCCATTCTACACCACAATGTTTGGAAATATTCCAAAGAAAGAGATTATTGCATAACTCTATTAAAATCATCCCCTCATTTACAATACTCTGAGTTACTACTAATTGTTGGAATTATTATAAGTTTACAATTTGACTCATGCTATCTTTGAATATTTTGAAACAAGTTTAAAAATTGCAAAGACTAACAGAGAAAATGGGAGCCAAACTTTTACATCAATGATCTTTTAATCCTGTATCTCACATTCTACAGCCAATGTCCATGTAGCTTTCTTCAGAACATTAAGGATATTAGAGAGGATATTTCTTCAGAATATTAAGAATATTAGAGATATTTGAAGCATAATCTCCAATATTTAAGGCAGGAAAAAAAGCTTTTCTTGCTATGTGATAAGAGAAGTGAGCATTCTCTGGTGAACTTTATAAAAAGCAGTTATTTAAACAAAAATGCTGTTTCTTGCACATCTTCCAGAATTTTAATCCTGTCTTAATTTTTAAAAGTAATAAAGGAGCCCTTTTTCTCAGTCAGATGTCCATCTGCCTCCACTGTGACTAAATCACAAGCCACTGTTGGCTATTTCTGATATCACAAGCACATTGTTGTGATTTCAGATGAAAAGCAATGCGCCACAGAAATCGACAAGAATGCCACAAAATAATAAATAAATATAAGCAGTACAGAAAAACAGCAGGAGAAAATTAACTGCAGAAAAAGAAAACGTTTTGGTTCACTACTGATATCATTCAGCAATAGTTAAAATAGGGTTAAGGCACTTCTAACTCAGCTGGATGTGCACACGCTCCCCTGTAAAACAACAACAGCAACAAAAAAGCTTAAGAATTTTTTCTCTGTGAATTTAAGACCAATTTAAAAATGAAAATGTGAAGTAGGGTGAAGGTATTATAAAGCTCAGAAACAGTAAACATCAGGTTGCAAGGTCCTACCATTTGACAACTGCACATTAGGAGAGGAGACAATAAGACTATTTTTCACTCTCCCTACAGTTATTAAGCTGAGAGAAAGTAATGGCAGTGGACAGTGATAGAGACAGAGTAAATGGAAAAGTTATAAATTTCATTTTTATGGCTAAATTATGTGACTGCTAAGGTTTCTATTAGGAAATATCAGGCAGGGGCAAGTACAGAATTGGAAAATTGATTGAGTCATTAGCTTGAAAGACTCAGCAATACAATAGCTGATAACTGAAACAGCCTTTAGAATTTTAGATTCCTAAAACAAAACTGCAAAACCCAACTTTTAAAAGGGGTGTGCATATTTATACATTTAAATTTTAATTCCCTTATTTGTGACCAAGAAGTTTCACAGCCCCACAATGCTCAGATTTGATTTGCGGAGATCCTTTTCAAAATTCATCCTTGATTTGTAAAATTTAAATCTCACTTCACAAATGTACAAATTCTACTGCTGCCTGCACAGATGGCCATGGTGGAACAATGCATGCAGAAATGAAAACCTGTTATGTACTAAAGGAGAGATCATTAAGGCCACTTCTAAAAGCGTGACTTTGCTATATGCTTTCTGATACTCATCATAGTCATCATCACATCTTCACACTCACTCCTGTCAGAATTGAAGCATTTTCTCCTCAGGACAGAGGATATCTCAAATTAAGTCATTGTCTAGTTTAGCAAAAAGTATTCGGGGGGGGAGGGAACCACTACAAATTAATACATCTAGAAACAACATTTACTTTTTCATCACAGACACTTGTGAGGATTTGCATATCCATGACCAGGAATCATGAACAAGGAGTAAGTACGGTCCTTGAATATTTGCCAACCTCTCTTTGTCACTCTATACTTCACTGTTATTGCATTTAATTATTGATGTTAATTTTATGCTTCACTCATGCTGAAGCTTACATGGCAGTCTCACAGTCTTCCCACATCTTCTGTACCATTACTGTCTTCTACCTTTGTCTTTCCTGAAACTGCCCTCTCCTGCTCCTAGTTCTCAGATCACTCCCCTCCAGGATGATTTCTGAAGGATGTCCTTAATTCCCCTACACTTACCTCTAGCATTCAGAATATAAATCTCATCCATCTTCCTAGCAGAATGTTTCAGAGATTTTAAAGAAGGTAAAAGAGCCGTCAGCCTGCTACTACCAGTGCTGATGAGATACAGGCAGGTATCTGTATGATAAAATACTGCCAGGAATGCATCTTTTATTTCAAAACATACCCTTAAAGTAATTAAAAGTAACAATGGGAAGCAACTCCCAGCATTAGTCTTTGGTTTCAGATCTTTATGTATCAGACTTTTCATACCTTTACCTTCTTTCACCTCTACACTTTCCTGCTCTGTCCTTTACTTCTCTTCCCACACTGCCTTTTCTCCACAGCTTTTTCCACTTTTCCTCAAGTGCTCCCAAATAATACGAGCCCCTATGTATGGCCTTCCTTCTCTGACTATTAACATGAAAGTGTACTTTCAGCAGCTTTAGTTTGCTCTAAGTGAACATCACAGAATAGTAGGCAAAGGGACTTCTGGATGTCAGCTTAGTCCAGACCCCCTGGTCAAGCTCAAACAGGTTGCTCAGGGTCTCACCAGTGCAGAGTAGAGGCCAGGCATGGCCTCACTGCTGCTGAGGGTTCACCTTGCTCAACCTTGCTGACAACACTTCTCCTACTATATCTCAAGATGCAGCTGCCCACCTTTGTTTCAAGGGCACACATTGCTGACTCACATTCATGCACACCAGAACCGTCAGGTCCTTCTCTATCAAGCTGCTTTCCAGCCCCAGCATGGACTGGTGCAAGGAGTTGTTCCTCCCCAGGTTCAGGTCTTTGTATTTCCCATTCCTACGCTTCATGAAGTTTTTCCTTGCCCATTTTCCCAACCTGTTGAGATCCCTGTGAATGGCAGCACACCCAACTGCTGCCAACACTATCAACCACTCCTCTTGGATTTGCATCTTCTGAAAACATGCTAAGGCTGCACTCAGCCACATCATGCAGATCATTCATGAATATATTAAACACCATTGGCTCCAGTATAAACCACTGAGGTACACCACTAGTGACTGGCCTCCAGCTGGACTTTATGTCACTAATCACTACCCTCTGGGCCTGGCTCTTCAACCAATTTTCAATCCTCTGCACTCTCAGCTTATCTACCCCACATCCAGCTTGTCTATGAGGATAAATCATAAACATAGATGCAAATCCTATTATGCTGCAGCTCTTTTTTTCTTGTTTTTTTTCCCATTCTTCTAACATCATGTTAGAAGGGATGCTACCACATCTCAGGCATACTTTAATGCCCCTGCTACTTCCACATCAGGGATGTGGTGTGTGTTTGGATGGAAGAATCTCCCCTGTGACTGGTGCAGGGGCTGTGCAGCTCAGAGGGTAGTAATAGATCAGTGTCTACTCTTGCTTCAAGATTTTGCTTGTTTTGCTGAGTGGTAGTTTTCTCCCAAGGGAAAAAAAAACCAACAACAACAACAAAACAAAAAAAAAAAAAAAAAAAAAAAAAAAAACCACCTTTCACACCTGGCTTCAGGGTAGAACTGAAATCACAAGGAACACTATGTAATTTCTTAGTTACAGGTTTGTAAAACCCTTAGGTTTTGCATGACACAGAGGCTATGACAGAAGTGATGTTAGTTTCAGCAGCAGCTAGAGGTTGTGCTTTGGGAAGCAAAGGGGGGCGTTGGGTTTTTTGAGCTCTGCCACTCCTTTGTGTAGGCTCAGGCCCATTGATCAGGGTCAGCTCATGACATTTTTGCAGAAAGAAGGCAGCCTGCAGCTTCTGCATACCACCCCAGTAGAATGATAAGAAACTTGAAATCAGCAAATTTTCTGTAGAAAAAGCTCAGTCTCTACTTTATTTTCAGTTGTGGTTATTTTTATGCACTTCAGACACCAAGAAAATGCTATTACAGAAACATCCTGTATCTACTGAATCCTCTAAATAAATAGCTAACATCTCAAAGTGGTTAAACTCATAGTAACCTGCTGACCAGCAGTTCAGTGCTCAATAAAATGAATCACTAATTTACCCCCATGAGCAGGCAAGGCTTGCAGCTCTAAGTTTAGAGCCAGCTTTAGTAGATTCACCTTGGCTGAAGGCTCTTGAGTGACCAAATGAAAGCTGTACAGTCAGGTTTTATGCATGGGTGTGATGGCTTTAAGACTGTCTTTTTAATTTTTCTTCACAAAGTTTGAGCAGAGAAAGTGAAAGAATGTAAATAAATCACTATTGGGTGTAAAGAAAGCAAAATGATGATTATTCTCAACACTTCTATTGGAGAGATAGAAATGCTTAAGAATCACTACTCAAAAGAAGATACAGGACAGTGGGGCAGTCAGGCACTGTCGCAGTCCATCCTCTGTCTGCCTGCTGCTTCTTTTCTGGCTGAAGATAAGACACCTGCATACTGACCTTGACAAGCTAAGTCTAACAGCCTCTCTGCTTCTTGACTCCCTGCCTTCTGCCAGGGGGGTCAGGGGGAAGTCCTTCTGGCTGGGGGCAGGGGGGGAGGCCCCTTGGGGAAGAAGCACAGCCCCTCACTCGAGGGCAGGGAGAAGCCAGGGGGCTTGGTTGTGTTTTTCTGTTGATTGTACATATTAGTAAATGTTGTGAATAGTGTATATTTGTACATGTTCATTTCATTTCATCGTAGATTGTAGCTTTGCCTGTAAAATACAGCTTCATTTGCTTCCAGACTGAGCTAGCCTGGTTATTGTTGGTGTGGGAGGGAGATTTCAGCTCTCACACTGTTACAACGGGGTGAAGGGTTGAATTTGTGGGTGTGCAGGAGCACTAGCATAATAACCTAGCATGAATTCATGTTCTGGCAGGTAATTATTGGTCAACTCTTTAAAGAGAAATTGTGTACATAATGACCAATATCAAGTCATTCTGCATGAAAAATTATACCTCTGCTGCACTTGCAGATTTTTTTTTTCTTGTTCATCTAGGTAAAAAGTCAGTTATCAGTGCTGGGGATTAGCTAAGTGAAACTTCACAAATAGCCATTTTCTCAGCTATCCCAAAAAAAATACAATGAACATTTTAGTTCACTGAGTACTGGATCTAGGAACAAGAAGGGGAAAATCTGATTTATAAAATTAAGACCAGTTCCCGAGATCTTCCCAGGTTTATCAGACAAATATATATTGCTATAGCTTCTATAGATGTCAAACATGTAGCTAGTCAGCTCTCCATCCTAGTTTACCTCCATTTCTGACACTGGCTGATCAACAGCAAGACATATCCAATGTTGAGCCTGTGATTTTGAAGGTGTTAAAAAAAAAATCCCAAAATACAATAATGAATTGATTTGAACCATGACACACAGCATTCTGTAAATACAGAGTTGAACTACTGTAGTCCCTAGATCTGCTGGCAGAAAAAAAAAAAAAAACCACACATCTAGGAACCTGATCTTTATAATTTTAGTGGTAAAACCCCATGTGTATAAAGTCATGTCAGAGTTGTAGTCAGTATAATCATACAAAACACATAACACATGCTTTTCTCTCCTATCATAAAAAAAACCCACATTTATTCCCTCTAACTTGGCAATCACTGGGAAATAAATACTTAAATACTTTTAAGTCTGTGAACTATGATAAAGTCAACACTCTCTTTCATCCTCAAGCAAAGACATTCCTAAGATCTCCCAAAACCTTGCCACAATCACTCCTCTAGCACAAAGAGCAAAGGCACAACCCATATTCCTGATATTTTTAACTAAGACCATGAAGGAAAATAATGTCTAAAACAGTATCGTCTTTGTACATCATAAAATAACATCAAAGGGAACAAACAACCTTTGTGGTTCACCCTTCCACACACTGTAGCTCTGTGGGTGCTGTGTAGAAATGGGGTTAACACAGGGTTTCTGGAACAGTGCACTCATCCTCTTTTCTGTTTTGTCTTTTTTTTTTTTTTTTTAATTTTATTTCATTTTCTCACAAAAATTGACCAGAGGGAAAGAACTTGTGGCTACTATTATCCTCTTCAAGGTCTTATAACAGCCATGCAATAGACCGCTTTAAAAAATATATTTTTTAAATGAACATGTTGCCCTCAAGGCTGAAGACTGGTGAAACCTCCCATGCTAGATAACACCACCACTTTTGGTTTCAGCTACAGCCCCTGCTGTGACTGCTCTTTTGAAGTGCTCACATGTAGGGGCAGCTCAGCAGAGAAAGCCTTGCTGTTTTAAACCAAGGAGCCTGACCCTCCAGAGCTTACTTTCTGCTTGTTCTGCAAAAACTCCTGCTAAGCTGCAGGCAAAGGTATTCAAATAGGAGGGTGATAGGTACATTAGAAACACTGCAATTGATTAAATGACAGTTTGTGTGAGAGGGAGGCTGAAGTTTCACCTAAGATCTTTGCTCCTATGTGTGGCATAGCCACAAACTGCATTTTAACCTGGTTTTTAAGGCTGGTGGCTTACCTTTGCTATGGGAGTGGATTTTTACCTACACCTGAGACTGAAGATGCTATGGTATCACCTGCCTTTGAAGTAGACACAAAGATGTCTCTTTGCATTAAGAAGAGAGTCTTTAAGTCAAGTTCCAACTAAGCTACAGCAAATTTAAAGCCAATCTTTGAAGACAGTAGGTTTCTTTTTCGGTAGAGAGGAGCTTCAACTCCAGCTGTGAGTACTTCAAAGACAGAGATGCCACAGCTGGAACTAGAGCTAGAATTAAGATGCCAGCTTTCAACTCACATTACATTTCATGATCGAAAGTTTTACAGCATCAGTTTTATGAATATACACATTTCAATAAATTGGAAGCCATCTGTAACACTCATTTGCAGTTTTAAACATAGCTACGCTCTAAAATCTTATTTAGATGAAGTAGACATTTTAGCATTTGTGAATTATTTACATTTGTCAGAGGACTTCCTTTCCAGAACATCACAAATATACCTCCTGCAGCTCTGTAAGGTGCTGGAAGTAAGATTTGCCTTTATTAGCATATCAGGTAGAACTGTTCCTATGATCAGTCAAGACCTCTGAAATATTTACACAATACACTGAGGATTGATTTCACAACCTAGCCAAATATAGTGTTCCCTGCAAAAAGGCCAGTGCTACTATAGGGAGAAAGAGTGTTATTCCCCAGACTTTGCTCAGAAACTGACAAAGTCCTTCAAGCACACAACATGGCATGTGAAGGGAGAGCTAAAAGCAAGGCTGTGGCTTTTGCCATTCTGTAAGTGTGGCAAGGCAGGTGAGAACAACCTCACCACAGAGAGATGGCATTCAGGGCAAGCTTGGTTCATGCTGGACAACAGCACAGATTCTATAACACTGCTTAAAAAAAAAAGAAATCTCTATGACAGATGAAAAAATAATCTTTCCTAGATTAATCCACAGATCCCTCTATCTTATCCCTGATCCACAGATACATAGTTCTGCCATTCCTCATATCTCCTCAGTTTAGAGTCCCAAGATCAGATCTAGACCAGACAAGGGATGCAAAAGGCAAACTCCCTGCTGGACTATTGTCTACAGGGCGCATTAAGCCAACAGAAGGAGTGGAAAAGTATCTTAAGAGCAGGCTTTTTAGGGGCTGTCAATTCCATTTTTTAGTCATGAATTTTATTTCCTCTGAAATGAAGCTCTACTTTTAGGAATTTGCCCTTCTATTTTTAATGAAAAAGCTAAGTCAATAATTTACAGCCTTGCTGACAAAAAGGTCTCTTGAACTTCAAGATTTTCTTAGTGAAGCAGCTTTATTTTAACTTTGTCTTAATTATCTGATGAACAAAACATTCTAGTTTATTTGGCTTTGTTTGTTTCCTCTCCAAATGAAGAGAATGAGGTGACAAAAATGAAGAGAATGGGATGAAATCAGGAGGAAAAACTAAATTAAACAGGGGAAAGCTCAGTGCTTCCTAAGAGTCCTTTCTGCATAGTCATTACACTTCCCATTTCCTCTCTGCCTCCTCTGGGCAAGAGGCAATACTCCATTATATCAGCCCATGAGGAGAAGCAATTTGATGTTTGCTATCTGCCCAGTCAGGAATTACTGTCAATTAAGCTTCTCTGTGCAAGAGCATCTCTTGTTCCATATTGGGGTTTACATTTTATCTACAGCTATGAAGCTTTTCCAATGTTTTTAACAAGGACAGCACAATGTCTTTGGAGGGACTAGAAGATTGCCCTTTTCTTACTGCAACTTAAAATATACTAGAGGGCTATGGAGTAAATATAATGTTGTAATTAACTGGAGTGGCTCTGCTGATGTTATTAACCATGAGCATATAACTCAAGTGGCTTCTGAATAGCCACAAAGCCCCGGGAGTTAAATACAGCTCTGTATTCACTTCATAGTCATCAGTTATTATTAAAATATGTTGGATTTTCCAGGTAATGCTGAAAGTTCTAAAGTAAGGCATCACTCTTGGATGTTGGAAAATGCTTTTCTGGATGGTAGGTGAGTGGGGAGCTGGCAAAAATTATAATTCATTGGTACTAAAGATTAGTTTTATTTTACTGTGTCACAGCAAAGACATGCTTGTAATACTGATTGCCTTTTTTTTTTCTTCCAATGCAATATTCTTTTTCATTCTAAGCAGTTTTATGTACATCCAGTGTAGCTATAACCTGCATTATGGAGGAGTGGAAAACACCCAGTCCAAAGCCATTATGGTTTTCCCTGCTCTGTGGGACAGAGCCCAGCTCGTGTGAGTTGCAGTTTTATTAAGGTGAAGGTTCCAGCAACTGGTAGGGCACCTGGTGTTCCTGTGGGTTTGATTTGAACACACACAACTTCCTTCTCATCTGCTTTCCCTCATATACTAAACATTTATATTTCAAAACCTGTATGCTTAAAATTTCACATTTTCAGTCACATGCACTTAAAAGTTTTTATTTTTAAGGTGCTTATGCTACCTCTGGCCCTTGGGAAAACAAAACAAGAACCCTGTCTGGGAGAGCAAAGCTCTGGAAGCCATCAGTCCTTGAGCTTTTAGCACAGAACTGGAATTTACTGATCTTTTTTGCTGCTTTAAGGTTCAGAATTGGGATTGAGGCTCAAGACCCAGATTGAGGACACAGCTTCAAACTGTGTCAGCTAAACCCCACAGAATTAGGATGTGGCCTAGCAGCAGCATGGTTAGGTCTGTGGAAGGTTTCACTCAAGTATCATTAAGGATAAATTCCACTCAGGGAATAGGTGGTATAGGAGAACGCAAGGTTTACTGCTGGATCAGTCAAGGGTACGGGATAAGAGCTGTGGCTGGCTGAGTGAATGAGCTGTGCTTAGTTCCAGAATGAGAATAGATTGTCTTGCAGTATGTCTCTACAGGGCTAAGACATTTCTGGCCAACTCTTACTAAGAAGTGAAAATGGCCAAAACCAATAATAACACCCAAAGAAAATGTCTTTCTGGTGCTTGTGTTTTTGTTTTTTTTCTGGCTGTGAACACAAATAATTTGCGTGTCAGCTGAAAGCAAGCATGAAGGGTTTGGCTAAACTTACTCCTTCAAAAAACACATGCTTCTTATGTGTGTGTCAGACTAGGGTAATAAATTTTCTCTTTACATCCTTAACCCTGGGATTTTCATATATTTGTGTATATTTCATTATTAGTATTATTATTCTCATTAGATCTGTTTTAATTTAACAGTCACAAAGTCTCTCACCCTTATTCCCTTTCTCTTCCCCTTTGGGAAGGCAGAGGGCTTAATGGAGCATCTCTCACTCATCTAGTGGCTGGCCCAGCCCCAACCCTTAATAGTCATGTTATGGCTATGAGGTGAATCTCCAGTTAATTTTGCCATATTCCCTAATTTAGCCAGAAGGTAAATCTGTGCAATAGCATGTGCATATGAAAGCATTCTGCAATGTGCTAGAGTGAGGGCACACAGCAATGGCAGCACTATTGGAAATAGCAGGTTGGAAAGCAGTATATTTACAGTCCTAGTTTTTGACAGACCTCTACTGCAAAGAAAGACATCAGAGAAATCTGATCAAACCCCTTTTGAAATCAATAGGAATTGTCCCATAAATGTATTTGGCTCTAGGTCATTCATTAGATTATGAATGAGCTTGCTGATGAATTGATGTAATATTAATGATTCTGCCATCAACTGCAGAAGTGTTTTGAGAAGGTTATGCCATTAGCACTATTGATTTTTACCAGGCAGCCTAACCACCGTGTTCTCCCCAGGTACAGAAACACTGCATTTGGTCTCTGCTCCTCTAAGCAATGTCTGATAGCAACTAAAGTTGTTACACGCAAGAAATAAATACAGAAATAAAAAAATAAATGATTGAGCATAACTAGAAGAAATTAACTGGCCCAGTGTGGAGCCAAGCTCTATATGTGATCTGACTCCAAGATCACTTCATCCACAAAAGATGGACTCAAGGACTGTTCCAATTTTATCACCTTCAGATCCCTGTGTATCACAGAAAAATTTGACTTAACAAATGAGTGCTGATCCATTATGAAAATCCAGATTACCCAGTTATTCACAGAACAGTTTGTTTCCTTCTAGCTCCTGGACTCTGCGTCTGCTTTTTGTTGAATGGACTTCAAGGAGAGAAGAACTGGGAAAAGGATTAAATATTAGGCTGCAGTTGAAAGTGATTATTTAAGAAACCTTTTCTAAAAGGAACATTGTGCTGCTTGTGAAATGTGTCCCATTTTCATCTTTGCCAGCTACCAGAGTCAGGCACTTATTCATAAAGGCTTCAGAAACAGCAAGGTCTATTCCACCCTTGCCCCTCTTCTTTAGTAAGCTTTTCTTGTAGGCATCCAACATTTCACCTACGTACATGTCTGGAGCTGTCAGGCAGCATGAACTGAAATCCCCAGATTGGGTAGCTGGCAGCTCTGAGCAGATATCCGGCCATGACTTCTGTAGAGTTTATACCCTCCAGAGTGGGGTACAACTTCTGCAGAAGAGTGGTCAAAAGCAAGAAGAGGGTTAAGCTGGGATTAGTCAGGAACAGACACAGATGGCAATCTAGGGTGGCCAAGACCATGAGTTTTTACACCAAGTTAGATAATTGAAAAAGAAGGGGGAATTTTTTTTTTTTTTTTATTTTCAGGGCATTTAGCTAGAGAAAAGTCAGTCTTTCCAAACATGAATGCCCACACTGAGTCAACAGCAGATTAATTTAAACATGCAATTTATATTTCATGACCCCAATCTAAGCAATTTGAGTGTTTAAATAAGCAAATTTAACCTGTTCAGAAAAGCTCCTTCTCTTTCTCCCAGATTGCAGCATTTCTTACAGTTTGAGTTTTCAGTGTGGGTTCTAAAGATTGCTAGATCAAGACATCAATTTATTATGTGAAATTTTCAGGTAATTAATAGATACTGTTTTCCAGTTAGACCCATACAGAAATTATTGGTTTACTCTAAGTGTCCTCCACAAAAAAAAAAAAAACAAAAAAAAAACAACACATTGTGTTTAAGAAATGTTGGTGGCAGATTTTCTTAAAAAAAAAAAAAAAAAAAAAAGGAGATAATAAAAGAATTTTTTTTTTTTACCATTTTGTACATTGTTAAATTAATTATTTCTGTTTGTCATTAGCTGGCCATTCTAGAACTCCAACATTATGCATATAAATGAAAGCAGCAGCTATGAAGGTACTTGCTTGCTTTCATTTTTACTTGGAACAATGATGACAATACTTACCTCTAATACAGCATGGAAACCCCTCCTGTGAGAATACTTGGAGAAATCATTTTCATGCACCTATAAACTGGGTTTCATTAGCAACCTGAAACTACAGTGTAATGCTGTCGGGTTCACAGATACTAAGGATGTGGATATAGGCTGCCAGTGCAGTAGCTGTAAACTGAAATGCCTCAGTGTACACTGTTCTTTTCTCTAGATACATATTTCTCTCCTACCTTGGGCAGGGTAATTTTATTCTCCCTGCATACTAAGAGCCATATTTTAGTTTAGATTCTCTTGGTGAGGGAGGGATCGAGCACTTGCATTATTGTATTTATATGCAGATTACTCCACCCTGACTCAGAAAGAATGAAATTAAATTAAAAGCTGCTTACCCATTAGCCCTTTCCTCACAGCAGATAGCAAGGAAGGACAGAAACAGCATTTTCTTTGAGTTCTCTCTTATTACTGGCCTGTCGCATGCAATAGGTCTGCTCAAGTAGTTTTATGATTTGGTGTTGCAGAGAGGCAGCAAACCATCAGCATAACAGGAATAAAGAGGGAATTTTGATTCAGGCACTTAACTCTTCAGTCAAATGTCTGCTGAAACAGCAGGTTTGCCCAAGGCTATGTGGAAGATTGCCAGACTGTAGTAGAAAAAGCTATACACCTAATGACAACACCCTGGGCAGTGCTGGGTCGCACAGCACCTCCCCTGATTCTCTGGCAAGGAGCTGTAGCCAGCACGGAATCCTCTGAGATAAGATATCGTCTGTCTGGCTTCTGTTTGCTCCCAGGATGTTGCTTATCTGCAGAGGTGGAGGGAGATAACAAACCTTCAGCATCTCTGACCACTGAGACTGTGATGTGCAGCCATTCTCAAGGCAAGGAGAGAGCTAGAAGGCTTTAGCTTCCTTTTTCATACCAAGCAGTCCCCAAAAGGTCTGGCAGACAATAACCCCAAGATTTCAAGCACTAGTGAGAATTAAGAAGTTATATATTTTTCCCTCTGACTTCCCTGGGTGAATAGGGATCTGCACTCTTCATTACAAGATGCAGGGAAAGAGATAAGCAATGCACCCTCATGTATGGACTTAAAAAATCAGTAAAAACAACTCGGTAGGTAAAAACACAGAACAAGTCTGAAAACAATACTGCTTATAAGAAAGAAAGAATTAAAAAAAAGAATAATTGTTAAAATATAGATGAACATTCTGAAAAGACACACATTGCAGGCAGAATTCTCCTTAGATGGACTGTTTTCAAATTCTGCACGTCCTCTGAGAGCATCTGTATTAGCAGGAGATTCATGAAAAAGTAAACCACATTCATTTCCCATTCACATCTTAGCTCTTCATTCCAGAAGAAACTCTCTACCATTTAGATGTGAAAAATCCCAAGGGGTTGCACAAAAGCTAAGAAACGTAAAAATTAAAATAGTTGTGGTAACACAACCTTAAACCTCTATAAAGTGCTAATATCATCCCAGGACCACATTCACATGAGGCACTGTAATGGAATAACTCTCATTTCTGTGGTCACAAACCACTTCAAGAGCATCTTTTTATTATCACTATGTTACTTTAAAGGCTTCCCTCAGTCATGCTCACTCTAGTATTTAGCTGCTTGGACTGAACAATGCAGAACCCCAATCTACATGACCAGTTTGGTTCATTTGTAGGTTTCCCTCATCTTCTCATACAATGCAAGACGCCAGGTGAGTTTAGCAAGACTACTGAAAGACCATTTTTATTCCCACTTAATAAGCATTTCCATTTCCATCCACTCTTTGCCTGATCTCCCTGCTCTACACTGCGCCATGGCAGAACTATTATTGTCAATAAGAAAATGCTTGGCATAAATGTGCACAGTAATGTGAACAGTAACCACAGGCACCAAAGCTCCTACTAGCATTCTTCCAAGTGTCAAAGTCTATGGATGCCTTTCAGGTACCCACAGCCCCTGTCTCTCCTGACAGCACCTCTCCAGCCAGCAAGTCACCACCTGGTAATTTATTAGTAGTTCAAATGACATGAACCTGACTAAATACATGCTGATCTCAGGTGTGTGGACTGAGGTAGCAGCCATAGAACTGTCAAAGTTGGAAGAGACCTTTGAGATCACCATCTCCAATCACTTGCCTAGAGCTCTATCCCACGCCACTGCTGAAAGAGTACCACTAAACCATGTCCCTAAGTACCACAGCCACATGTTTTTTAAATACCTCCAGGAATAGTGACTCCACCATTTCCCTGGGCACCCTGTTCCAATACTTGACAACCTTTTCTGTGAAGATATTTTTCCTAATGTCCAACCAGAACCTCCTTTGAGGCCATTTCCTCTTGTCCTGTCACTTGTTGCATGTGGTAAGAGACAACTCCCACCTCACTCCAACCTCCTTTGAGGCAGTTAAGAGGATGATGGGGTCTCATTTGAAGAAGTAAATATTATTAAAGAAGCTGCATGGTACTGCCTTGTGCAACATTTACTGTTAAGGATACGTACAGGAGGGGTAAGGCAAGCTCATGGTTCATACCACTTTACTCAGAGGAAAAATTTCCATGCCACACCTTCCCAAGGAATCTTTGCAATGTGGTTCAGATTATACTGCAGCATTTGGCTTGAAATGTCCCAAACTACTCTGTTGCTGTGTGAGTAATTTTTGTCTCCTTTGATAGAAGAGTTGCAAGAAGAAAGCCATGCCAAACACCAGAGATTTTCCAGGCATTTCTCTGCCCAGCATGGTGTCACAACAAAAAACACATCTCTGTTTTGCAACAGTGATGTCTTCAAAGGGCCAGTCACTGAGAGTATTTGCAATTAAGATTGAGCAAACTATTTTCTTCTCCTACAAGATCACGAATGTCTAGCTTGGAACAAGCCTTGCCCTTTTCTTCAGCCACAATGCAATATCCCTTTTTCTCGTTTTAATCTCTTCCACACGGTGCAAATTCACCTGGCCAGGATTCATTACAGCAACTCCAAACCAGATGAGGCTCTAATACAAATAAAAGTATGTTCTGTGTATCCTGTCAGCCTGAATGCCTGTATTAACCAATACCAGAGAGGTGGGATTCATAACCCATTCACCAAGGGACCCGTTTCCCTGATAAAACTAGTTTTAATATCTTGTGTTATTTTTTCCATGTAGACTTGAAAAGAGCTGGCATTTTGCAGCTTGTTAATGCAGTCTGGCACTAAGGAAACATTTCTATTTGACATTTCTAAAATCTGCATTTAACCACTGCAATAATTAATTAATGTTCATTGTGTTTGTGTTTCTGTGGAGTTATATGAACTGATATTATGCTGACTGGTTGGTGTGTTTATACATAGCATTTTACAGGTTGCCAGGGAAACCCAGAGCACTCTTTTTTTGAAGAAAATAGTTCAAATTAATTGTGCCAGTCATAATTTTTAAATAGTTTTGCAAGTCATCAGTTACATAATTATGCTAAGTTAATATAGCCTTTAATATTTATTATTTGTTCCTAACACTTACTTTAGGTAAAATACCCTGAACAAGTCTCTTCCTACGGGACACACTTAGAGGGTCACAGCTGTAGTAGTTTAAATATGTTACTCATATAAGCATCTGGTTTATGGAGTTTCTTTCTAATGTCACAATGTTGACTACAATGCTTCAGTGGATGATCTTTTTACTGATTCATAAAACTGACCTTTATAAATTAAAAGAAGAAAAAAAAAGGTCCATTTTAGGGCAGTATCGGGGACATATTTCAGAAAAGTAGTTAGGCCGTTGTCTCAGACCTGGATAATGTTTTTATGCCTGCATCAGAACTGTGATCCTGAAACGCCTGTCACAACTGAAAGGTCATAGAGTAGAATCATGGAAACATTAAGGTTGGTAAAGACTTCTAAAATCATCAAGTCCAACCACCAACCCACCACCACCGTGCCCACTAAAAGCGTGTCCCAGTGACACATCGACATGTTTTTCAAACACCTCTAGGGATGGTGCTTCCACCACTTCCCCAAGCAGCCTGTTCCAATGCCTGACTATTCTCTCAGGATAGAGATTTTTCCTAATATCTAATGCACTGTAAAGAGCAAATGACTTCCCCTGCCCCTCCTGTCAGCTCTGCGTCCATGTGAGCATGTGGTGGGCTGACACTGGTCATTGGTGAAGCCCTGCTGAGCTACTTGCTCCATCTACCCTGTGGGATGTGGGAGAGACAGAAGAGCAAAAGGGAGAAAACCTGTTGTGTTGTCTGACACTGGCACACAGATAAAGACAATTTTGTAAACAAAGAAAAGAGAAACAAAAAAAAAAACCTGAAATGAAAACAAGCACTGTGAAGAGAATCACTGAGCAGAGGCTGCCTCCAAAACATCATATGGTATGTGTGGGCAGTAGGGCCTGCCGTATGGGATATCCCTTTGGTCAGTTGGTGTCAGTTGCGTTCCCTCCCAACCTCTTGCCCACCACCAGCCTGCTCACTGGAAGGGCAGAATAGGATAAAGAGAAAGCCTTGATGCTGTGTAAGCAGTGCTCAGCAACAGTGAAAACCCAGGTGTTTTGTCAACACTGTTCTGGTCACAAATCTAAAGTACAGCACCATACAGGCTGTTCTGAAGAAAATTAATTCCACCAGCAGTAACCAGTATAGCACACCACAAATTCCCTCACATACATAGAAAGGCAACTCTTACCACGTGTAGTTCACTGCTCCATGTTTTATTCCTTTTCCTTCTAGCAAAACACTTTTTACCTTCAGTTTGCTGTTTTACACACACAAACACATACCCCAGTTGTTAGCTGCATCTACCCATTTTCTCTTGGTTTATACATCTTTTGGACTGGGGCTGAGCTTACAGTTGTGAATCATCTGGCACAGGGAAGATCTCCTGTACAACGGAGCTCTCAAACATTACTGCTAACCCAAATAAATACACAAAAATAAGTAACTACAAAACCAGATAGCTGCAGTAATATGTTTAACCCATAAGGAATTGCTTCTGAATATTTGGGGCCAAATTATGCCATTTACAGCTTCTCATAAAGAAGGACTTGACACAAGTGTGGCAGGTTTGGAATCTAGTAACAGATTGATCAAAGCATCAGGAAATATTGAACTGTTTCATGTAAAGTATTGCAGTCAGAGGAGAGATATTTAACGATACCTACTTTTGTTGTTGTTTTACTCTTGAAAAAAGAGAATGCAGATATGACAAAATGGACTTCTCACTTTTAACATCTGTATTTTAACTGTTGACTTAGCCACCTTTTATTCCTGTCAAATAAAATTTACCCTAAAAATAATCCCATTAGACGCTGTGAAGTAAATCAACTTTTAAATGGAGTGCCTTACAATTTACCTAATAATTCCAAGACACTCAGAAATTTTAAGATTTTTGAAACAGAACCTTTTAGACAGCCAGTTCATCATGAATGATTCATCATTTATTGCAACAGAGCCCATCAAGATGAATTCAGTTGACATTAATGTAAATGTCATCTGTATATCTGTAGGTGTCCCATTGCAATTTGTCTGCAGTTAAATATTAGTCAATCACCACTTAAAATGAAGCCTGCTTTCAGTTTTTCTCCCCAGTATATCTTCTGGCCATGCATAATGTAATTTGAATCTCAAGCTGAATGAGTATTGCTACTCTGTCTGTGCCACTAACCTGCACTATCGGGGGGCATAGTTTAGGGGTTTGTTTCTGGTCAGTTTGGAATGAGTCTCACAGATGGAAAAAGTTACAGAACACAGCCAGTTGCATTAAATTCCACATACACCTTAAGGTAAAAGAGGTTGAAGTGTCTTAAATTGCACATGGGGGAAAAAAAAATCCTACTTTTTGCAGAAGGAGGGAGCAATGCTGCTGTAGCATTGACCAGTAAGTGAAGAAAATCCTATGAAGGAAAAATGCTTTGGCCTTACAATTAGACATGGGGATTTAAGAAAATGGCATAATTGTATTTTAATGCAATGTATTTTAAAGCAGAAATGGTGAAAGACACTTTTTTCTGTAATCTTTTTAGGTAAGGTGGGGATTTTATTAGCACAGATCAATACAACAGTGCCAAATATCCTCACATTCTGAGCCCATTAAGAATTCTTGCCAAATCCTGTGCTTCTGAGGCATTTCTACTACTAGTTACTAGCAACACATATGTTATGAAGGACTCGTGGAGGCAGCCAGTAAAAGAGACATTCAGCCTCAGAGCTGCATCTCACATACAGACAAAACCCAGACTAAACAGACTAAAATAGTTCCCTGCTGCAGGCAAGGGAGAACTTGCAGAAGGTGACTTTTCAGGAGTGTGTTGGGAAATTTGCCACCAGAAGAGGCAGGGAGGAACACAGTAAATTCAAACACACAGAGATTATGTTCACTCTACATATAACACTCACATGCAATACACTTTTTGTGATACACACTGCCTTAAGGGGAGTTAGGGGAAGAGTTCTGCAAAGAATTAAGTTGTTCTTTTAAAAGACAAAAAAAAAACCCAACAACTTATACATGGGTGATAAAGAGCATAGAGATAACAGAAACCGTGTTTGTATTCCTGATGCCACAAGAGAGACAACTCAGTAGTCCAGATTTAACTATTATTTAAACAAAATTCTCTATAGTTATAGCAACTGTTCAACCACACCTCTTGTGCTAACTCCACAGGGGAAAATAAAACCCTGTCTTCCCATCCTTCTAAAGTGTGCATCTTTGTATTTCTGCCCTTTAGTATTTCCACAATGACAGTTAGAAAAAAATCATTATCAACATGCACATTCAAATGGTGATTAAAGTGGGTGGATTTGGTTTGTTTCTTTGTTGCCTTTTTAAATAGGATTTGAAGGCATGTTCACATAGGGGGGGTGGGAAATTGATTTGTTGATTTGGCAATACTGATTATAGGAGTTAAGAATTTAAAAGAATTTGGGCAGGACTAAGTCCAAGCAACACTGTTCAAGAGACCATGACCATCTTGACAGTCTGTAGGAATCATTTGGTGAGATCATCCTAACTCTTTTGCTGCAAACACTGAAGTCTCTGGTAGTGAAAGCACAAAAGCTGAACTCATCTGTGTTTGTTTCAGGGACTGAGAGGGAATCGGTATTACTTTACACAAGTGAAATACAGGACTCTGTTTCCAACTGGGGCTCAAGATCAACTAGAGGTATAGAGGCCAAGAGAATTGATGTCTGGTGCTTTGACAGCTACATCACTGGTGTTTAGCAAGTATTTTACTAGCTACAGAGATCTTGGATGGGTGACTGTTTTTCTTCCTGTTCAGCTCTACAAGAATTTAATAAGTCATCTACTCTAAACAAACCAAAAAACTGGATGCAGGACTTCAGTTTCCAGCTTTTCATTCTCTCAGCAGGAAATCATTGGTCTTTCTTCCCTCCAAATAGTTAAAAACATGAAAAATCAGGAAAATATTCAGAGAATGGCAATGCTTGAGGTAGAGGAGAAGGGAAGTGTTTCCCAGATTTGAAAGTCTGTTTTTCAACTCTGCTTGCACTTCTTCCCCACTTACTGCCACTTGCTAACAGTAAACTTTATTCGATTCTGTCAGAGCTAACAGGAAAACGATAGCACATCGCCCAGCAGACTCAAACAGCAGGAAGACAACTTTGCCAAAAAATAAGTAAGTAAATACATGACTTTTAAAGCACTGATAAGTAACGTCAATAAAAGTTTTATTACTGATGTGTCCGTGCTGTAAGCAGCAGACAGCAAAAGACCAGATGTCTCTAGTGTGGTTTACAGCCTGCTCACTGAACAGGAAACCACTCAGCTTCCCTCCGTTTTCAAAAGCTGCTGCTGACCTAAATTATTTTGTTCGAAGAATAAGACAGTTGAAACTTAAATCTGTGCTGGGTGTTCTACAAACTTTGGGCAATTCCAAGCTTGGATGCTCAGATACTATATAATATAGTACTATATAATATAATTAGTACTATATAATATAGTACTATATAATATAATATATAATTAGTACTATATAATATAATACTATATAATAAAATGTGCGTATTAATGAAGCCCTAATGTGATTCACTGCAAAATATTTCTTGCTGTAGTTTCTGAACACCAAGTACTACTGCTGCAATGATCTAGAACTGTTGCAGGACAGACTGATAGAGAGCTCAGGTCAAGTGAGTAAAGAGGGTGATGGCAAGAGAACCATCATCCAGGACATCAAAGTCAAGATTTGTTTATGTGTTTCTTCCACATTCCATACATCATCCTTGAGTTTTTTTCCAACCTTATTGATTCTGTGATTCTGTCTCATATATTCCCTACAGCAGAGTAATTTCAGGATGAAGGAATACCACAGCAGGACTTATTCTGCTGGCTGGCAGAATGGGAAAGAAGCCATGGCAGTGGCACAGACACATCCTAAAGGACAGGTTCAGTTCCTATCTCCCAAAGTAAATTAATTTCTCAAACAATATACTGAATATGCTAACACATTGATAAGGCTGTTACAATATTTATGTCTAAAATGAAAGTGTGCAAAATCCGTAGAGCTTTCTGTCACCACACCAAACGTGGAGCTGTAAGTGAACAAAACTGTAAGGTTTAACCCAAGATTGCTGCCAAACCATTTTTCAGATTTAATTATTATCCTTAACAGCTCTCACTCATTCTGTTAAGATAGACTCTTGGAGAAGTTTCATAGAAAAATGACAATATTTATGTGGATTGTTTTTTCTTTTGTTATGTCTTTAGATCTTGCCCAAACATATGTGCAGCAATGAATCCGGATATATATCTAAAAGGTAAAACCCTTTCAAGTACTGAAAAAAGAAAGTGCTATAGCATATCTTGTTGCCATAGTCAGCAACAGTGGGAGACATGTAAAACACAAGACATCAGAATATTGTGACATCATGAAAATTAAAACTAATTGTAAGGGGAAAAAAGGAAAATAAATGGATACTCACAAAGTGGAAACTGGGATACCCACTAATGAAGGGGGGGGAAAAAAAGCGTTTACTTCCAGAGCAACCAAAATAATTTTGGTTTCATGATGTTATACATCACAAAAAACCCTCAATAAGTCATAGTCTTGCTGAAGACTGAAAACATTATGTTGGCTGATGACTTCTAGAAAGAAATGAGGAACTTTCCTTTTCTCCCTGCTGTCTGTCATGAAGGACTCTCCTCTTTTTGCCATTTGCTATTCCAAAACAACAGGATGATGACACTGAATCTCTAAATATGATTCCACAACTGCCTAATCTTTTGCTTGGTCCTGGAGTTGCACCTATGCAATTCAGGGATCTTCTACTTGTCTTGCCTAACCACTCCAGAGGAAGATGTCCATATACTTAACAGAGCAAGCTTTTACACTGTACTTTTGGACCAGGCAGAAAAAAAAAAAAAAGTGACTCTGAAAACTTCTATGCAGGTTCTTCCTTGCAGCATTTTCAGCTTCATTTTTTCCTGATGAAGTGGTTAGGAGACACCCTGTCAGGATCACAAGGTTTATTAAAATACAACCCACGGTGCTTTATCGCTTTCTGTCACCAGCTGAAACACCACAAAACAGTGACTAAAAAACCACTGTGCAGTCACAGAATCAAAGTCAATGGGAATAGATTTACTTTCTGCTTTCTCACTTAGAGCAGGGTTCCCATGTTGGGTTTTCACATAAACATCAGTAACCTGTCACCCTTTGGAGCAGACTCTTTTTTAGGTCACTATGAAAAGCAGACAAGTTTGCCACAAAATGCACACCTCTTTTTTCCTCTTTTTCCCTTGCAAATTATAGAGAAATTAACTTCTTCCCTTTTGTCCTTTGACATCAGGCATTCTCTGTCAACTGGTAGGAACACACCCACGTATATGCCATAGAAATATAACACCTTACTGTCGTTAAAGCTGATGTATTCCAATTATTCATTTCACAGAGGATGTAGCAAAGCAACAACAACAACAAAATCAGACTGAATAAACCACAATCAATTCCCACAGCTTGAGGAGACTGACTTCTGCCAGCTCTAAGTCTTTAGCTTGCAGTGAAAAAATACTGATGCCAGAAGGTCCAGCTGATTGCAACCACCTGGCACAAAGAGTCTGTCCTCTCTTTTCATCCATGTAAAACAGCCAGCACACCAGAAGCCAGGAAACTGAATATTCCAGGGCAATATATATACCAAATACCAGAAAGTGTCCCCACAAGGGCTGAGCCTCTACAACAGTCTTCCAGCACCCAGATGGCACACAGCACTTTCATTCTGAAGGCCCAGTATGAAAAGCGTAGCTGACAGTGAAATTTTCATCTTTGCTACCAAAACGTCATCCTTAAATAACAGGAGGAGTGGTTTCTAGCTTGTTTGAACCCCTCAGCTAGCACAGAGCAAACATTTGTGCATTCAGCTTATGTGAAGGGAATGCCCACAGGAGAGCAGCACCACTGCCTCTCCCTTCACTCACCCTGTGCAAAGCAGGTATTAGAAAAAAATGAGGGAGGGCTGGAGTTCCTCCCAACTGTGGCAATTCCTGCCTAACAGAACAGATTATAAACCAACCTGGACATCAAATTGTAAACTGATGTTGGATAGTAATAAATCACCCCAAGGGCTTGTGTCAAACAGTCCCCTTTTAGCATCAAGCCATGCATGGTTAATAGCTTTGATGTTTACCACTGTTACACATTTCTAATTGCTGAGGATAGAATAACCATTCTTTCTTAACAGAAGTACAAAGGCTACAACTGAAGACACAATCTTTTTCTGTTATTATATTGGTGCTACCTATTTATGCTCATCTGCAGCAGTTTTCCTCATCAATCTCATTGATTTAACTGGGCTGACTTCTGACTTGCACTAGCACAACAAGCAGAAAATCAGACAACTAGTTTGCATTAATAACTCTTCCCTCCTTCCTCCCCCCACCCCTGAGAGTGATCCTCTGAGCAGAGATAGAAGTATTATGTACACTGAATAAATGAACATTCAATGCCATCTGCTGGGGTGTATAAAACTCTGCAATACCAGGCTCATGCAGTACTCAGACCTTGAAAGAACAATAGTGACAAATGTAAAGAGGCTGTTTAGGTAAAGGCTTGATTCTTTCAAAGCACAGCTGGAAGAGAAGGGTTGTGGGATGCTGCCCATCCTTCACAAGACAGGGCAGAGCACCAGGGCAAGAAGTGGGACTGGTTTTAATCTTCTCCCTGACATAAAAGGGTTTCAGTACACAATTATCCCTTCCTGCTAAGCATTACAGCATGCTGTAATCATCTGTTATAGGTCAGGCTTCAGAGAAGGAGCTTCCTGTTCCGTTTTTGAAACCCGGCTATTATGTGTCCACAGGTGCAAGATTTCCGAGGCTACGGGCAGCCTAAGCAGGCATTGCTGCACCACAACAAAAGCATGTACTGGGCAAGGACATGCCATGGCTGGGTTGCATTAAACAGGCACTAGGGTGGAACTTGGGAGTCTCCTCAGTGAACTCTCCCATTCACCAGCTCTTCAGACCTCTAACTCCTGCCTATGCCATGAGACAGTTTCGATGACCAGATGGCCACTACCCAGAATAGTTTATAGCCTGATAGCTGGAGAGTTCTCAGTTTGGGGAAAGGTGGGTGTTTTCCAGAGCAAGAGCTGTGCTGCTGCAGAAAACACATCAGCTAAGCTCACTTTCCAGTTCAGTCTTGAAAGCAGGAGGTCAGATTTTCTTCTGCCACTGAAGAAAGAATATATGCTTCTGTTCAGAAGAGGGATTTCTAGACCAGAATCCTCAAGCTCTCCAGGGTGAACCCATACAGCTGTGCACCAAGGAGAGAGAGAAGTTCAAGTACACCCTTCTCTGGGTGTTTTCTGTGGGCGGGTTTAGACCTGCTAGTGGTTGTGAATCCCATTTCCATACGGTCACTTCCTCAAGCTTTGTACAGTTTAACAAACTCAAGGGTGGATTTGCATCATCTCCTTTGTTTCAGTATCTGTAAACTAGTGTGCCACTGACAGATTTTTACTCCTTTCTGCATTGTTAGTTCATTACTTTCTACAGTATGACACCTGCTGACATTTTTTCTCCACTTCGTACAGAAAACAGGAGAACTATTCCTGCTAATACCTACTATTTTGTAAGTATCACACTGTTCTTTCTAAAATGTTACTTTTCTCTCACTTCCTAATGTGTGTTAATATCACCCTGGCTATAACACTGGAAACTGCAATCCTCACTGTTTGTTAATGCAAAATAAAACATGGAAATTTTGAGGTATATGTGGAAACTTTTGCTTTGTTTTAGAGGGAGCAAGATTAGAGAAGTGACTCATTCACTAGTTAAGACTCCCTTTATATTCAGAATCTCAAATATGCCTTTACCATAAGATCATGTGCAAACAGCAGGTTGAAAAAAGTGTAAGTCAAACCTCTAGGCTTAGTATACAACCAATTCAAAAGATGAAAATATATGAGTACACATTTCAATGCCTTATTTGTAGCAAAAAGCTGCTTTTGATTTTCAGCTCAGGTGTGCAAGAAAAGACTGGAAATACCTTACAAATGAGAGAGAGAAAAGAAAGCAGAGTCTACTGCTTAATAAACAAGTTGAACATGTAAAGGATGACTAAAGAAGGTTGATGCAATCAATATTTTGGCTGCTTCAGGTTTCATAGAAAGGTTAATTACAATCAAGTACTACATGGAATTTATACCAACTAGACAGCAGTAACGGTGCAGAGCAGGGAAAGAACAGAGAGAATATTTACTTATGCTAAAGCACTTAGGAAAGAGTTTCAAGTAATTTCTGACACATTAATTGATCATCTTTAGGAACTCTCCAAGGAGTTCCGAGTTCCTAAATCAATGGAAGAGAACAGTGGTAACCTCATTTTCTTACAAGAATTGGATAACTGGAGAGACTATTAAACAAAGTCAGTCTGAAAGCATCTTTTGCAAATGAAAAATCTGAGTACATAAAAAATTGTTCATGTGAAGGTGAAGAACATCTCACAACTCCTCAAAACAAATATCCTTCTCAGCAGAAATAGGACTATAATGAGGAAAAAGAAATCAGTAGATGTGATATATCTCAAATTTTGTTAGGTCTTTAACACCTCCCAGTCTCACAAGTAGAAATCTGGTCTAGATAACAATGTGTGAAATGTTTGCACAGCTGACTGAAAAAAAATATCCACCCTCAGCTCAGCTGACACTAGACTATTACTGAACTGGAAGAGGTCATGCAGAAGAGCCTGAAATCCCAGGTTTCCTGCAGGGGTCTATCTAGGTTGTGGTGGTACACTTTTTTTTTAATTAATATACTGTTCTAAAATTGCAAACTTCACCCTGAAAAGTACTGTCAAGAACAATTCTTGAAGGTTTGCTTGATATTGTAATAAGAACATGAATAACCTGGAGAGAATTCACAGGAAAGTTACACTGGAGATACAAGGTTCAAAATCTTTTAAAAAGTTAGTTGACAGCTCAGGAAAGCCTTCAAGTATTGAACCTGCTTAGTGAGACGACTAAAAAGAAATAGAATTATAGGCTTTAAGGGTAATAAAGGTTAAAATCAAGTGGATTGTAATCAATTTTCTTCGTGTCCTTGGAGGGTAAAACAAATTGGTTTAATTTGCAGTGCTCAAAAATCTGAACTGACGAGACAGTTAACTAGTGGAAGATGCCCCAGGTAGCTATTGATTACTCATCACTAGCGAGTTCAAGAAGAGAGTAAAACAAACATCAAGGAAGATCCAGGTGTGTGGATGTGCCTACACTGTCTCTGGTAGCAAAATATGACTTACAAAGACACTGGGAATCCTCAGCAGTGAGAATCACCTAGCAGTGATCTCAGCTCCATGCTGTTCATGCATATCTCCTCATGAAGGAAGCCAGCAGTTACGTTCCAGCATGTAACCAATGAGCATGAAGGGTGAAGCAGGACTCCAGAAAGCAATCTTGAACAAACCTTGTGCAAGTGGATGGACATCCAGAGACACTGAGTCACTCTCAGCACCACATTTCTGTAGACTCAAGACACTTACTATGGCATTCACTTGAACTCCCCATTTGTTAACACAGATTCCCCAAACCAGTGCATGATTTTTATTTGTAAAAGTGGCATTTGTGATGAGTGAGTTGACATACTTTTGCAAGCAACATATGTACACAGTCAGTAGAATACAAATACCACATGGATAATATGATAAAAGCAGTTTCAAATGTCTGCAGTGATCATAAAATTAAACACTCACTGTATTTTCAGTGGTGGTGACAAGCCAAATTCAGAGACACCTAAACTGTCTCCCAAATGGCTATTTTATGAATCTAAATCAAAACCTTAGATTCTCCTGCTTAACTACTTTCCAACACTTCAATTTCCATCAGAATTATTCCTGTGCACCAAAAACGTCTGCTTCTGCTATTCAAAGATTTCCAAATCTGAAATTAACCTTGAACTCAATTGTTCATCTCCTCCTTTATCCAGAACAAGGATTTGACAATGAAGGGCAAGACTGATTTACAATCTTCGTCCAATGTACCTGAGGAGGAAGAAGGCGACTACGAGACTGTAAGTTCTATGACTCTGGAGGCCATCCATGCTTTGAGAATCCTTCCTGCCAAACCTCTACAAGAATCTGAATATGCAGGTAATTTTTGTCTGTGGAAAGAGGTAACCTAGAGGTAAAAAAGGTACAGTACAGACTTGATGTTTTCAGTCCAGATACTTTTTAAAATGAAGTGGTTCAACTGGGAAATAAAACACTGGTGGGCAGGAACAAGAGAAGTGCTTAGCTTGCATTTTCATATTTAACAGTTATCCTTATTTCTGTTAGATTATGTTAAATTTATAATTACATGCTGCTTTTGTAATTTTCATATCTTCATGGAAAAATTTTTATGATCCCATTCCACCTGGAACATGCAAAAAACCTGACTGGTCAAACCCACAATCATTTCAGAAAGGCCCATTGATATTGAAGGTTTCTAGGCTTAAAGATGGAAAACATATTAAAAAACACATGAAACTTTCCTCCAGATGATAATTTGCAGATGAAGAAATGTGGTATGCTTTTAAAAAGCATTCTCTGCTGCTTTCAACAGCAGTAATAGGCAATTACTCTGAGTGCATTTCTCAGGCATTCTTAACCTTGCAAGACAGCTGCATTAATCAAGCTTGGGTTTACTAAAGCCATTCTAAGTCACATTTAACACCCAAACAAACAGAGCCAATTAATATCCTGTTTACGGAAGTGAAATATCATCCTAGCAATCCATTGCTGGAAGCCATTATAAACACTCTGTGGAGGTTTTAAATCATTAAAAATCTGTGGGGAAACCCTAGACAAGGAAAAATGGAAACCAGAAACCAAAAATATCTGAAAAATATATCACGATCAATATGCTCATGAAAGCTTGCTCTGGTTCACATCAAAGTCAGCACCGATTTTTCTGCTGATTTTTGTTGGAGTTAGTTTGATGTCTAAACAAATGGATGGCTTCTAGTGTGAGAAAAATTTATCAGTGTGTGAGATCAAAAACAGCCTAAACATCCAGAAATTCTACATTATCATTCAAAGATTCATTTGCACATTTCATTTGGAAATCTGAAGCAAGTTCCAAATACTGTTTTTATCCTGGTTAGTAGAGACTTTCACACAGCATCTTTTGTTTATATAAGACTGTCCTGACATACCAAAATGATACCATTTTTGTTTTGTGATTTCAGAGAGAACACATTAAAACAAACAGCTGCATTCTGCCTGTGTGTTATATCTAGTAACTATAATGTGGAAGGATGTGAGAGTGAGCAAAGGTCTGCAAATGTATTTCAGAAAGGCAAAACTGAAGGCTAACATCCCTTTTTTTCCATCTTTCCTAGACAAATAACAGTGCCCTTGAGATATAAAATTAATAACTGAAGAAGACATGCTAGTCTACAACCTGAGCATTCCTTTCAGATGGCCATGGGTGCAGTGTTTATTAAAAGCTAAAGCAAAATTCACAAAGTTCTCTAGAGAGTAAATCTCCTCACACCCCTTGCAAAACCAGAACAACACAATAGTGTTCACAAGGACAAAGGTTCAGATGTAAACAAGTTTCAGTAATCTGTTCAGTTTAGGTCAAATAACTGCGAACCAGCTTATGAAGGCATTTCTTTTTTAATCACAAGGAGGTTAACCATAAAGCTGCTACCAGAGTCATGCTTATGTCCTCACTGCAGCTACTGAAAAATGGTTAAGTTTGGAAAAGATTACAATGCAAGATCTGACCTGTGAAATACTTTTTTTAATATTAAAACCTCCTCTTCTCGTAACACAGCAGCACCGAATTACTCAGGCTTGCTTTTTGTTCCTCTTTTACAGATAAATGTTGTATAAGGCCTTCAGGTACTACTTCCCCAATGAACAGCCAGCACACATCTCAGCCCACTCAATACTCAGCTGTAAGTAAAGATACTTTTCTGTAGCATCATTGAAAGTGCCTTAGCCACATAACATTCACTTGGGCAAGGTCACACATGTTCCTGGGAGCCGTTCCTGTTTCACTCTGTGTCAATGTCCTCACCACCTGCTTTCAGTTTTTGACCACTGGAAATCTCTCAAGTGTTAGAGGCATCCCAGCCAGGGGCAGTGACATTTCTGCTAGTCAAAATTTCAAGGATGATGACTAACATCACCTCTTTATTTTGCTTTATTAACAGAAACACACGTCTGTTACAGAAGGGAGGAGCATGGCAAGTGTTAGAGGTACGATAACAAAGTCATCCCGCTCCTGCAATTGGAAATAGAAATTGTTGCTTCCATATTTAGCTTTTGTACATAAGTAGAGACTGCAGATGACAGAAGAGGCATGGTTTTCAGAACAGCAGCTGCTTTCCAAAATAATCATACTGCAAATTCTGCAGTAATGTTTCAACTATCTAAAAATCAAAGTAATTATTCAGAAAAGGGAGATATTTTATCCTTGAGGTCCCTGCTTCTCAAGAGGGAAGAAAAAAAAGACATTAAACTCAAATATCAGGTTCTCCTTTTCCCTGCATTATAAGGGCATGAGCATGGGTATGGGGGGTGAGCCTGAGTCTCATGAATTGTTCCCCACAAAGGGCTGCAAGATCCCTGCTATGATTTACTTCCCCTTCTCACGATCTCATGATTTGTGGCTCCCTATCATTCTCAGGTATTTTGTATGAATCTATCATAAAGCATTATCAAATCACCATTTTTAAACTGTAATATCAACTTCAGCAATTAAGGGTTTACGTTTTACAGTAACTATTCACAAATGCTACTGGCAACGTTCTCCCTCTAAAAATATATATATCACCTAGCATTTTTGTTTTCCTCCTCTTCTTTATCTTTAATGGTAAATTTGCTTCAAAATCTTATAATTTTGAATCCCAAATGTGCCTTTAAATTTTGTTTATTGTTTCCTGTGGTGAAGTCAGAGGCAGACTGCTATCTTATTTTTCAAGACTCTAATGTAGTGTCCAACTATTAAAACCTTTAATTGGTGTTTTTACTCAAACACAAGATTATATTTAAGTAGTTTTCTACATACCTTTCTATATACTTTTCTTTTGATATACTTTAGCTGTAGTAATCTCTCAACAAACTAACTGCTAAAGGATTAAATAGCTGATTCATCTTGAAAAGGTATTGTTTTGTGGGTGTTTTGTTTTGTTTTTTCTCTTCTAAATTTCACATCTTTGAACTGTGTGCTAAAAATGGTCAAAAAGAACATAACTGCCAAGCCAGCAAAATATGATCCTCTCTATGCTTGCTGTAAGAGCTGATTTTCAGAGCGTAAGTATTCTATTTTTCCTGGCTGATCAAATAATGCAAAGAATTCCACGCAAAACAAAGTTGTTGAGTTTGGGGGATTTTTTTCCCTTTAAATTCATTCTCTGAAACAAAACATAGAACCAAATAATTCCTACAGATTAGAAGCAAGCAAGCACCATAAAGTTTGCAAAATGCAAAGTTAGATTGACTCCTGTGTGTAAATCCTGACGTAGAATGTAAAATGTGCTAAACAGAGAAATTTGAGTAAGCCAGCTTCAAAATCTGCAGAAAACAGTAGGCAAGGTCCCACTGACAGTTTGCCAGTTTAGAGAAAGCTTCAAATGGCACCAGGATTTAGTAGGTTGTATTTAGACATTTGTCTGCCTCCAGGAGGCCTGTGCTGAGATCAGAGAGATGAATCAAAGGCAGTGCAGGCAGGGAATCATAGAATCAGTCAGGGTTGGAAGGGACTACAAGGATCATCCAGTTCCAATCCCCCTGCCATGGGCAGGGACACCTCACACTAGATCAGGCTGGCCAGAGCCTCATCCAGCCTGGCTGCAAACACCTCCAGGGATTGGGCCTCAACCACCTCCCTGGACAACCCATTCCAGGCTCTCACCACTCTCATGGGGAAGAACTTCTTCCTCACATGCAGCCCGAATCTCCCCACTTCCAGCTTTATTCCATTCCCCCTAGTCCTATCACTACCTGATACACTAAAAAGTCCCTCCCCAGCTTTCTTCAGATACTGGAAGACCACATTAAGGGAGAAATTGAACTCCAGTTTAAGAATGCAACTTACAAATATTTCTTAGTGCATTCTGAGCTAATAGTGCTTATTAAGGACCCTGCTGGGTTTAAGTAAGAAGTGCACCGTTACTAAGTGTATCTTACCAGGTTTTATTCTCATGCTCAGTGCTATGAGGTAGCTTTGCCACAAGAGGGCATGAACAGCACAAAACATGATTTAATTCTTTTTTTCCCAGCGGTTATTTTCTAGCATTGTTAAACATTTAAGGTACCATTACTTTACTCAGAGCAATTTGTCATAGATTACTTAAAGGAAAACTTAAATTAATGGGCTTCAATATGTACAATTTATGAAAAAAAATTCATTAGAGTAAGGGGGCAGTGGTGGAGCATTAGTAAGATGTCCTCTGATCATTCAAATAATCGGTCATGTTTTCATAAATTTAAAACCAAATTATAAAAAAAAAAAAAAAAAAATCAAACAACTCGATATGCACAGATGGTCTCTAAACAACACCTAAATATCACCCTCAAATGTTTCATTCTGAACAAAGGCAAAAAAAAAAAAAAAAAAAAAAAATCAAACTTCACTCTATTTTATTATATGTTATGATGGTTCTTTAATTTCCATTATTTTATAATTCAAGATGTAAAAAAAAGTTAAAAAAATAAAAATACCTCATTTTCCCCCTTCTTTAACTTGTTCTTAGTTGCCTCTTCTGAAAAGAATGTTTGTGAGTGATATTAAAAAGGTTTATTGCCTACAGTATCTTCAACAATTCCATGATAGCCGTAATTATCTAAGTTCACTTAGTCTTGAGTATATATGGAGACAAGTATATATGATTGTGACTTGCACCTGAATCCATGTAATCAATCCTTAAGATAGGCTAAATTAAGTGCAGAGCAAACAAAATCCATTCTGCTTCCAATAAGCCTCATTCAGAACTCACTGGCCTCATGTACAGAGCAGCTAACAGAAAATACACCCTTGAGTAACCTGCCTCAGGTCTAGAGGCTGTGACTTGCCTCCATTCCCACATACAACAATCTTCCCCTGAACCTTCAAAGCTTGCAGCTTCTTTTAGGTTCACAGAAGTTAGTGGTCTCCATCCAGTAGCAGGGAAAGCTATGGAGACACAGGTGTGACAGGTAGGATGAATTCTATGGGGACAGCAACATAACTTTAGAGCAAAGAGTTCTGGAGGTACAGCCAAGGCAGAAAGGGATGGGGCTAGACTACCAGTAATAATATACCAGAACTAAGCTATACTTTTATTTGGGGTTGGAACTAGATGATCCTTGTGATCCCTTCCAACCCTGACTGAATCTATGATTCTATGATTGTGAATTATATATTTATCACTCTATTAACAATTATTCATTATTATTTTTAGGAGAAAAGATGAAAACACATGAACTCAAGGTAAGGAGACTCTCTCATCAATTAAAAATTTTCCAAGTCATTTTGCCATTTTTTTAATTTTTTTTTTTTTTAAACCAGGCTGCCATTTTGCTAGTACTAACTAATGGATAAGAGAACTCATATTTACTATCCTACATTGTCTCACTTGCTTGCATTCATGGTTTATATAGATGCCTTTTATTCCTCAGTGATTTTAAAACAGCATATTAAAGCTTGATGTGAGGAGTGTTAAGGTACATAAACTCTTTGACTGATGACATAGCCATGTCTGTTTAGACTACAGTCTTCACATTTCTCTTAGCAAAACAAAGGGGAAAGCTTACACATTTTTCTTTTCTTTTCCAGGAGCCTGTGCCTCCCCCACGGTAAGGTCACTGAAGAGTTGCACTGCTCAGGGAGCTCAGTGCTAGTGAACGCTTAACATTCATCTGCATTGCTCATGGTAACAAGATGACTAGAAGTGAGTCAGCATCCTTTTACTTGCTGTCTCTGCTTGGACTTTCTTAGGTTCTGAGAAGAAATTAAGGAGAACAAAACATAAACCACAAGTGTTCAGAGCAGGAACTCAGGTCTCCATCTTCAATATCAATTTGGATGAACCTTCAACCAAGTCAAAAATCTGGAATCTGGTTGAACCCAGATGTAAATTGTTGGGGGGGAAAAGAAAAACATCTTCCATCAATTTGCATCAGTTTTGCCTTAGGCTCTGTTCACTGTGGTAATATTGACTTCATTACCTCTTAAATCTCTCTGCCAATTTTTTTTTTTGCTACAAAATTAAATCACATCCACAGAAATCAACTCAAATATTGCCACTTAATCTCACAGAAGATGGAGCAAGCTTTATTCCAGGAATGTATTTTTTATGGTATGCTCACAAAAAATCAAATCTCTTTTTGATGTTCTCAACAGCAAGTGACTGTAATAATTGAGACATCCTTCCAAAAGGTCATGCAGGACTGACAAGCTCCATGCATACACTGACTGCTCTAAAAGCTATAAAAATATGATCAGCATTACAGACATAGAGATTATTCCTTAAATGTGAAGTAAAAGCACAAAAGGACAGTGTAGCTTCACAAATCCAAAACTTATGTAGAAGCACAGAAAAAAAAGAACATTCTTGTTCCAGAAAATTTTCACTCTTTGTTTCCCTTGGTATTATGATGGTAATAGTGGTTCTTAATTCTCTCATCTGACTGACTTTTGTTTTGTACCATGAAATGCACAAGGTTTGCTCCCCAGGAAGGGCAGCTCAGCAGTGCTGCACAGATGCTCCTCCAGTCTTACACACCCAAGCTTCCAGCTGGGACTGGGTTGGTACTGGCTGGTCTCAGAGCATGGGCAGTGCGCCTACATCTGCCAGAACACACTGGGCATGCGTTGAGTTTTCTGGGATGAAAAGTACTTTTTCCTGTGTCTGAACTTCAGTGTGGTCCCTGGCTGGGCCTTATACAAATTCACATTCACCCAGTAGCATCAAACACTGGAGAGCAGTACTGGGCACACACTGCCATCAAATGGCACGTACCATAGTACAGCAATGCCTTGCACATGTAGAATATTATCCAGAATCGCTATTGTAATTGAAAGGCCCCAAGAAGCTCCTGCACCTGAGCTAAGCTCACCACAAATACATTGAAATGCTCTTGGAAAACTCCAGTGTTTTACTTTTTGGGCTTGCACTTGTAACAGTCCTGCACCTCTTGTATTCCTTCAGAGTTCTTCACCTTCTCCTTTGACTTCTCTAGGCCTCTGAAGACACTGCCAAAGCAGTATCAGCCACTTCCTCCAGAGCCCCAGATAAGCAGCCAGCTCCTTCAGACAAGGAAGGCATCCAGCCAAGCTCACACCTTGCCAGTGGCAGCAAAAGTCACAAGGTACAGCTGTGTTACTCATCCTCCTTCTCCATCCAAACATTCTCCCCAGTCAACCACAAAAATTAACCTCCATTGAACCTCTCCTTTTACTGAAATAAAACCCAAAAAAGTTACTCTTTGGACAGCTGTGAGCAATTGAGAGAAATGGTGCTATGTGTAATGTGACACCAGCAGTTTAAGTAAAAACTGCCAGAGAATGGTAAAGAACTAAAGGAACAGAAAAGAAAGCAGATCTTGCATGAAGGTTTTGTTTAAGGTTTGCCCTACTAACATTTAGTAGCCTTGCAACCACATCTAAGTAAAAGAAAATGGCACTTGCTTAGCACAGCTGGAGAAGTACAGACTGTACCAGATAGAAAACCACACATCCCAAGGGTGTTATGTTCAGCAAAATAAATGACCAGACTGTAGCCTTGCTCTAGACCTTGAGACCAATGAATCCTGACTATGAGTCACTTCTTGCCCTTTCCATTGTGCCACCCTCCAACTATCCAAACCCAAAACAGTTCCTCTCCCTTCTCCTAGCCTTCCTGAAACTTCATCCTAATAGATCATTCCCAAATTTCTTGGCTCTTTAACCCTCCATGGTGGTATTTCCAGCACAAGCACAAGCAAGAAAGCTCTTCTTGCTGAAGAAGTGGTGAAAAATAGATCCCAGGGTTTCCTATGAGTGTTCATCATACACAGCACATCTAGCAAAAGATGTCAGCCTTAATACCTCACCCCTTTGTAGGGTAAGAATACTTTCTGACAAACCTTCTCAGGAAAGGAAGTGTATCTGTTGATCAAATATATCAGCAAAAACCAGAAAAATAATTTAACATCTACACAAATCAGGACCATGAGCAGCATCCTCCATTCCTCTTTTCCTGGTTTGCACCTCCTTTCTTCTACACTTGCTTTGAATATGCTTCAGTTTTGAAACTCCTCAATCTTAGAAACTTAGCTCCATTTATAGTGACTTTAAAATTTGTGGTAAGACTTTATAGTATGAGATGAAAATTGTTGAAGAAAGCTAATAATCGCCCATATCTCTTCTCTTCTCATCCCAGAATGAATCCTTAACAAAGACTTTTCTCATTTACCATAATGAATTCAGTGGATGCTGTTCTCTTTTATGGAATTCTATAACCTTCTCCTGCAAATAATTTATGTAAAAAAATTACCAGCCTCTGAATTTCTATAGCAGTAATAAAATCCTTCCCTTGCCAAGGGCTGTTAATTTTCAGTGATGATGTAATCAAAGTATTTAAGTACTCAGTGGTTTTTATTTTATGATAATGAAATGTCTTACATATAATTCTTTCTTTTCCAGGGATCTATCTGTTAAGGAACTAAATGAAGTAAGTAATCATCTTTGTATATATTAGGATCATAAAACCATATACATCCCATGGCTGCACAGACTCTTATATAACAGAATTTAAACCTGTTAGGTAAAAATACTATAAGAATCATATCAGCTCTGGATCATAAATGTATCATTCTTTAATTTTCAACATCATTACTTTTGGAAAGACAGGTAAGTTCCTGAAGTTGCCTGCAGAAATGAAAACATACATAGAGAGCAAAGCTGCCTTCCCAAACTTCCCTTTGGAGAGGAGATGGCTCTAGGGGAGCCCAATAGACTTAGACAGTGCCTAAGAAGTGACTGCCAAGAAGGCAGAGCATGGCACTTTACAGAATGCATAGTTGGAGTACAAGAGACAATGAACTTGAAACAAGGGAGGCTGCAACCAGAAATAAAAAAGAAAAAAAAAATTGAAGGAGGTAATTATCATTCTATGATTCTAATGAGGCTGTTTGAACAGGCTGCCCAAAAAGGCTGTGAAACTGGAGGTTTGCAAGATGCAATTGGCCAGAGCTCTGAGCCCAAGTCTTATCTCACAGCTCCCTGTGCTTTAAGTAGGAGCTTGGACTAGAGACCTGCTAGGTCCCTCCCATCCTGGGAATTCCTAAGTAATGGGAAAACGTTACTGGAAAAGTAACTCTTAAGGAAGATTCGAGGTACAATCTCACAGTGAAAGATTCTTCTCTTTAATATTTATGTGTTATTGTCTTGTGGGTTTCAAATTAACAATTTGAATTAACAATCCAAATTAATGTCCCCATGTGAATCAAAACAATACAGAAATATAGTGAAAGTCTGAGTCAAATTCTGATCTCTAGACAGCTATCACTCATTTCTTTATAACATTATGAGGTAAATTAAGACTTTGCACACTGATTCTGAATGAAGTATCTGCCACAACAGTAAAAACAATTGTACTGTCAGTTAAGGAATCTGATTGTGATCTTTGGAGAGTGTATTTTGAGTCAGTCAAAATCAGTCTCTTGATTTAATAGATCAATGAAGAAAAATAGTATTGTAAGTTAAACTGATGGACAACAGTCATCATGAAATGGTGATCACTGGAGCAAACCATATGTTGTTCACTCACCCCTTAAAATTTCAGTTCTCATTGCAGCATCCACCCTGGGTTTTTGACAAAGTGATCAGGTATTAATGACTGAATGTCTACAAGGTATTCTAAAATTAAAACATAGTTGAGTCATTTGAGATAAATTCAAGTTGGTAATCACAGGAAAAATATTTACTGTCTATGTTATTTTATATAGGCAGCCGGAAGAGAACAAGGTTAGTATTTAATACATTATTAATATTTAATACTAGAGTATTAATTTGTTGTCTTTCCTTCATATTTGGAGACAAACTATTTCATCATTAACATTCCAGGTGAAGCAGTCAGCATAGGAACCTGACATCTATCCTGCCACGGAGCATAAGGCTGTCTCTGTATTTAAACAAGAGGCATGTCCCAGGACAATATGTTGAGAAGAGAGAGATTTAGAGTGGCCTCAACAGTTGTGTAAGATGTAGCAGGGAAAAAAAAGGAATTTAACTGGGTTTTAACTACAGCTATTTTGGGAACTAAGGTATCACATTTGTTCTAAGCAAATACAATACTTAAGGTTCTGGGGCATAAACAGTGCTGGAACCTAAAATACTGAGGGAAATATATCTTGAAAAGACTGGATTCATCTGATCTGCACAACGAACATCATCCTTCTCTCCATCTTGCTCCTCTCCCATAATTTGAGAGTGAGAAGTTTGAAAAAGTTTTTTCAAAAGCTTTAGGTTTAAAAAAATAAAACCAATAAATTTTTTAAAAGGTAGTTTGGTTTTGCTTTTTTTTTTTTAATGTCATGTTTTAAAAATATGTTAACTCTTGAGATGTAAACAGCTTTAAAAAAAACAGCTTAAGTCACTCAGTGTGTGTGTGTGAAGGCCTGGGAGGCAGAATCTTCCTCTGAAATGCTTTGAAGATAGATACATGCTATGTGATTTTTTGCTGTTTACACTTTTGCGTTAACAAGCTCATTTCCTCTGGCATGTCTTTTTGCAGATTAAGGCAGAGTTTTCTGATTTTCAGCTAGAAATAGCATTGACTGCATTAATATATTCAAAGCCTATTTATCCTGTCCTATGAAAAGGATTTATGAACCCTCCATAGATGTCTAGTACAGCATTCTGCATTATTTACCATTATGTTAAGCCATATTTAGCATCAGCAAAACCTGCAACATTCACCATGTAACATTCAGCACCAGTATAAATGTTTCATTAGCTGACTCATTTAAGCCAGACTGATTGCAGCCTGCTCAATTTTTGTACTGAGCTGGAAGAGTTGGGGCTGTTCAGCCTGGAGAGAAGGCCCTGGGGAGACCTTACAGTTGCCTCCCAGTACCTGAAGGGGGCCTGCAAGAAAGCTGGGAAGGGACTTTTTACAAGGGTTTGCAGTGACAGGATGAGGCAATAGCTCTAAGTTTGAAGAGGGCAGATTCAGACTGGATTTTAGGAAGAAATTCTGTACAGCGAGGGTGGCAAGAAACTGGAAGAGGCTGCCCAGGGAGGCTGTGGATGCCTTCTCCTTGGAGGTGTTCAAAGCCAGGCTGGATGAGACCTTGAGTGACCTGGTCCAGTGGGAGGTGTCCCTGCCCACAGCAGGGGAGTCTGAACTAGATATCTTTAAGGTCCCTTCCAACCTAAATCATTCAATGAATCTACGAACTAGATAAATTTAGTTTATTTCACAGCAGTTGCTAGATACTATTTCTTTTATGTACTTTGACAGGAAGTTGTTAATTCTTTTTATTAATAGTTACAGATTTGGGGAAGAACCTCGAATCTTTTCGAGCACAACATTATCAACCTAAACATCATCCTGAAGCCAGGTAGGAACATAAAAATTTCATGTCTTTATACTGGATGCTTTGAGGACTAAATGTTTTGCCCTAGAAAATTACACTTCACTGTGCAATAAAAGGAAGATGGTATCACTTTCTAATGCCATGTAGTGATATATTACGGTTTGCTCTGATGCATGACAAGAACCATCTCTGGCAATTGCTTTCAAGCTATTGTAATTGTACGTTCAACTTTTATCTCTAATAGGATACTACTGTATTACAGTTTTGCCTTACTTTCCATGATAGGGTGTTAAATATGCTGTATAACAAAGCTCTACCATCTCCAGCCTCAGAATTTCCTCTCCCCCTTACTGTTTCTATATAGAATAAATACATACTTGGCCTTCCAAAGGTAAATTCTTCTTACATAGAAATGTGCCACAGTTTCCATTTTTCTTCTCTAACACACACAAATTTTCTGTTGCTTTTAAATCTACATCCTCCTAAATTACTCCACACACACAAATATAGGCTAAAATGTAGAAAGTGTATGACTGAGTTAACATTTCATATACAAATACTGAATCTCTCATCCAGCCCTGTTTATAATGATGGCATTATTCCAAGATGAAAATTGTCTTGGAGTAAATGTCACAGTATTTGTGACCCCTAGTATTTTGTTTCTTCTTGTGTGGTATCAGTGGCTCAGTTATGTGAGGTATTAGGCTGATGCTCTTCCCAGTATAACCATGCTAATTAATATAACAAGACACCAGCCAGGCACTCAGCAGCAGTCTAGAAAAATCCAAAAGGGCAGGGAACTGCTCCCTGAGTGTTTCTATAGGATTGGGAACATCAGGAAAAATTAGCAGAGAACAGGGTGAAAAAACAAAGCAAGCAAATTGTGCTTCCCCACACAAGAAACTCTTGCCAAACACTCTTGTGGAGTAAAAACACATATAACCTTAAAAAGTGACCAGTGAAATAATGAAAAAGAAACCTGGCAAAAGAAGCTAAATACACAATTATCACCCAAAAGCCAGGAAGGCCCAAAGCTGCAATCAGCAGAAGAAGGGAAATTCTGTGGAAGCACAGCTATGCATTGCTCTCTAATTGACTCAACCACCACCACTAAAATACTTTTCTGATGTTACCTTCATTTGTTGCTTTTTCCTAGCCTTCACTGTATGCAGAGCTCTAAAAATGTCTACAGCTCAGGTAAGTACCAGATACTGCTTTGAAAACTAAACCAGGCATGGATAAAGAGTAAGAAACAAACCCACATTTCTTTTTCTACTGCCCCATAGCTATCTTCACTTCAGATACTTCCTACCCTCCTAGAAGCTCTGACAAGGCACATGGAGGGCAGGTAGATGATCAAAGACAGTCAACATGGCTTCACTAAGTGCAAATGCTGCCTGACCAACCTAGTGGCCTTCTACAATGGAGCGACTACATCAATAGAGAAGGGAGGACCTATGGATGTCATCTGTCTGGACTTCCACAAGGCCTTTGGCACAATCCCCCCAAAACATCCTACTTGCACAATTGGAGAGATAAAGATTTGATGGATAGATTGTTCAGTGGATAAGGAATCGGCTAGATGGTTACATCCAGAGGGTAGTGCTCAATAGCTCGAAGTCCAGGTGAAGATCAGGGGTCTCTGCCACATTTTGAACAGTGATTCCATTTCTGGCCAAACTGATTGCCTGCTGAGGATCATGGCTGTTTGTCTATGGAGATCAGTGGGCATTGCTAATTATCTTAGAAACAAATGTGCTGCTGCTATAAAGCAGGGCATGGTACATGTATGCATGAAACTGGGAAGCAAACTATTACTCCTCTGTATAAAAAAAAAAAATTACTTGGAAGACGTTTTTAATTTCATATGTGATATATGGGCAGAAAAACACTAAACCAATAAAGCATGAACAGATAAAACATAATGAAATACTGCTCTGGCAAACAATCCCAGCTCTCGTGACAGCAAACAGAAGGAAAAGATGGAAGCCTTTGATAATACATTTTTCTCATTTACAACAGACACTAGGTCATTTCTCCCACCAGCACTGCATGAAAAAAAATGCTTTCTGTTGTAAAGAGCAGGATATGATGGGGTTTATCTTCAATGAACTGTTTTTTCCCCCTTGCAAACAAACTGCATTTGACCTATACATTGAATTCGCAAGTCCTTCCTTTTCTCAGGCTGCTTCCATTGCATCCCAGTTAAACTCCACTCAAGCCTCTTAAAACTACCTCACACTTCCTGATCCTGCCCCATTCTCAGTGCTCATACAACTTTCCAGTGCTGGGGCAAGCTGGGTCCAGCTGGTAAAAAGCAGCTCTAAATCTACAGGAAAAAAAAAAACAAACAAAAAAAACCACATTTGCTTCAGGAGGACAGTTCTGAGCTACATAAGCTCCTTCAGTCAGCTGCCTTCTAAGCACAGCAGCACAAAGGAACATGCAGCTGGGGACCTCCACCTTCATCTTTTACTTAATGCAAGAACAACCTCACTTCTTGGTCCTAAATTTGTTAATTGAAACAAGGCACAGAGCAGACTGACACTCCTCAGCATGGCAGAACTTCTGAATCCTCTGAGGTTTCAACAGCTTGGCAGAAACAATGCTAGCTGGCAATGGGATAATAAAGGGGTTTAATATGACCTAACGTAACAGCAGCTCTGATCCAATACAAATAAAAGAAGCTCAAAAGGTGAAAGCAGAGCACTTTCCTGTATTTATCATTTCACATTTGCTGTTTCATTAACACTTTAGTATTTTACTACACGCAAAAGAACCTAGCGGAGTGATGTCAACTAAAACACATCCAAAAACTAATGTGCTAAACCTCTTGGGGCATGAATCTGAAATCACTGGTGCTGCTTGACCACAAGGACATTCCTAACTGACAGCTCTGTTTTAAGGGTTAATATCATAATACTGTATTTCTAAACTCTAAATGCTCTTCTCAGGCTTGCTAAGTAAAACTAATAGGGTAAAGCGAAACTGTAACTTCAGGTTAAAATACACAACTTTTTTTCCTTTCCAATTTACTTTTACAGGGTCCATGTTAAGTGGAGAGACTTTGTCAGTGATGAGGTCACCCTACACAGCACGCAAAAATAAATCAAAACCTTCACTAGTCAAACAGGAAATGCAATCTCTTACCCAAGCCACTGAACAGGTAAAAAACACCTCCCTTCAGAAAGGGACAAGTTTTTGGAAAGCAGAATTACCAGTACAGGACACACACCCCCACCACCAGTACTGGTGTTTACTGAAAACATTCTCCCAAGAAGTCAAATGGTCTGAAAGCTGTGGGTATGCAGCACCCTTGAGAACTAAGTCTAATATGAGTTCTTGAAACCAGGGATAAAATTTCAATGTCTAATTTGATTCATATTTCTTAATAGGACTTCCCAAGAGAGATACAATTATTTTTACAAACTGTGCTAAACTTGCTTTAAATGCAGATTGGATATAATCTGTTTCCTCTGGCTTTTGCTGCTGCCAGCTGTGGTTCATTTCTATACACTGATTACACTATCTTAAAACTTAAGGATTTAAACAAATATGAATGGTATATCGGAGGATACGACCGCCAGGAAGCAGAGCAGGCACTGCTACAGGAAAACACTGTAAGTACAAATTACCTTGAAACTCAGAGGGTAAACTCCTGGAGAAAACATCTGTAACTATCCACAAAGGCTTACAAGTTCTGTTGTGAACTAACCATACCTTCTGTGTTCTACAGGATGAGACATTCTTGGTGAGAGATTGTTCCAAGAAGTCGAATGCGGAACCTTACGTTTTGGTTGTGTATTATGGCAGAAGAGTATACAACATTCAAGTACGTTTTCTGGAGGAGAGCCAACAATACACACTGGGAACAGGGCTCAGAGGAGAAGATGTAAGCAAAATTAGAACTCATATTGCAGTTTATTGCTTCTATATCCCACTTCACAAGTCCTTCATACTAAAGATAAGCTTCAAACTCCCACATAACAAACTTGCTGTTTCACTGAAGGTTCTTTCACAATACTCTCATTTCAAGCATGTCTCAAAGTTTCAACTAACTCAAGACAATAATTTAGACCTGAATTTTACACACCATGCTCAAAATCAGATTTCAATCAATTTGAAAAATTTCCAAAGTCCTTATACTACCTAATAATCAGCACCTACAAATTACAGGGGGAAGAAAAATAATTTTTCTAGGTATATGTATATAATTTAAGCATATGCTGTAACTTGTTATATTTAAAAAAAAAATATATATCCACATACCTGATAGCTGTTATTGCTGCATAATGTCTCTGTGTCTCTCATACAGCAAAAGAGAAATTAGCTGTTTTTTTTTCCTTCTTTAAAATGAGGAACCAGACAAAAGGTCTCATGGATATTCAGAGGAAGTTAAATCATGTGGAACCCCACCAATCAGTCTTTCAGCTATAGTAAATTTCAATTAGAAAATCCCTTTAGATTAACAATGTTTTTTATAGTATTAAACTATACATTCACTATAAGAGTCTTAATTCTTATACTACCTATATGGTTAAATAATACAGTATCTGCATGGCTTTCACAAAAGAAAAACACAGAAACAAACCAAAAACTTCAAGAACACTCAGCTGCACAGCAAAAAAAAAAAAAAAAAACAAAGCAACAACCTACTGTGGGGTTTATTAGCTATCTAAATGAGACAGAAGTGGCAGAGCCTCTGTAGCTCAATCTTCAATTATGTTTTTTTTTTCATATGTCAATACTTTCAAAACTTTTCTGTAGACTTTTAAAAGCCACAAAACCAAACCCAACCCCTAATTACCCTGAATAACTCATACAAAAATTTTTGTTGCACTAAAAGGAAGGAGAACACAATCCCTCTACATCTCAGGAAATACCAAAATACATGACTTTGTTGTTTGTTCCAACTTGAGCACAGAAAATATGCATCTTGAACAGCAAGTCTGGACTGACAACAGTCAAATGAGGCACTTACAATGCCAGAATAATTATTTCAAGCACCTAGTTAGCAACTAACAGCTTACCTAAGACATGGTTCTACCAGGACAAATCTATAACCATGTTACTAATTTAAGCCTTTTTTCAATATTACTGTTTCTCTTTAACACAGAAATCCTCCCATAGATCATTACAACAGAAAAAAATTCAGAACTGTTTTGTTAGTCAGCTTTGTGTAGTAGCAGGGAGCCACAGAGATGATAAACTCCTGCTTTCCTATGCATTATTTCTCAGCAGCAGATGTAACAACAGAATTACCTGCGTACAATGCACACGCGCAGTAATGAACAATCACTGGCACAGATCTTGCCCAGAAGATCCACTTCCATCTCAGGCAGCCTCAAAGGACTCCCAGAAGTGCTCGTTCTTGAAAACTGTCACCTCAAAGTCTGGAGTTTGCTTAAGGTTCTTACCTCAGGAGGGTGAAACTGCTGTCTGTAGTTTTCCAACAGCTAGTTCAAATGCTTTCCAGAGTGCTCTGTGTTGCCCCTCTCCAGTGAAACCCTTTGTTCCACCATTTTGCAGCACGTAATGGAGACAGAGCAGCTGCTTTATTTAGATTAATTGAATATTCCCTCTTCACCTGCCGAGTGTCAGAAACCAAAATAACAAACAGGTGCAGACTATTACATTTCTCCCCACCTGATTCTACTCAAAGATCCAGTCTCACAAATTATCTCCAGTGTGTTTTCACTTCTTAATTATTCTATTTTCATCCACTAAAACCAAGATTTTCCTTACACATAAATCTAATTATTTGAAGTTTTCTATATCTTATTGCAAATTTTGATTTTTCATGTACAGTTTCTGAGCTGGTAACACTTTGTAGAATCAATGATTTTTCAATTCACTTGATTAGTTCTCATGTACAAACAAACTTGCAGTGTAAAGTATTATGTACTGCAAATGAAGTGCAAGTTTTGATAAAGTAATTATTTATAGTTGCTTCATCTTTTCAAAATCTCTCATCACAATTGGCATCAAACTTTTACACAGATACTGCAGTCTCAGGGCTGACATGCTCCCCTTTTTGCCCTAAGCAGGCAGTTGTTTTCTCCAACACAAGAGAGAGGCAAAGAAAATAAGAGGATTAAAATCTGGTGCTTTTCACGATTGCTTGCATCTGATGTAATCATAATTCTATGCAAAATATTACCTATCTCTAATACTGTCTTTTGCAAGTCTTTAAATGTTGTACAAAAAAACATCCTGCAATTTCATCTTCAGGCACTGATTACAATTTTTTTTTCTTCCCCCAGAAATTTAATTCTGTGAAAGAGATCATTGACTTCTACAAGAATACTCCCATCACACTCATTGATGGAAAGGATAAATCAGGAACCCAGAGAGAACAGTGCTACCTCACATACCCATTCAAGTCACACCAAAGATGGTTTTTGCCTTAACATCACCCATTTTTTGTATAGCTGTGAGTAGCACAACTATCAAAAAAACAGATTAGCCCTTGAGTGAGGAGTTCCCCATAACATCATGAAGCATTCTAAGCATTCCCTCCATCTGAGAATACAGATCCAGTCAAATTTTTTTGACTTCTGTAGCTTGTTTTTAACTGTGAGGATGCAAGTATGTGCCACTGTATTAAATCACAGCAAAGTATGGACACACTGACTCCTGATATTTGGCAATGATCGAGCAGTTTGCTTATCTGGCACTCTACCTTCTAACTCAAGACCAAACTGAGATCCAATCTTGCTTTCCTAATAAATGTCATCAAAGCCCAGTTTTTAGCAAAACCTAATAAAGCATACTATGGTCATATGAAAAAATATTTGGGCTTTTAAAAATAAACATGAAATGCTATTTAAGCAGAGGACTCCCTGTTTAACAATTTCACTCAGGGTGCACAATAAGCTGTGCTCAGCAGCCACTGAAGTCAGTGGGCATCAGCTGATGCTTGTATAAGAGTAGATTATAAAGGCAGATTTAATCATGTGTATTCTATTACTTAACTAACACTTATTTAGCTTCAACAGCAGACACTTGTATTCCATAACTAAGCCTTCAAACACTTATATGCAAACAGTCCCCTTGAATTCATACCAGTGCAAACAGAGAGATAAAAATCATCAGTAGGTAGTAGATGTACTTCAAGCTCAGAAAGAAAATGTTTCTGTATGAAAAACAGGAGGTGGTATTCTTCCAGGGGGAAAAAAAAAGTAATATTTATTCATATGAGTTTTCAAAGGCCTAACTAAATTCATTATAAATATGCAAGGCAAACTCCAGTATTTGTCTGCAAAGCATCCATAGTTTTCCTTTCTAAGCACACTCAGAGGTTTGACATGGGTAAGTGGGATATACCAGAAATGCAACATTAGTTACTTTACCTTTACAGAACAGGGACAAGAGTAAAAGCACTTAAGCCCAAAACATGACATTGCAACCCAATTTATGATGCAGTATGTAGTGGCCCAAACTAGCTCTGAGGAAGAATTTAGCAGTTAGTTGCTATTTCCCTGCAATGATTTTACTTATCAATGCTGCATCAAAATGCAAGAGAACATTCATTGTAATTGTTTCTCTCAAACCACCGAGATTGTTAAACTTGAAGGAAATTGTTCTGACATTACCTAATAAGAAGAATGAAAATTAAGAAAACAGAAGCTGCTAAGTCAAGTTTGGCAGAGCTCATAAAAAGGAAAAGAGATATGACGTAATCTGCTTTAAGAGTTCCAAAGCCACTACGGAATTTAATTTATAAGAGATTTTCATGTTGAAAAAAAATAAACTCTACATTAAACCCATGAAAAACACCCACATCTTAACAGATTATGGCAGTGGCATACAAAGCTTTGCAGATGTTTACTGAAACAGTAAACTTGCTGACAAAAGACAAGCATTACTAGTTCACTTAAACCACCTAGAGTTTATAAAGCCAAGCAGCAACACTTCCCCTGTCCCTCCACCCCCAGCACAGATTCCATGAGGAATGCTCCAATTTTGCCAGTGACAACTCTTACAGAGCAAATTCAAAACTATTTATTTAGTAGCTTCTACAGGAACAAAATTAATTGAAACAGCAATCTGGACTGAAGGAGTTCAACCATGGGTTTTCCTTAACAATTTCAATATTTATTAAATGTGATATGGTAGAATTTTAAAATGGAAGCTATTTTCACAATCAAAAAATGCAAACAGTACTGTTGGGTTTGGCATCAAAGTACATGAAGTGGAAAAAAACAAATCCCTCTATTGTACCCATCTAAAAAAATAGAATTCCATTTGAATACAAAATGAGAACTGTCATTTCGTTATTATTGACAAAAGAGGCAAAAGGAAGTTTGTTCTTTAGAATAGTTTAGTCTGATACAAATGGTACAAAAATTTCCTACATGTACATAATGAAAAAGATCTGACTTAAAGCACCAACTATCTGCAGGATTTTAACAGTGTATTGCAAAATGATGGAAAAGTAACATTTTAACTGGTTTTGAAAATAAGCCTCAGTCAGATGTAGTTTTAAAATATTTACATTTCAATGCAGATATGATACAGACTTTATCAAAACAATGTATAATTTTGCTGGAGTATATAAAAAAAATTATTTCCAGCTTGAAGTGTTTACAAAAATGCACCAACAGTGAAGAGTTAGAGACTACCAGTTTTTCAAGAGTAGACCCAGTTCAAACATAGAACACACATCCAGCATTAGTCAGCATTGATTTTCTCATTTGTAAAAACGTAAGAAGTTATTTTAATTGCAAATATGTGCTTCAACATAATTAACTCTACACAAGTTTCAAATTATTTAAAATTGACAAGGTGAAGTAAAACATATTGTTCATCTACAGAAACATTAGACTTCAGTAACATCCATCCCTTTTCTTCACTAGAACTAAACATTTTCAGGGATTTTCCCAAATCCCTGATTTAGGAAAGTGTTTAAGCAACTGAGCAGTGTTTACACCACACTGAAGTCAGCAGACACATATTAGACATACATATTTAACTAGACACATGCTTGTATGAATTGAGGCCTACAAAAAATATATTCTAACAATATCTAAATTCTAAGGATAAAAGATTGCACTGAAAATCTGGTTCAATACTGTCAGAGTTGTGCAACATAGTTTTCCATTTTAAAATCTTCATCTTCGCAAGTTTGCCCTGTAAATAAGCATTAACCCACCAACTAGAGTTCTAACCAACTGTTCAGTTCTGCAGATGTGTTTCTATCAGGCTACACACATACTGGTAGAGGCTTTATGTTTCACTATTACTTCTCTTTCCTATCAGCCCAAGCCTGACAGTATCTCCATCCCTGCCTGTTCAGAACAAAGACAGCGAGGAAAGCTGGCAGCGTTCTGCACTCCCACATCAACACAATACAGGCTAGATAAAGACTAAGTACTAAATAAAATTAAACCTTTTAGTGCTGAGATAGTGGGAGTAACTCTTATCCCACAGATTCTTCATTTACACCCTTGTATCTTTTCTAAAGTCAGCAGCAATGCTTTTGTTTCACTGAAACAGTGTATTTGCATCTAAGTTTCACTTGTTATGCATAGTGCTTAATTTGCCACTAAAGCCCACTATAGACAGTTGCTGCCCACACAGGATCAAAGGTGTTTTTCAGTACAGGTATGCTCAATCTCTGCAACACCATGCTGTAATAAAGCAAACTAAGCCCTTTACAAAGATCTCATTGTCTAAAATATCAATCCCTACACACCTAGCACAAACCAGTTGAAGCACAGTATCCTAGCACAGAGAAAAGTAACTAGAAGGATGTTTGCATAGCAAATCTCTTTTCCAGTTTCTCCTATGGAACAGGTGAAGTTGACCTCCTACACAAATGTCAAATATTAGAGTGCAAAGTAGTGCATAATCTTCACCATTGGTTTTGCTCTGTCTCTACAATTCTGCTTTCTTCTTCCACTTTGCTAACTGTAGAGACCTTTTGCCAAAATAGAGTAGTTATTCAATCTTGCTTTCCAAGCAAGTTAATGGCACTCATTAAAAATAAGTCTCTTACTTAATGCTTTTTTGCTGGAAGAGAAAGAACATCCCAGCCTTTGGTTGCCTCTATCAAGTGCCTCTGTCCATGACTTATCCATTCTTCTTGGTCCATATACACTCTTCCACAAAACCAGCACTTAAACAGACACTTATGTGTTTCAGTTGGTGAAGTTTCCACCACCTGGTAGCTGTTTTTATGGGTCTTTTTGAGTTTCATTTTCAACATACTCTGTTTTTTCGCTTGGTTTCCTGTCTCACCATTCTGAAGAGTAAGACGCTTTCGGTAACGTTTGACACCAAGACAACTACTTGTCCTTTCTGACAGAACTACTTTCAGGACTTGACCTTTATACTTGTTGATAGTCTTCATGACATTAATTATCTCTGGTGAGTCAACATCAGGATGGTTTAGTACCACAACCGGCTGGTTACGACGAGGGCATTTTATCAACTGATTCATTTTCAGAGGGACAAGCCGAAGACGTCTTGCTGTCAACAGATATGACATGTCAGAACTTGAGCTGGTTTCTGACTGAGTTCTTGTTTTCCTCTTGGGAAGTTCCCTGAGGCTTGCTTGTTTTCTCTTATTTTTGGGACTTTGTTGACTTTTTGAATAGTGTTTTCTTTGCTTATTCCCATCACTGCTTTTCTGATGTGGTACAGCAGATTCTTTGCTGTTATTTTTAACGCTTGCCTCTCGCTTTGGTCTTTGCCTGAGTGACATACTTCGGGACTCAGCATTTGGCTCACCCTGACGAGGCAAACATGGCAAATTACTGCTAAGTGTCTCGGAAACACTGACAGGAACTGGGCGAGGCAAAAACATTTCATTGCAATACATAGGAGCTGCTGTTTCACTACTGTTTTCTATTCCATTTGAGTTTGGACTGCTAGTAACGTTCAGCACTCTCAGTACTGTCCCTTTGGGGATAAACACTGGAGTAGCAACATGGGAATTTTTAGTTACTCTGCTTTTAGATGTTCTTGCAAACGTAAGCAACTCATCTTTATTGTGGTCTTCGCTACTAATCACATCAATTCCACTGTGCACTCGAGGCAAGGATGCAGACTCTCCCGCTTCAGTGGCAGGGACAAGTCTCTCACAGCTTAATGAATTTTCTTGAGGGGAAAGCACTTTTTTACTAGAAGCTTGACATCTCAAAGGCAGGGGTTTCATGTTGTATTCAGCAGCAGATATGAGCTGAGCAATCTTTCTACATAACAATGTTGCTGACTTCTTATTACATGTTGCATTATCCCATCTCACATCCTCTGGAACATTTTCAGCCCCAGAGCTCAGAGAAAATACAGACGAAATAACAGGTCCTTCAAAAGTGTAGCCTTTGTTTTGCATCTTCTGTAGCTCTAGTGATTCCAGAAGATGACTGGTTTTTTGACATATGGTTTCACTTCTTTTTACTTTGCTACAGCCAAAAGTCACATCCTTGCAAGGTAGAGTTTTAGTGACACGACAGTTTTTTCCTGCTTCAGATGATGTAACAGATTTTTTGTCAAAACCCTTATCGGCTAACGGTGCTTCTGTAGAGCGGTCTGGCATAGTCCTACATTCTTTGTTATTTCTTTTTAGAGGCAACACATCCTTTTGTTTAAAAACTAAGGAAGAAGAATTTTCACCCTCCTGAACAGCCTCTACTAAAATGTTCTTGGAACTTTTACCTTCAGAAAGAGCAGCAAACTTTGGAGATCTAGTCACACCCTCTTCATAACAATACAAGTCATAACGCATGTTATTTTTTCCACCTACTTCCCACCTTGAGAATTGAAGATCACTCTCTTTTTCAGTACTATTCATCACCAAAGATGGAGAACAAAGTTCTATAATACCTGAATGAACGTCAATACCTTTCACCAAATGAAAGCATAATTTTGATGTATCTTCTCTCTGTATAGATACAGAGTTACAGTCCAAGACTTGAGAATCAGAAAAACATTCAGCATTCTTGTCATATGAACTATCCATATTAAGCTGGTTGCTAACACTGGATAAATTGTCTACATTCACTTCCGTAGTTAGTAACTCATTTTGAGAAATATTAGATGTCTTTTTTCCTTCTACAGACGGTTCTGTGCTTTGATTCTCAAGTTCCTCCTCAGCACTGTTCACAGGTTTGTAAGTTGCTTCCTGCAGAGGAATTAGTTTAAGAACCAGCTGTTGTGCTCCATTCACTATTTTAATCTCTACTATCTGAGCTAAACAGTTAGAAGGAACCACAAGTTCAGATGGTGCAATTACTGTTAAAGGCATCCCAGGTTGTAAAGGCTCTGTTTTTGGAGAATAAACCTCAACTTCCACACTTTGATTCTCACACACACTCGTTTCAGATGCTTCCAATACTGTTTTATCCTGGACAGATGCTGTGTTTACACTACATTCCACATCAGGAGATGAAGACACTGTTTTAGTTGCTTTACCTGGAATTTCACAAACCATCTTTGATGACAAATTTGAAAGTTCATTCTGGAAAGGAATTTTATCATGTTTCTGCTTTTCAGATAAAGTGCTTTGTCTCAGTTTCTTTTGCTTGTGGTTTACGACAGCACCTGCCAGCCGTCTGGAGGGTGTTTCGTGTACTCTCCTCGTATGTTTTACTATATAGTCATGCCTGACAGCTCCATACTCACAGTACTGGCACTGATACGGAAAAGTCCCTGTGTGTTTCACCAAATGTCTCTGGAATTCTCCTTTGGTGTAGGATATGTAACCACAGTGGGAACAAATAAATTTAATTTCTTCATGTTGGCCTACATGCTTTTTATACTGTAAAGGATCCTTTGTTGAAAATCTACATTTATCACAGTAGTATTTACCTGGCAGAAAGTTTTTAACTCTAAATGTTCTCTGCGCTTTGTTTGGGGATCTTTTTTCATGGTTTTCAAACTCTACAGCACTGGCACCCTCAGGGACAAAATGGAAAGCTGGTGGGGTATTATGACTGCACTTCTTGCAGATGAAACTTTTGTCTTCGGTCCACCCAGGTGTCTTATGCTTTTCTATATCTTGCACTGAAATTTTCTGAACACTTCTGCATTTTGTACAGCTTATCAGTGACAGCTTGTTGTTCTCAGCCTCAGTCCCTTGGTAACAGAAGTTTTGGTCATCATCCCCTTTCGAGGGATTTGTTTTATCCTCAGAAGACTGCTTTGGGGATGTAGTTAAAGAATTATTTTTATCATTAACTTGGCCAGGGTACAACGTTGGTAAAATTTCCCTCATTTTTTTCAGTTGCATTTCAGAAGATGTGCCTATGCATCCATTTTGTCAAACAGCAGCAAGAGACAGAATGTTTTCTTGATGCTAGTCTTGTGTGTGGTGTTTATCAATCAATCATTCAGGCCAACAATTTGCAGAACATACACTTTGGAAGAAATGGTGCTCAAGCAACTGCATCCATATTATATTCCATGTTCTTCATTTTATTCAATCAACTTGCACCACTAAAGAATAAAAAGCAGAAGATAAAGTCAGTTCTGTTTCACGATCAGTGAAATAAAATGAACTAATAACTGAACTATTAGTGGACTACAGCTGAATTATACAGTGCAAGCCTACTGTTACTATACCACTGACTGCATTGTGCACATACAACCATTGCCTCTGGGCGAAACATACCAAATCAAATAACCCTTTAACATTTGCTCTTATTCAAAATGCTCACAAATTCATAAAATTAACTGCTATGCATCAAAACCTAATGAGCTTATGCTCATTCTTACATGTCACAAAATATTTTATGTTTCAGAAATGTATTTATAAGCCTAACAAGAAAGAAATTTGGTAACAGAATTGAGCAGCAGAATAGTATGTCAGTTCATACACAGCCATTAACTCGGGTAAAGATATAATAAACACTGCAAGTGCCACTTGTTTGTGAATCCTGTCAGGAAAAAGGAGAGTGACTACAATGGTTACTAGAAACAGCCAACTATGAGTTTGTGGTTAAATATAAGGATTTTTTAAGTTAGCATGGAAACTCCTTAAGATTAGAAAGAAGTTCTTTCTAATTGGTGCTAATTTTTCAGATCCAAACAGTCTTGAGCACCAGCTCATAACAAGATGCTATTCATACTTCATGTCTTGTCAAAGTAATAAAGTCAAAATAATCTGCAGCTGCAATATTAATTACTTTCACTTCTATTAATATCACAGTGTAATCACTCCTATGTATGTGGACAAGCACATAAATAATTCACTCCAGCCTGATAATAAAGAATGTGTCAATCAAGCAAAATAAACAATGCAGTGGAAGGCAGAGAGTCAAAGTTTGTACCAGTGTAAAGCCACGTTAGCTCCTGCAGTATACCTGGCCCCACAGGTTCCAGCTCTCTTACTGTTTCTTTTTGATACTTAACATGAACAAGATCTCAGCCTTCAAGCTTTTGCCAAGACTTACGAGACCACTCTTATTTGGAAAATAAACAACTAAATTTGCCTTTCTGAGGCAGACATTAAACAAAGTCTAAAGCAAATGACAACAAGTAAAATCTACTCAACATCTTTCTTATTCAAACATTCTTTCTTACATACTGTTGCACAAATCTGCATCCATGGCTGTTTCATAAGGTAATTTCTAGATTTCTGTAGGTTTCCATACCTCCTACAGACGGCTCTGGTTATGAAGTCCAATTCTTTTCCAAGTCTGTCTATGGGTCTGATTTGGGCTCCAAAAGCACAGTGCTGAGATCACCTAAACAGCATCCTATTATAATAATCCTACAGGAATGAGGAAAACTGCACACTACAGTACATCTCCACAATGGCTCGACAGGAGAAAATATCTGATCCACAAAGCTTTTCTTGCATTGCCCTGTGCTCCAACTGTCAGTATCCCTAACTGCTATAGGAATGCTGCTCTAAAGATGATGCTTGGCAAACAGCAAGCACACTGACATAACCTCAAACAATAGTAAAAATAACTTAGAAAACTGGCTAGGGACAGTGAAACCAAATAGGTAAATAACCCCAAAATGAAGCTGTCATTCAGACCCATGACAAATACCACGTTGCTCCAGCCCAAGTTTTGAAAGTTGTTGGAATTACCACAACTCATTTCAAATGTGCAGTGGGTTGACCCCAGCCAGCAGCCACCCAGATACTGGCTGGTCCCCATCTCTGTCTGAGCAGTAAGGGGAGTGAAGTAAGAAAAAGAGTGAGAAAGTTTATGGGGCTTATGGGCTGGGACAAAGGCAGTTTAATAGGTGAAGCAAGGAGGTGACGCACCTCCTACTAGCAGACCAGTGCCCAGTCAGTCTCAGAGCAACAGCCACCTTGGAAGCCAACCCTCCTCTTCCTCCACTTCCAGTTTTCATTGCTAAGCATGATGTTATATGGTATGGACTATCCCCTTGACCAGTTGTGGTCATCTGTCCCTGCAGAATGCCCTCCCAGTCTCCTGCCTACTCTGCAACAGAAACAGGGAGGTGCAGAGGAGCAAAAACCTTGACACTGTGCAAACACTCTTCAGCAATGTGGTGGGTTGAATCAAAACACTGGTGTGTTATTAATGCTGGTTCAGCCACAGATCTAAAACACAGCACCATACAAGCTGCTATGAAGTATTTTAACTTCATCCCAGCCAGGCCCACTATAAGGTAAAAAAACCTGAATAAACAGATGATGCTGAAATGACACAGCTGCTGTCTCCCTAGCTATTTTTCACCAGTATTTCCTGAATACCAAATCATCAAGTAGTTAACAATACAAGGTGCAATGCAAACATAATCATTATTTTGGATAAATCTAAACTAAAATATTTTTGTTTGAAGATTTTTCAAGCTACAGAGCACACAGATCAATCCAAAAATATTGTTCAACAATGAAGAATGGACTAAGAGATACCAGTAGTGCTAAAATCAATTCCAGTTCTTGTCTTTACAGGAATGGATTCAGAAAGCATATAAAGATATTTTGAAATACAATGAGGTACCTGAATTCCGGTAAACTGGAAAAATTTAGAGGCCCTAGTTTGAGGGGAAAAAAAAAAAAAGCATTGAAGCAGGAACTCAGATGTACATGGGAAAAGGACAACAGAAGGGAGACAGACCAAACTTTCTCATTGACTCAACACATATCTCCTGTTCAGTGATTTTAAGAAGTGAGGCATTTAATAAAATAAAATATTTCAGTGTTTCACACAACACTAGTGTACCTTCAATCCTGCTGCTTTAGGCAGAGATCAGTAGATCTACAGCAGTCAAAAGGTATTCCAAACAGTGGATACTCCATTTGCATAAAAGGTTAGAAAAGATCAATTAAAACCAAGAAAAACAGGCAGAAGCATCCTCTGCAGCCAGACTGTGCCAAATTCATCCAAAACAAGCTTTTTTTGCACTGCAGCAAATTACAAACCACTGCTGTAGCCACTGTAAGACAGGAATTGCCAGTGTCTTCCCATTGTTCTATACTCCTGAATTTTCCATTTACTTTGATACAATAAAATCTCATTCATCATTTCAAATAAAAATATTTATTTTCTGGCATTTTAGTTTGCTTTTTTGTCCTAAATTTTAGGCTGCTATCAATGAAATGGGTGTGACGAACAGCATGCATTTATCATGTGTGATCAAGACCTTACTTCAACAAAGCACACTAAGTTAAGAGTGCATCCAACAATCAATGCCTGCTTTAGTATTAAAAAGCACACAAAAGTCATCTCCTAAGAAAAAAGTTTAAACAGAACTGGAAGGCACTGTGCTTCACTGCATCAGGAAGACATAGTCTGTATAATTTGAGTCTCCATGAAAAATCTCTAAGCTTAAAATTTCCTTCTCTGTATTTTACAATTACATACATGCCATATACTATCCATTTGACATCAATTATCTCTGTTACACAGTTAACTAACTGTTCTACTGAGTCAACTAGGTAGCTGCAATTATCAGTCATTAATTTTAGTTCTAAAGACTGGGACAGGTCTGAAATGCTTTGCTCAATTCTTTTAATCAGTGCAACGTTATACTTGAGTTTGTATTGTAACCAAACTATTCAAATACACTAAAGACATCTTACCTACTTATTCTTACAAAGATGTTTTGTTTCACTATCATCACACAGTCCTAACACTTTTTTGTATCTCAAATTCAGATGGAGTTTTTCAACCAACATGAATAAGGAATGTCAATGCAGAGAATTAAGAACAAAGACCATGCACCAAGTTTTCAGAGCTTGCTTTTATTATAAAATATACACTTATTCCACTCCACACACACACAAAAAAATTGATTACATTCAAAATTTTTACTCTAAAGTGATGTAAAATGCCAACTGAAAATAATTTGCTATTTTTAGAATGCATAAGTGAAAAAATGCCCAATTTATTGACATTTATTGTCACTGTAAGAAAAGAGGTACATACATGGACTGTACAGAATTCTACTGAAATGGAGGTCTGTTCTCTGTGGCTCTAGGATTGAGGCCTAGCTTTATTTGTATCTGAAAGACAGACATTTCTGACATACCATTCGATTGCTTGATGGTCTTCTTGCAATAAGCTCTAACTACTGCATCGAAAGCAGTATTGCAGAGGTTGCTCAAAGATGTTTATACAGATATTTATCACTACATATATGGATCAACTTTCAAATTTATGCCGCACATTTCATCAATTCAAACAATCTACAACCATTTCCAAAGTCTTTCTGTACGTCCAAAGGACAAAGACCAGTATTTAGCATTATCTTACTCTAAGCTTTAAGGCCCCTAAGCAATAAAGCAAGGAAGAATAGCATTGAAGCAAATGGGAGAGGACAGGGAAGAATCCCATTAAAAGCACAATTCTTCCATGTCCAGTTCTTAAAAAACTCATGTAGATGCAAAGATTTATGCAGGTTTAACTCCTGCTAAAATTAGCTACATACTGTCTGCATGTGCAAGAAAAGGGCCTTGACTATATCCATGTATTGTAGCAACAATGCAGAGCACAATGCTAGCAAAATCTTTCTAAAAAGTATTAGTCTTCTCAATAAAACAGACTTCTTTGTAATTAAACATATATTTTGGGATACTTTGGCTACATCACTGCATCATTTATTTAGAAGAAATCTAAGTTATTTATACGTCTCATTTAAGTGTCAAATGTAATACCTCTCTATGATAGATTCTCTTGCAACAAAATTTGAGATTTACTGATGCAAATCTTACGCCCAAATACTCTAAAGAACACAAATCACATCGAAAATACAGAATGCTCTGTTTTAATCAATAATGCAGTTACTAACCCGAATGTTTCTTTTCTTCAGGCAGAAGACGAAGATGACAAACCTGCACAACAGCTTCACAGCCCAGACGAGCCTAAAGCAGGCTGATGGCGTCCATGAGACAGCAGCACCCCCCAGCCAACACTAAAAAATCCCATCTTCTTGGGCATCCAGCACACCCTCGCTGATGTGTTCCCGCATCTCCAGGGAAGAACCGCTTCTTTCGCTCAGGACCTGTCGCCGGATGCCGATCCCCGAGGCTGGCCAGGGGATGACTGCGGGCGGTTGGCGGCCCCTCCGCAGGCCGCAGACCTCCGCCCGCCACCGCCGCCGCCGTGGAGGCGGCTCCGCCCGCGCCGCCGCGCAGTGCCGCCGACAGCCCGCAGGGGGCAGCACCGCGCATACCGCTGGGCCGCGCTGGCCACTAGGACCCCCGTGCGGGCGGGCAGAATAGCGGGCTGCCGGGCAGCCACCGTGCGGAGTCGAGGGGCTGGGGAGTCTTACCTGGCTCGGTGATAGATGAGGAGAAAATACGACTACCTCTCTCAGAGGCAGGTCCCGCCAGCCGCCAATGCTTCCCTTGTCTCCAGATGCACGAGAAACACAACGCCGATCCTAACACTCTCCGACCCGCAGCTCTCCCTGAGGTACTTACCCCAGGCGAGGGCTGCCGAGATCCCCGCTACCGTTTCTTCAACACAGCCCACGGTGGCGAACGGAACTGACCTCAGCGGCCGCGGCGGCGGCTCCGCGCTGCCTTATTGGCCAGTGCTGCACCGCTGCTCCCGCCAGCGGCCCCGTGTAGAGCTCTACTGAGGCGCCCCGGGCTCGGCGGCGACGGCGCAGGCGCGCTGCGCACCCCAGGCCGGCCCGAGCTGCCGGGAGGCTCCGTGGGAAGAGTCTGGTACTGAAGTGGTACCTCGAGGAGCTGCGGGAAGCGCATCTCACACCTGTGTCGGACTCAGCACCGAGCGGGCAATGGAGTATGAGCCGTGGGGGAAGAGCTGGGCAGGTATTGAAACAGCTGCAAGATGGCAGGGCAAGGGCATATGAGAAAATGCACCCTTGGGTTACCTGCTGGCCATCCCGCAAGGATTCTGACAAAGTTTGTTGTTCCGAGTAATCCAAATATTCATAGAGTCATGGAATCATGGAAAAGACCTTTAAGATCATCGAGTCCAACCAGTATCAGACTCTGCCAAGCCTGCTGCTAAACCATATCCTTCAGCACCATATCACTGCCTCTTTTCAACACTTCCAGTGACGGGGATTCAACCACATCCCTGGGGAGCATATTCCAGTGTTTAATAACTTTCAGTGAATACTACCATGTTTTATGAGTACCTGGATCACAAAGGGAGGGAGGGAGTGTGCAGTACTTGTGGTATAGAGGTCACAGGTGCATTACTGCTTGGACCTGTTCAACATACAAGTGACAGCCTTCTGATGACACCAAGCTTTTCAGGGACTTGAGGACAAAAGCCCACTGAAGATCTGCCAATAATTTAGAAGTAAAATGGCAGATTACATGTTGGATAGATAAAAGTGATGCACAATGGGGAAGAACATTCAAATATAAAATGATGAGTTCCAAGCTGACTAGTACCATGCAGAAGCAATATCTTTGAATTATATTTCTATGAGAATCTCATTCAGTGCTCAGCAGAGTTCAGAAAAACAAGCTGTACACTGAGATTTTAAAAGGAACAGAGAACAAAGCAATGTTGCTGTGTAAATTCATTACTTGACCACATTTTGAAAGTTGTTTGTGGTTCCAAGTTCCCTCAACTCAGGAAAGACATAATAGTGGTGGGAAAAGGTTCAATGAAAGGTAAAAGGGATGATCAAAGGTACTTTGCTCTCAGCTTTCATATAAGGAAGAACCAAGAAAGAATTCAGATAAAGCCAAAATCCTAGCCCCTCTAATACATCTTTGAAACCCTCCCAGTGTCATCTGGTGTTATATATAAATAATTCTAGCAAGGCTGACTCGAGGGATGTCAGGATCAGTAGACAAGGAGCAAGAATGCTGCAGAAATACAGTTGCTTTGCAAAGTTTTGCTATGATTAGTGGTTGGTATTGTGGGGCTTACTAATTAGTTAGATCATGTTGTACGTGAGTGTATAAGAGGGTATAAGAACCTTGTGTAAAATCAGAGTCAGGGTGACCCAGCTTGGCTGGAACACCTCATGCACATGAAAAAATACTCACCTTGTAATTCTATACTTTGTTTCCCAGCCTCCCTCAGTCACTCTGGACAGTTGCACATTTTTTTTAGTAGTGAGCTACTCCTAGCAGATCATTTTCTCCAAAATCAGAAAAATTAGAAACATCCCTAAACCAAAACAAACTCTTCTATAACACAAGTAATAAATCAAGAACAATGCTAGTCAAAAAGGTTTTTTTTTTTTTTCAGCTTACTTACTATATCTGAAACATCCAGACTGCAATAAATACAACTCATATCAGTAAAACAGCATCAGTCGTCTGATCCACAACACTGGTTAAGTGTTTTTAAGACTCTTTCTTAGCCATATGTAGCTAGCCTATTCTGGGGCTAGAAAGGCAATTTCCTGTAACAAATGCAAATACATTTTTTGGCATTTAAATAAGGCCAGACTAAACAATGTCACCCAGAAGAGGTTTTGTTATGGAAAGCTTGAGAGTCAGTTTTTCATTTTCCTCTGTTTTCCAGAGACATAAATTCAATCTCTTCCCTGGATTTTCTAATCCTTTCATTCAAAGCTATTCCATTTCTATTTCCTTTCCCTGCCACGTGAATGCTGTCTTCGAAGAGATCAGTCAGACCGGAGTACAACATAGCTCCTCTTTCTCCCTTAGACTCCAGCCCTAAACCTATTCAAAATACCACGGAGGGAGTAATTCTGCTGCAGTTACCACCTTATCACTCCCCTTTCGTTTGCCATTTGCCAGTTGTCCCTGGCGACCTCTGAATTCCAGCTCTTGTGAGTCTTTTATTCCTTTTCAGCTTGTGCTGTGACTCTGCCAAGCTGCAGTGCGAGCATCCCTGCTGAGGATGCTAAAGGGAGGGTCATCACTTAGTAAAGGTGAGGGTTGTTACCCAAGGAAGGAGACACTGGTGGTGATGCTACTAATTGGCAAGCAGAAGCAGCACCCAAACAACTTGCCTATTTTACTTCACCATTGATCCTAGTTTCTCCAGGAAAGACACGATGCATCCTTCTTCCTTTGCACCATTGCTGTCCCCAGCGAGACTGGTCCTGTCATGCTCTGCAGGACATGCTGGGACACATACAAGGAATTCACCACAAATCCTCTGCTGCTGCTGTTTGTCGTGCTGTCAACCTGCATTTCTTTTCACCCCCTAAGAAGATTATCTGAAATGAAATGACAGAGCCATGCGAACCAGAGTTGCTGCTTTAGAGCTTCAGCTCAACTGCAATACTATGAAACAGATGTGTTTGGAGAAGGCTTAGGAGGAAAGAGAATAGAGAGAGTAAGTAAATGGGCTACAAGATTAATCAGGTGCTTTAAGAGCTTTTCATGGGACAGTTTTGCTTGTTTTGCATGTTATTAAATTCACAGGCCCTCCCCCCAAAAAACAAGAAAGCAATGTACTGGAAAACCTGGGAAAACTCAAACTGAAAATGAAAAACAGGAAAGAGCTTCTTTTGGATGTGTATTCTGTGAATACATTTGCTAGACCTGAATTATGGTGAATGAAACATTTTGGCTTGCAGGGTGAAAATATATGACTTTATAACCATTTAGAGCACTAGAAAAGAAAAAAAATTAATCCTCATTTTCCAAACTGTGCAAGCACAAACTTTAAACAATGAAAATACTCAGTATTTAAAACAGGAGCAAAAGAAGCTTCAGTTCTGAGAGTCTCACAGTGCCTCATAATGCAGGCTTGGACTCTGAGACTGAAGGAACCAGCTCAGCTGTTGCTTCACATTTCTTAATGCTGTAGGAGACATTCCTTCACCAAGTGGCTAAGCGAAGTGCGTACATGATGTGATGCATTCCAGAGGTCTCTTTAGATACAGGTTACTACTAATTACCAGAGTGCTACCTCCTGCTATTTTGTTTGATTGAAGGGTGTTCTAACTATTAAGAAGTGTCAAGAGGGTAATTTTACATTATGATGTTAATTTCTGCTAATAACTTTTCAAAGCGTTCCGTGGCTGTAGTGTGCTCAGATTTTGGAGTACCGAGCGCACAACTGCTGGTTATCTATTGCTCTCTAGTGGCCACCGTGTAATCCTGCTGCAGTACTCCATAAAGATTGCCTGCCTCCTTTCTCATCACTGTCACTGTATTGCTGTAACATTGTACACTCGCCTGACGACATTTACCTTCAGCTTAAGGACATTTACACTTGAAGCCCTGGGAAAGGAAAAGGGGGAGGAAGAAATTTCAGTTTCTCATATTTTTCTATGTTTTCTTGCCCCCAGATTTTTAAGATTTCCACTCGAGTCACTGTTTGTCAGTGACATCACCAACTCAACGATTGCATCTTTTTTCTCCACCCCACAGCTTCCTACGGGAGAACAGAGGAAATATGAAGTGAGTGAAAGCTGAAATAAAACCACACAGTTACAAGTGACCAGTTCTCTCACTTATTTTGAGCAGATTATGATGGGGAGAAACCTAGATATAAATGTCTTTGGAAATTTTATTACTTCTCTGCATTATTTAGTCTTCTAATCATCACTAAAAAAAAAAAAATGTCTACAGTTCTAGAAAGGATCTCTGGTTTTAAATAAAAGTCAGTTAACTGACTTTGAGCAGATAAGGGATGTAGCAAATCATTTGAATACACCTAATGAGCTTATTTGGCCTTTTGAAGTCAATTTAATGTCTCAACAGGCATCCTTAGTGATATTTTTAGTTGCAGTAAATAATTTTTTGAAATAATTAGGTTTGTAACAGGGAAATCTTTAGTCATATTAGAATTCTAAGGCTATATTTTCTGGTGGATACAAGTTGGTGGAGTTTTTTTCCAAAGAAAAATATAGTCTTCAGAATTAAAATTAAGAAGTGGGAATCACTCCTTCTTTTAAATTACATCACCCAGTTTTACTGATAGTAAATTTGTTTCATTTATATTCCTATTTTCTTTATAAAAAATGTCTATCAAGACACTTCACAACACAGAAACTTCCTAAGATCTGTATTCCATTCTGTATCAAATAAAATACGGAAGTATAATCTGTTCTTTTTATGCTCAGAAGTAGATTCCTTCCTCACTGTCATCTTTATTCCAAGTTCCAAAGGCAGGTTTCAAAATCCACTAAAGCAAATGGAATCCTTTCCATTGATTTTCACTGGGCTTTGGTCAAGCTCCAGATGACCTAGATAATTATGTCAATGAACATTTTGAAACTCATTCAATCTGCTTGTTTACAGAAGTGATGAAGCAGGTCAAAACTCTCATTTCATCTCACTATACTGGACAGACCACTGATGAAACTGCGCCCCAATAAAAGGCAGATTTTAAAGAGACAGTCTTCAAACAACGTGCTGTACAAGTGTTGTTTAACTACTATAGTTCTCTGATCATAATTTCTCTTGATACAACCTGCTACAGACCAAACAGAATTAACTTCAGAATGCTATTTCTGTTCCCTGTCTTTGTTTTCAGTTATTTTTGATGTTGGCAAAATGGATGCATGCACACAATGTTGTAAAGAGCAGTACAAAGTAGTCCTGGAAGACTGGAGGGAGTTTTACCCCATCAGTAGGATGATGTGGTCCCTTCAACTGCCCAGGGAAATCCTTCCTCATTAAAAAAAGAAAAAAGCATATGCTTTAAGGTAGAAATCTTAGGGCTGTCTTTTGATGAAAACCTTGTTGAATTGACATATGTCTCTGAATAAAAAGGGGATATTAACCTTTTCTATTCAAATTAGATATGCCTTTGAAGCAGAATTTAAATTGAGTAGTAGACTGGAAGCTTTGAGTTGCATCAAATAATTTCGTACATACTTCCAACACACAAACCAAGCAGTGGCTGAAAATGGTCTGAAGCAAAACAAGATGTTCAAAATCATCACGGAATTATTGGTAACAAAGGCCAGGAGTATTAGGAATAAAACACACGAGAAAAGTATCAAGGATCAGATGATTCACACAGGAAGACTTATGTGCAGAATAATGGCCTCCCTGACTGCTGCTGCATCCTGGCATTGGAATTTAAGTGTCAGCCAAGCGCTCAAGTGTTCAGATCAGACAAACAAATCAAACACTAGAAATGACAAATACAAGAATAGAGAACAGAACAGGGAACATTATTTTTTTCTCCATATGAAACCCATGTATCTGTACCTCGGGTATTTTGGGATATTATGACTCTTCCAACCCAGGGATTAGAATGGGTTCAGAGAAGGGCAACAGGGATGATGAGGGTCTGGACCAGCTCTGTGAGGACAAGCACTAGCATAAGAAAGAAATCACTGAGGAGTGAATACAATAGAAGACCCTGCAGCCATTAGCAACACAGTGAATAAATAGAGGACAATTGTTTTTTTACAGTCGAGGAGACAGGGATATTATTCTCAAATAGGGCCAGCAGGCAGCAGATGCTGAACAAACAACAGGAGATGATCTTCCAGGCAATGAGTAAATAAACTAAAAAAAAATCTGCTGATAGTGTTGTTCACTGTAAAAGTGTACATGGATTCAGTAAGTGATTGGGCAAATGCAAGAAGCAGTACCCAAAGGAGGCTAAGTAGAGTGGCATCTCTCTCAGAAAATACCACTACATTATTGGTTTTGTGCTCTGCACTAGAGATCTGATGTTGGTTGCTGCAGGTTGCTGGGTTAGAAGGATCTTTGGCATAACTTGCCATTTTTATGTTCTCAAGTGGCTGCAGTTAGGCACTTCCATCTTAAACTAATTTAATTTCAGGTCGATGTGCAATACAAATTATTTTCCACCCCAGCAAAGAGAAAGGACAGGAGCAACAGAGAGCTCTTGCTAGGGATCAGTAAACTATAATCAAATAATATGCTATTGATGGTGATTTTACCATTGAAAACAGCCACAGGCATTTCTTATGCAAGAGCAGGTTTGTTACTACACAAGCAGAAGGAATAAATTAAAAAGTGATATAACAAGATTGTAACTTAAAACTCTAAGGGCATGTGGAGTTCTTTAGCATGCAGGAATTCAAGTTGCCCATTGATATTTGGGTCAGATTTCAGAAAACAGCATAATTGCTTAATAAATTTATACACTATGAATACTTGACAAGTTTTTTTATGTATCATTCCTCCATAAAACAATTTTATAATCCAAGATCTGATCCAAAGCTTAAGACACTTTGGTCATGGATGTTAAAAAAAAAAGTGTAATCTCAGAGTCAGTGACAAGTTCATTAATTAAGCACAGGAATGATAATTAAGCACAGGGTGTTAAGTACCCTTTAAGTACTGTATTTTCAATATGAGAATTCAGTCCCTTGGCTGAACTGGTTTATGGGAGGATTTAATGTTCATATCACCTCTCAGAGCTGCACAGCAATCCCATGCTGATTGCTTCTCAGGACAATTACACTTTCTTAGCTAGGCTGTGGAGGCAATAGCTGGGGGATGATGTATGTTGGACAGTATTTTCAAAGGCTGACATAACCCTCTGAGACTGAACATCTTGGGCTCCTCCTAGTGTAAATCATCAGAGATGAGGTCCTTCAGAAATTGCTTCAGAAGAGAACAAAATTCCAATTTCACTACTTTGAGATTCTCTATGGAGAGCTTATCTCTCTACACTGGTTGTGCAGAGAGCTTGGGCAATGTGGCTTATTATGCTAATACTGAACTTTGGGGTGCTGCTCCCCTTTGAAGATGTGGCACTGTGTGCCACAAGCCTGTTGGATTTCACAGTAGCATCACAAAGGCCCCGAGAGTGCAGGCAGAGGATAACACCAGAGGCCAGGCACCACACTGGAGTGTAAATACAAACCACAGAAGGTCAATGACTCATTAGTGCAGGAAAGCAGCCTTGGGAGCTGGGCAGAGCGGGTTTCAGGGCATCAAAAAGAGAACAGAGATTTATCTAACCTATGTAAAACATCCCATGCACAGTGAAAACACAAAGAAGATAACAGGGAAGTGTAAATAAGTCACAGTCCCTACTAGGGAACAAATGAAAAGCAGAAATAAAGGAATTGCTCCATCATCCTCTCTGCCAATTACAGAGAAGAAATATCTGAATAATGTCACTGCTGTGCGACAGCTGTCACCTACCTCTACTTGAGTAGAGAACGAGCACTTTCTGATTTGCTCCTCCCCAAACACATTTGGCTTCTGTGATCCAGCAGTTATATGTAAAGAATTTCCTTTTATCAAATAACTAAGTGAAGTAAATAAGTATATTGAAGAGCAGCTTGTGTCTCTCTCTCTTTCTGCTCAAACTTTCCCACAGGACAGTGTGATTTATTAGCAAACCAGTGTAAAATAGGGTGCAACAGTCACGATGGTGTGCATGCTCTGGAAATGATTAACAGCTTAACAGTGAAATTAAAATTATGAGAAAGCAAAGTGAACTGTGAAAATTCCTGCTAGAGGAGAGAGACAAAGATGAATCAATGACTTAATAAGTATCACTAGATTTTTCATAACTTTTTTTTTTTAAATGACATTTGGACACACAGAGAAAATAATTTCCAGAGCGGATAATTGGATGCTACCTATCTACTGTACAACAGTCACCAACGAATGACTGCTGAGCTGTGAAATTGTCACTGTATTCCTTCACAGATGGAACATGCCATAAATAGTGCCTCCCATTGCCAAGGGAACTGGATTTTGGTGCCCACCTAAAAGGCTTCATACATATCATGGAAAAGTCTTCCAGATCACGTAAAGAGAACCTTATTTCCTCCTGTGTGACTATTCTGACAGTAGAGCAAAATATTCAGACACTTCTTGAAGCATGACTCTCTAGTAACCAAGCTCCTAGAAATTTCCTTGCTTGTTTCCTGGCATAACATGGGCCAAGAAGGAAGTTTCTTCTGATGGATAGCTGAAGCTCTCTTGGCAGGCAGAATATACTGAGAACTGTGCCTTAACACCCAGCAATCCCTTGAGTGTATTTAGTAATTGCCAGTTCTTCATACAGCTTAGCATGCTTTATTCATTAATTGTGAGAAAGCCTTAAGAATTCTTCTCCTGCTTTCAACATGATCATCATTATTATACTCATTACTGAGTTAATTGCAGTAGGCAGTCATGATTTTAATACTTATCACATCACCTCTTTAAAAGAAGTACATATAAGCATTAAATAATATTGCTACTTAGTAACAGCATTGGAAATGGAATTCAGCTATCTAATGAAATTACACTATTCTCTAAGCTCACAATGTTCAAATGCAATACAAAGCAAAACAGGCAATTGGAATGTAGGCCAACAAGCTTGTTACATTTAAATTAATGCATTGTTAGTTCAAGTTAGTCTAAAACAAAACAAAAAAATATACACCAAGCTAAAACTTCTCATTACTTCTTATTTTAGGTGGAACTACAGCCTGGACTTAGTATATAAACAAAAAAAAAAGAGCATATGCCTCAGCCAGGGGTATACTACAAGAGGCAGTGGACAAAAGAAAAGCTAGCATGTTAGATTTAAATGACAGTTGTCTCATATTCCCAATGGTGACTTAACTAACTCAGAACAGAAACAAAGTTTAACAAACATCACTCTTCAGGTACTTGCAGCATGTTTAACCTTTTCTCTTTACGTGAAAGAAAAGAATTCTTGGAAAATCCATTCATTTGCTTCACACTGAAGGAAAAAAAAGACCCCAAATTCCAGCAGTTCATAAGAAGAATGCAGTAATTCATTATAAACTGCATGGTAATCAATAGGAGAAAAATATTCAAAGGATAAAAGTCATATCCAGTCCATAGAGAGCCAAATCCTTCTGGCTTTCACCCCATATTTTGAATAACATGCCCCAGATTCAATCCTGTTGAAAACCAGCAGGACACATGGTACAGACTGGTAGTGGGCCACGAGGATGCTTTGTGCCTGCACCTCTGCCACTGTGCTGCTGTGTCCCACTTCCACTGCAAGGTTGTCTGGGGGACAGCAAGAGTTTCAGTCCATACTTTTTGTTCTCCGCCACTGCTTCTTGGTTGTTTGTTTTGTTTTGTTTTGTTTTGTTTTGTTTTGTTTTTTGTTTTGTTTTGTTTTATTGCTGTGCTGCTTTGCTGATGGATGCTGCTCAGCCCTGATGCCTCAGCAGTGCAAAGGAGTTTCCAAGAGTGCAGGACTTACTAAACTCATGATGTGATATGCAGTGTACTGAGTATTCACAAAATCACTGAACTATTTTGTTATGGCTCCAACAAGGATATTTGCTAAAATCTTTCTGCCCTGCCAGTGACAGTCTGCAATAGCAAAGGCTTCAAATGTATTACAACTGTCAGCCAGCTGTAAATAACAAGCAGTTTCCTTCAATGAGTCAGACCAGTACAAGAATAGAGCTTGAGGAATCTATTTTTGTTTGGAATAGAACCAAACCTTAACCATAATTCTGTCCAAATGATTAAAACTGAAGCTGCAGTGCATTTGAAAAAGAAATTAGGGTTGCTATTAAATGAAGATTGAATAGCAAAAATCTTCTTGATGAGGACAAAATGTCAAAGAGATGTACATTTGCAATCAGAATGTAGCTCTGGAAAGGTGCCTCACTGATTGAGGTGTGGGGTGTAAAACAGAGAATTCAATTACTTTCCCAGAAAGCAGAGTGGAATGAGAAGTCAGTATATCACAAGACAAACAACATCAAACACCTCAAGCATGAGGCAAAATTTTAATTTAATGACCAATGATTGAAAAGTAAACCCCAAATCTAAAATTAATGCAGAATGAAGCAGAAACAAAGAACACACTATTTGAGGAAAACTGTCAAGAAAACGCAGATTAGCATCACAATGGCTGACTGAAATGACAGCTGTAGCAGAAGCCAGTTGATCTGTGGAGGCCAGGGACATAGTTTCTTTGCCCAGAGAGCTGCAGGTACAGACTTCTTATTGTCAGAGTTCCTGAAAAAGCAATGCAACTTCTAATAGACAGCAAATGATATTTATAGTAATTAGAATATGTAAATTATAGAGCCTGAGGTAGGTTATTCTACTAGATGTCAGATGATTTATGGCATGCCTGAGCTACTTCTGAAACTCCAGGACTCCTGGCAGGAAATGGGCTTGCCCTGACAGCAGCAGGATGTGATGTCTTACCAGCTCTACTGCAGCCTACTAAAACAACAGCAAAGATTTTCAGATGGAATAGCTGACCTTCAGTTGCTCTTATAAAGCTCTCTATTAAAAAAACAGCTGGAAACAGAATCATAGAATGGGTTGGGTTGGAAGGGATCTTAAAGATCATTTAGTAACACATGCATACACCTTTGGTCATCTCCTCTGTTGCCAGATCCTTACCAGTTTAATGAACACAGAAAGAAAAAAACAAAACCAACCAAACAAAAAGCGAATGTTTTTGGCTCATGTATATACCCAAATATCAGTTTGTGCTATGAAAAAAAGTCAAGGTAGAAGTCAGAGTAACATGGCCTTCACATTTTGAACTCCTCCATGAATGTGTCTGAATAGTTTGGTTGTTTGCTTGGATTTTTTTTGTCATTTGATAGATGATTAAATCCTTCTGTTGTTGCCAGGTTTGAAATTTGGTGAAATGGAGATTTTGCATAGAAAGAAGCATATAACTTAGCAGAGAAACCATTTTAACCTGAAACAAGTTAAACAGAATATAAAAAAAACAGGAAGACAGAAAGTTAAAAAGGGGATATTTTTTCCTGAGCTTTGACAATAGACTTAAAATATGTGGTTTTCCTTTCTTTAAAAGCTTGTTTGGAGAAGTGCCATCAGAACAAACCTTTCTACATAATTTTTTATCAATAAATAAACACTTGAAGTGTTTAATGCAGTTAACAAACAAGACCAATTCCCCCAAACTGAAATTCAAGAGGCCTTTTATTTTCCCAGACCTCCTACCCCCAGCCCATCTGGAACCCATTCTGGCCTCGTGTTCTGGAACTTATAATACAGCCATTGATTAGCCATGTCATAAACCAGCACTATTTACAAGACAGTAATAAGTGTCCCTTTCACATTAAGGGGAGGCATTTGCATGAACTGATTTTTGCGTTATGCAGGAAAGATTTGTCCTTAGTATTCTTTTTTGTGGGCTTTGGTTATTAGATTTTTTTTTTTTTTTTTATTCTACAATGCCCCAATTCTTCTTCTGGAATCAACAATGCTCAGAGAGTTTGTTACACTAAACACTCAGTTGAAATGCTGTAAAACTGTCCAGGATTTCAATTTATTCCAGACAGTATTTTAGTTCACAGTTGTGAATCTGATATCAGCAATACATCAAATGATGAAATTTACCTGCATGTTAATAGGGAAAGATTATTTGTCTGTCCTAAATAACTTCAGAATAGTAGAAGTTATCACTATGATTTGAGTCTTTCTTTTTACATGATTTACAGCCTCTTTTCAAGCCCAGACTAGGCAGAGTTTCTTCACAGCCTTTGAAATCAAGTCCTTTCTTGTCACACAACAGTGGGTGGATTTGGCTAGAAAACTTCTTGATGATGGATATTGTTGTAGTGTAATTTCATGCTGAAAACACACCAAAATTTTGTGCCTAGTATTCCTTCCCTTGTGAATCCCTCTTTGACAGCCAGGATTTTTTAACTACTATCAGCCTTGCCAACAATGTTTTATTCAAATATTTCATTGGTTGGAGGGAATTTTGCTCAGATAATGTGAGTGATGTAAAAGCTACATCCCTTGTTAGATTCCTTCTTAAATAATTACTTTGCAAGTCTCAAGGCAATGAACCAATGTCTCCCAGATGACACTTCCATCCCTACTTCCAGCACAGCAACAAAACACAAGAACTACATTTATTAGTACCAAGAAGAATCACAAATACTGAAGTTATGTGAAACTAAAGTACCAAATTTGAGATCCACCAGCTGCTTTTTCCACAGAATGACAATGCAGGCTAGTTCAGAGCTATTTTCTAAGAGCTCAGCCTGCCATTCCTATAAATGAAAATAACTTGCATGCTGTGCTTGTAGCAGGTTTCTTGTAAATGGCCTGAATAATAATCACTCTTGGGACAATATCTCTGCTTAAATTATCCCTATGTGCCATGGGTTGATTTCTCAGCATCGCAGTTCTCATATTTGTGTGGTTGTTTACTTACTTTCCCTTCAGCAGAAAGGGAGTGAGCATATGCTGTGGCCTCAATATGACACAGGCAGAGCACGTTTCAAAAACCACACGTTTAATCTCTGTGGAGAACTCACACATGCTGCTACAAGGCACAGAAAGATAGTTTCCTGCTAAATGCCATTATCTTGTCCCACAGGGCAAAACTAGAAAGATGGGAGAAGGGAAGAAAACTGTGAGCAGCCAAAGCTTTCTCCCATATCCTTCTTCATTATTTTGCCATGCCAGAGGCAGGTAGCTGACCAACCTTGGAAAGCTGACTCAAGCTCAGTAAGAGTAATTGGCAAGATGACTTTCACAGACCTTGACTATGTAGATGATGCAGTAAACTGGAAGAACATCTGAAATACCTGAATACTTGTCCTGGACTGAGTTAAAACAGAACAAATTCTGTTCAGTGATTTTACTTTTCAGCTTAGTTTCTTCTCAGTGACAGCACTTCCTGAAGTTAATGGCATGTTTTCACAGTGTCTGCTTCTAGTAGTGATAATGCTGATGTTACTGAGTACTCTCCAGTGAAAATACAGACATCATTCTGCTGCCAACCAGGGTAAGTCCACTACAGTCCCTTTTGGCAGCCAGCATGGGGCACAAACAGAACTGATGCAAGCGTACTAAAGGGAACAAGTTATTGTACCGGTATGGCAGTTACTGGTTGCAATGATGACTTCTTTTTTCTCAACACTGGCTTGTTTGTTCTCTTACCTGCTCCAAGCCATGCTCCATCTCTTACTGTACATCAGATCTGAGAGCTTGTTAAAGCCTGATTTGGGCTTTTGGAGTTTGCTGTGTTGTGCAACGCTTGGTTTTGTTTTGCCTGGAACTATGCTAAAAATCCACAGGCCGAGCCCTGCACTGCAGCCATCCCAGTACCTCAGGAACCATCTTGTGGAGACAATTAACAACTACACCTTTTTCCTCTTCTCTGAGAGCAAATTTACAGATTGAATGAAGAGTGGAATCTTCACCACCTTCTCCTGTGGGGACACGCTTTCTGCCATGTTACAATGGCTCTTCAGTCCCGTCAGCATCCTTGGGTAATCAGAATGCCCATACTGCTGTGTCTCAAGAATCTGTTTCTGACTTTTCCTAAGGTTAACCAAGTGTTGAGGACTTTCACATAGGGATATGGCCTCATACAGTGTCGTCACGAATAGAAAGGTGCAGGCCCTGCATGTAATGGGAGCTCATGACCAGCAGCAGCAGAAACTGTCTGGCAGCAGTGAAACCCATCTGGGGCCCATCTCTCCCACACATGCACACTTCTGTTAAGAACAGAGAGCCAAATCCAGGGGAAAAAAAAAAAAAAAGAGAGAGAGAAAGAAAGAAAGAAAGAAGGACTGACATGATTGCAGACCCAGTTTTCATAATTTCTAAAACCAGATCAGCCTGATCCCCCCATCTGCCCAAAATGAAGGCCATGCCACCACCTGTCTATAAGGAAAATCCATCTGGACCAAGCAGAGATGCTTGTTTGTATAATAAATGAGTTTGCATTGATTATACGACTCTATCCTTCTGTCCTGCTTTTACTGAGAAGCCAGGACCATAATCCCACATGTAACACAGTCTGATCAGGCCAGCATAATGACACACAGGGCTGGTATGATAAGCACAATGCATACATACACACATAGAGTTTAACTCTGTGTTTTCAGGTTGCTTTAGTTTTCACAGCAGTTACAGCATCCACAGAGTACCTTACACTTTCTGTATTTTGATATAGAGAAATACAAAGTTTGATAAACACTTCTAGAACTAGGGAAAAGTGAAGCTACAAAATACGTCCATGTCCACACAATGATTTTAAACTGAAATTGCACACTTTTAACTGAGAGTGAGAGTGACCTTCATTATTTTAGGAAGGACCTGCTGTTCACAGTTAGTGACTGGCCTCTAGCAAATAGCTCATACTGATCTGGGAATGTAGTTCACCAGGCTGGGAAAGCCAGGATTTTATAATTAAATACAGTATTTTATAATTAAATAATAATTAAATAGCAGCTAGTAAAGAAAATATTTCGCAGCTTATTTAGTGTTTTAATGGATATAACACTAATACAATATTAGAAATCTCTCTATATAATCAATATACTATATGTATATGTGTACATATACTGGATTCAGGTTCTTCTCCATCTATAGCTGTGTACAACATTGCCTTTCTTGGATGCTGCTAAAATTCCTCTTTGTCTCTAAACAAAATATGTTTAAAAAAAAGAAAAACATCAAAATTTTCATACAGTTTCATTAAGTGCTGGTTTACTATGTACACTACAGGTACAAGTACAGCAACACAGGAATGTGGCAGCTAAATAAATCAGCATGGATTATTTCAATTTGTGATGATGAAATAAGAACCATTTGCAAGTCTGTTGGAGTGTGGTAAGAACAGGAACAAACATTCAGTCCACGTTTTGCTTGAGATTGTCAGCATTGTAATATTATGTGGCAGGCTAAAAACTACAATGGAAGTGAGAACAGATGAGGAGAACACTAAAGCTTTCCTAGACTGCAGAACACAACTGCATATCGTACTTCAGTTGTCACCAGGCTCTACCATGTGGTGTCATCTCACAGCCAGCTAATAGGCAAAGCAATAAAAGGTAACACCTTAATAAATTCAAATTACAGCATTCATGCTGCAAATGAGCAGCAGCATCTTCCTTAATGAAGAGGTATCTTCAGCTATGAGATGCATGTACAATAGAATCAGTGGGGAAGAAATATCAGAGGACTTCAGCCAAATTTAAAGATATTTTAAATACAGGGAAGAGAGAGACCTCTCTGTTCCTTTTCTAGAACACTCAGAGAAAAAATGTTCTGGGATTAAAAGGTACTGCCAAAGCAACAACTGGGCAGTAAGACATTTAAACTAAAATTTGTTGCTGATGTCTGCACTTAACATTCCCAATGGCCAAGTCAAAACAGCAAAGTATGTTACTCACTATTATGAAAAATGTTACTCTTATATATGAGGAATAATAAAATATAAAGATTGTCTCTTAAAATCTATAGCAATATGTTACCAGATTTCTCACAAAGTTACTTGTGAGCCATGATGACAGTTAGAGCCAGCCCTTGTCTGAAAAGCTTGCAGTCCTCCAGATGGACATAGGTTAAGGCAGGGAGATGCCAATCAGAGATTCATCTTTATACTAGCACACTGTTAAAGAACTGGTGGTGTGTGAGGTTTTATACAGTGTCTGTCAGCTTCACAGAAATACTTTCTGAAAGTATAATACTCCCTATGAAAGCTTTAATCCTCTGATGGCAGGTCTAGCTCTAAAAATGTAGTGTGGAATGAGTCCTGCAGAGAGGAATAAAGGAAGAAAACAACCCAGAGAAAAGACTGGAGCACAGAGAGCAGAATAAGATCTTCTTCATCAGATCAGACTGATGAAGATTGAGCTATGAAGGCATTCAGGACAAAGATGAGGCATTTAAACCAGCCAGTGGAAACAAACAAAAAGGAGAAACAGTGGCAGGTATAGCAGGATCTTGTGTTTTGAGTGATGGGGAATGAAGACAGGTCCCAGTGAGGCTGCAAGGAAAGCAGTTGTAGCAGGACAGGAAAAATACCTGAAAGACAGTAGATTTGGTTAACCTGTATTCAGTTGAATGGAGAGAAGCAGCAGAAAGACATTCACAGACAAGTTGGGATGTAGAGGAGGGAGGAGTCCTTCCTTCCCACTAAGAGCCTAGGTGACAGAACAGAGTTGTCAGCAGCAAAGGAGAAAGGCAGCAGTGAGAGGATTACGGACAAGAAATAAGAAGCTTGGTATCACCAGAATTAAGCCTGAGCTGCTGGGAGTCATGTGCTGCCATGCCAGGGTTGGTCTGCAGCACAGCATGGAACACATGACACAAGGACAGGTGTGAACTCATGATTCACCAACGAAAAACTAATAACTGAGAGAGTTCCAAGAGCCTGTTCAGGGTTAACACATAAAACAATGAGCTGACCACCATATCACAGACTCCTCTGTTTCCTCTAGAATATTTGTCTCTTTGGCCCAGGCCACGTACCAGATCTGTGAACTGCCTGGATCCTTCCTTCCCAGGTACCTTCAGTTTCCATTGCCTCTGGCAAGCATTCCTTTTCTATAGGGTAAAACAGTGTCTGCAGCTTATATTTAAAGCATTCACACATCTGCAAGGTCTTCACTACTGAGCAGGAGAATGATGCTTGCTTCACATTAGACTGCTGTACCTCAGCTTTTTGAATCTTTAAAGCCTTGTCACTTCTTAGAGCTTAGGTATTTTTGATCTACCAGTTTACCTCTTGCATTTGTTTTGCAAAATTAGCAAGAGTCTTTTATCCTTAAGCCTTCTTTTTTTTCTGACTTGAATTTTTGTATTCCTAGAATTTCAGTCTAAAAATTTTAAAAGCTTTTCTTAAAAAAAAATGCAAAAAAAAAAAAGTTGATAATTCCACTGTGATACAATTCCAGCTTCTTCTGGTTTATTTTCACTGATGCTGTCTGATATAAGCAAGACTGGTTTTGTTTCCTAATACAAGGGGGTTTTATTTTGCTTTATAATTAAAAATGGATCAGGCACTCAAAAGATATATAGGAAAACACGTTACCTGTACCACATCTTACATCTGAAATAATAAGAAACTCTTAATTTCATGGAAATTCATGAACATATTAAAAAAATTCAGATGCAACACAGTAGGAAATTGCACTTTAGGATATTGCTGTAAGGCAGGTTTTATTAGCTAAGAACTATTGCTGCCTAAATTTTTAAGATAGAAATAGTTTGTAAAAAATTAATAACAGAAGCAAATACTCATAAGGAGAATTAAGCAAACTTGTTCCTCACTCAGTGAAATATGATTAGTAATATTTCCATGTCTTAATCTGCCTTCTGGATGGGGTTCTTTTAAGACATTCAGCATATAGGCATTAGTGAATGTAATCCTGGCATTTGTCCCTACAATAAAACTTAACAGATACCACTGTCTCATTCTTTTCAGAATAACTTGGAAACCTGAATTAATTTAGAATTAACAAGTAATATTACATAGGGGAATTCATTTGACAAAGCTGCTGTTAATCTCTTCACTATGGACCAAGACTAAGCAGGCACATCTCCATTTCAACTATCCAAATTACAGCCACCCAGAAGTTCATAGCTGGCAACAACAGCTGTAGCACAGGTTAGGGGAGAAATCCCATACCTACCTGCACAGAGCAGCCAACACAAGAGTTCTCATCACCTTCTGATCATAGTAGGAACCACAAGATTTTGTTTGCAATGTTTATTTAATAGCAGATTTTAACTCCTCAACCAGGAAGAGAGATGGTTTGAAAGTGTGAATAATGCCAGACAAGAATAGGGGCAGATTACCCACATCTTTCCTGCCCTACTAGAAAGTGTGGCAGTGTTCCCTACCCAACACAGTGCAGGCAGCCTCATATTTTGCATTTAGATTAGCAGCTCCACAAAAAGTCATTGAAATAAACCTGAAGCTGCCATTTCCACAAAGGGTATGGAAATCCCACTAACCAGTAACAGAATATAATGCCATTCTAATAATAGAAGTGAAATGATACAATCAGCTCAGCAGAGAAGGCTACTTACAGACACAGCAAAAATTGTCTTGTTGGTGTGGTCTATAATGGATAACATTTAACAGGAGTTACTGAGCAATTGTTTCAGAGAGGAAATCTCACCTATTTCTTGTCCTCAGGAAGCCAGGTGTACACCCTTGAGGGCACCAGGAATACCCCTGGGAACAGTGTCACAGAACATTCAAACTCACCAATTCTGCCTAGTAAGAAGTGCAGAATTTCCTAAAACTCAGCCTAAGATCCCAGGAGGCAACATAAGCAGAGATAAAATTGGCAAGTGAAGGAGCACCAGTTCAAAAAAACATAAGACCTACTGGAATATCTCCATGTCTCAGTCAAAAGGGATGCAGACAGACTATAAATATTTTATACATAATTGGCCCTACATTTAACAGTGATTGTGGTGGGGAAGAGTAAATTCTGAATCTTGTCATTCTGAACAAGGACTCTCCCTGCACACAGGCACTGATTAATGATACCATTCTCTGAAATCTGAGCCAGAGTCCTTCAGCCTTCAAGAACATTTTAAACTGAATTTATGTGTCCTTCCCAGTCCACTGAACTCACTGTTTTGTTGTGTTGCATTTGCTTGCAAGAGAAGACTCTAGGCCATAACTGGCTGATTTTTTCAATTGTTTTCTCATTGCACATTGACATAACATTTGAAAAAAAATGGGGTTTTGAGCAGGAAATTTTATAAGGCAGCAGTGGTCACTGTATATAAAGAAAATTCCATGCACACTGCAGAAGTGTCTTTGCCATTGCTGCTTATGTTTCTAAGTTATTTGCAGTTCACATTTTTTATCTGATCCCATCATCTGTGTATCACAGTGGTACTCAACTAATGTGACTAAAATGTGTTCTCATTAAGGGGATGTCAGCCTTTGAGATCCTTTAGAGAGAGATTCTTACAGCTGGAGCATCGTTATTGTCTAGGAACATTTATAAGCGAATAAAGAATTCCTTCCCTGTCTTCACTATACTTAACCAGATCCAAACTACAGATGATGGCAAGTCCTGTAATCCTGATCACTGCAAAAAGCCTTTAGTCACTGCTAGGGATGAGCACTGGAAATCAGGCTCTCTGGCAAAGAGCCTTAGATAATGCTCAAGCTGATGTCCAAACTCACACTTCCATGGCAAGCAGATATATAGGCAGCAGTATAATAACCCCAGTTTCCTGCAGAAAGACCCCATGGAGCAGATCCTAGTTTGAAACCTCATATTTGAGCTCTTGACACTAGATGTCGTTGCGCCCACATCTCCCGGGGGCACAGCCGGCTCTTCCTGCAGGGCTGCTTTAGTGCCTTGCGGGCAGAGACTTGTCGTTTGCAACGTTTAGAAATATAAACCTTGTGTTCTCGTTTCTTCCGCCTGTTTTAGTACTGCTATTTCTGATGCAGACTGATGCCTGAACAGAGAGGCAGGAAGAGAGGCAAGAAGGAACATCCAGTCAGGAAGAAAGGCTATGGAGAAGCCTCAATTCCTTGGGAAAGTCCCCAACAACCCATCAGGGTTGTCAAATGTCTTTAACTCTGCCCCTGTGCCCTGTCTGTATGTATACATTGGTATGTACTTCTCTCTGTGCACACTGCTGGCAGGAAGGGCCTCATGTTCTTCCAGTTTCACGTTTTGTTAGTGGGGAGCTACTGGGCAGCATCCTCTTCACACTCAGCATGCCTTACATTTTTCTGTGAGAGTGATGAAGGACCTTCTTCAGTCATATCAGCATGTCATTGGTCCCTGCCTCGTTCACATGCAGGGTTAAAGATTTACTGTCCTTCGGTGCAAAGAAAATTCTCCTGTTCTCTCTAATGCTGACCCAGATGTAGCTGAGGGGGGTGGAAACTGTATTATGGCCGCACCACGAAAAATGTGAATTAAAAGTAGGAAATAATCCCACAGAGCTGGGAAGTGGAGCATCATGTTTAGGAGAGAGGAAAATGTCGTATTAAATAAGTGGAGCATCCAACTAGCCCAGTATCTCTACACTAATAAAGTTTTTCTAAAAGGGTAGAAAAAAGTGATGGTCTTGATATAAATTATTGTCAGTGAATTAGTGATCTCCAGGAAGTATTTCCACTGAATCCTTAATAATTAGAGGTTGGAGTTTGCTCCAATCCAGAGAATTTATAGCTTTAGAAACTCTGGTCTGACAAGCCATAAAACTCTCTTGAGATATTTAACAATTCCTAAAAACAAGTAATTCCAAGATTTATCTAGGGTTTTGTACAGTGCTAAGCATTCAAACTCATGGTTTCATACCTCAGCTCTTATCCACTTTTTGAAGAATGCTTTAGTAGAAGGAATTTCTTTAACTGAAAGTGGTGCATTTCTGAATCCAAAGAACCTGAAAGAGACCTTATTGTGTCCAGTTTGGGGTCACCTACTGCCCGAAAGACAGATGAGACATCCTAACGGAGAGTCACCAAAGAGGCCTGAGGCCTGGCCAAAAGAGAAAGGGCTGAGGGAGTTGGGCTTGTCCATCTTGAAAAACAGAAGGGTTCAAGGGAAGCTAACAGCAGCTTTCAAATTCACAAGCTGTGCTGAGATTCAGCTTCCTGTTAATGCAGCTGCCTTCAGCTTCTGGATAGCCTAGCACACAAGAGGGAGCAAGCTCACTTCTGCTAGCACAGAAACAAGAGTGCCACAACTGCTTACTCGCTCGGTGCTTTTATCCCTTTCTCTGTGAAACAGGAATAACACAGCTCCTTTTTTTCACCTTTGTCTCTGCCTATCTGAGCTGCAAGTTCTTTGCCTCTATCCTTGTGTACAGTGTCTAAAGCAGCTGTCTGTTAGGGTTTCTCATCACAACGATGACACAGATAGATAGTCAAAATCATTGGAGTGCTCAGCTAAATATCCAGGAGTGTTCAGAGGTTGAGGGCTGCCATCTGCATTTTTTAGCCTTGTATTCAAGGATTAGGATTTTCATAAATCAGATGTCACCAGAAGGTATTGTTCTCAAACACTACTGCAGAACTGCTATGAAAAATTGTAAGTTAGTTATTATCTACATAGAAGGCATAATCTGTCAGACACCTCTTTTTGCTAAGAAAGTGTACTGAGACATAAAGCAGGCATTCTTCAAACTGCAGCAGTGGATTTCTTAATTTTGCCTTCAGATAGTTTTTCCTTAAACTGTGACAATCCCATTATGCTCTTGTTAATTTTTCAGAAGGACTCTTTCTTTCATTAATTTATTAATGCTCCTTGATCTACTGGCAGCACAAGCAGAGCAGTATTCTCCAGCATCTCAAACTATACCTCTAGTTTCATGATCTTTATTTTTTCTTTTCAAAATAATCTTTATGCCACAATGTACGTTTTTGTGTAACACTACATGGTTCCTAAAAAGGACTTTATTTCCTTTTGGTTCTATGATCTTACTGGGGTTGACATTAAGCTATGTAAGGATGCAGTATATTAATGTTCCCAGATCTGAACAACAGTCTTCTTCACTCATTTCTGCAGCTGAGGGAAGGGATTTAGTAAACATCTCCACTCCAGACATACATCCTGCAACTTAACTCTTTCACAAAACATACAAGAGAAATCATCATGGTGACTTTTTTTTTTTCTTTTCAGGAATGAATCAGCCTAACCAACAGGAATTGTTTGGGGTAAACTCTAATTTGCTGCAGAGATTCTGGTTTGGCAGAACAAAATGTCATGGTAACACAGTTAAACAAGCACTCACACTTTCCTTGTCCTTAAACAAAAAAACAGTGGCTGTCATGGCAAAGCTTTCTTCTGCTTCATTCAGTGACCAAACACATCTTCAGTACAATCCAAAAGGCTGCATGTTCTTGTGCAGTTCCTGAGACCATGATAGGTCAGCCCCTGTACTGCTGCAGTATGAGTGTAGGGACTGTGACTGACCTGACCTTAACACAAGAAATCCTGTGTTTTCAGCCTGAAATGCTTTGCTGCCAGAAGTACACCAGTGAGACAGTTATATGCCTGCAGAAGCCATGGTTCCTGCAGAAAGCCCTAGCCAGTACACAGAAGGGAAACCAATTTCCTCAGACTTCCACTGACCTCATGGCATAGCTGCTGCTTCCCCAGCATGCTCACTGAGTTCTGCTTCTTGGCACCTGCCTGGATCAGACGCGTTTCATGTTCTTGCATCATCTGCATTTCTCAGACCTCTCACTTGCATACAGGCAGTCCTGCTGAGCTGAGGTTAATATTGCATGACTGCTTTCTGAAGAAAAAAGAAAGAAAAAAACCCACAGCTCCTTTCATTTTTAGATTATGGCAGAGTTTCTGATGATCCTGGACCCATTTCTGCATTGACTGACACTTGCCATTAATCTCATAGATCTGTAAAGAAAACAATTCTAAAAAATTTAAAAATCTTATCTCTCTGTTAGCAAGGCCCTGGGAGTAAGCTGAAACCCATGTCTGAAGCAAAAGTTGTTTTTCCCTGGTGTTTGCTCAACTGTCAGCATTGCTTCTGCCCACTCCTCAGAAGAAATCAGGCTTTCTGGAATGTAGGAAGCATATCAGATGGTGTTTGTCTACATCAAAGACCAAATAATGCTGTTAAACAGAATGTAGAGGTGTTGTGTTTTGGTCTTTTTCAATAATTCTTCCTAGAAAATATGCCTCCCCAATCAGAATATAGCTTTTATAACTCTTCCTTTAAAAATGAAACTATATTTATATACTAAAAAAAAAAAAAAGAAAGGAAACAAGGAGACTTGCAAAGCTCAGGAAGATGGGCTTATTAGTCACTGCTTATTCATGCACTGACTAATGTGAGATGTCACTTGTACAGAACTGAATGTCTTTCCACAGCCTGCAGCACTGAAGACCCACAGGTGGTCTCCAGACAGTTGCAGTCTTCCCTTTAGATCAGAAAATATTCTCTTTAAACTATGTTGATATTTTTTTTACAATGCACAGTTCAAAATTACAGCATAGCCTTCCCTAGGGTGTTGTGTCATTTTCCTGAACTCATCACTCTTTGGGCATTTGCTGTCTAGCCTCTTCACTTTCTTCATTCTCCTATTTCTTGTCAGTATAAGAGAATAAAGAGAAGACCACAATGGACAGTTGTGTCCTGGGGCATTTGGAACACAAACTGCTGCAATCTCATGCTTTGGAGGCAAAAGGATATAGATGTAGGAAATAACGAGATACTTCAGACTGCCCATGAAGGGCAACTCTGAAAAAGGTGAAGGCAATCCTTGAGTGTATTAATTATAGTATTTCAAGCAGAGATAGGAAAATGTCAGTGTTATTGTGTGAAGTGTTTCTGCAGTCTTCTCTGGGGTAACGCATATCATTTCAATCATTCATACCCAAGAGGGACACAAACTAAAAGATGGCCAGGATGACTTGGAATTTGGAAATCCTATCACATAAGAGTGGCTTGGTTTATTTAATCCAGCAAAGCAGCACTGAGAATTGATTTGACCATTGATTACTGAATGACATGGTAAAGGTTGCTTCAGGGTAATTTGTACTGGACATTGGGAAGCATTTCTTTATCAAGGGGGTGATCAAACACTGGAGAGGTAGTCGATCATGAACAATCAAGCCAAAATCCTCAGGAACATCAGAGTTTCTCTTTCTAAAATTTCAAAATTCTTACATGACAGCATCTGGCTAAGCAGAGGTCATCCAAGAGAGGTGTATGCCTACAGTAATTTGAGGACATGTCATCTCACATGTAAATTGTTCCAAAAGCTATTTTCCTCCTTTTTCAATTATTACAGAGCCCAAAGATGCCCACAGATTGCACAATAATCAATAGATGACTTGATAAACCAGTTAAATAGCTCCTTAAGGTGTTTCTATTATATACATAGATATTGCAGGTGATGCCTTTAGTATAAAAATACAGAGAGATTTAGCTTTTAAATTTTGTTTAAAGACCTAATTCTCAGCAGTTTCAGTGGAAAAAAGGCAATTTAAACAGTATTTAGACATTTAATTCCCTTAAAGATGTAAACTTTTGTCTTTCTATAGGCGATAGATCACCATCACTTTCTGGACAGTTCAACACTGATGATTTTCATCCTTTAGGGTCTGTGAAATTTAGTCATTATATGTGACACAGAAATTCTAGGAGAAATTTGGATCATTATCAACTATGTTGGGCAATCCACTTTTACAGCATGAATAACTCCATCATTAAAAAATGACTCCATCATAATTTCTGAATACAGACAAATAGAGCCAAGAAGACCATGAGAAACTGCTCTTTCATTTTTGCTCTGCCACTTAACACTGCACTTTTTGCAGGTACGTTAAACCCCTCTGAAGCAGAAGTTTTCTTTTCATCCTATCAACTGTTTAAACTTTATAGACTTTATCGGAAAGACTCTTACTGAATATACTGGACTTTGGATTAATATCATATTAGAACTACTTCCTATGCAATAGGAAGAGTTTCCTGACATTTAACACGTTGAATCTCCCCAGTATAGTCATTTAAGAAATTGGTTACAAATGGAGTTAATCTAATCTCACTTAAGCAGCTTCTCAGTTAAGAAGCTCCGATTCCCCTTTCAGTGGGGTCAACTTGGCAGACTCAGAGAAGCATGGAAAACAAAGGTTTCTGAAGGCTACTTAAATAGTTCAGAATTGGATTTTCACCACGTGGAAAATGATACCAACCTGGCTGTTCCTCATTTCAAGCCTGTCCTCATAAATGTTGCACAATTGTGAGTTCCCTTTGATAGACTCAGTAAACCCCCATGGTTCGGTTGCTTACATGTTGTAGTTGAGACAGTCCCTCTTCCAGGATTCTAAATAAAGCGTCTTGGATTACCTCTTTTTTTTCTGGATACATCATCACATCTTCTGATGCAAATCTTTTTCACTACATTCATCTCAGTAGTTCCCTGTAGTTAGATGAATTATCCTGTGACACTACTGCTTTTCTCAATTCTTTTGCCTCTTTTTGTTCCTCTTGCCTACCAGGCTTCTTTCTAATTTGCATATGTCAGTCTTTGTATGCCTCATTTGCTTAATTAAGAGTACAGTTCTGCTCTACTAATGAGAATGAAACCCAACTCCTAAAAAGCTTGCTAATGTAGAACAGAGAAACTGTGTTATGATTCTAATTCTTGGAAAGTGATCTAATCTCTAGTACAAGATTAATATTAATGTTAGGAGGAAGAATTTTCTCATGCCTCAAGATATGAGAAATATCCCCTATGTTACTAGCATTGCTATAGAAACCTTAACTACAAAAGGCTGAACATCAACATTTTAAAATCTGAGTGCCTCAAGGTAATTACTTGAAGCTGATTCTATTACAGTTCTGATTTTTGTGGTGGTACTCACACATATACCTCCTAATGAAGGTGAAGGAACATGAATGTATTCACTACGGCGGGAAATGAAACAGCCATCCTTAACGTGCTCAGCTTTGACAGCTTTGCTTTGCATTCAAGCTGTTAAAAATCAGAGTACACTGAACCCAAGCAAGTATCCTGAATGGCACAGGAACACTACTGTATGCTGGAGAGATGCATTTTACCATGTGCAATCTCATACGGCAGTCAAAATGGGTTTGGCTCTTCCCAGTGGCATTAGTGGTATGCTGCAGGGGGCACAGACTCGGTCATCAGAGAAAACGTGACAACTATAAATGGAGTGGCTGTGAAGCCAACATGTGGGAAAAAGCACCACGACTCAAAATAAAATGCTGATGTCAAATCTGAATTCTATATATGGCATCAAGAGCATCAGCAAATGAAGGACACTGCCTAACCCTTGGAGGTACTTCTGGTACACAAGCAACTGGAAGCCAAAGCATTTATTAAAAGTCTGTGTTTGGCCATAATACTCATAATTCTTCTTTGAAATACCTAAACCTCTTTTTATGATGAGACACTGCAAGGATTTTTATTTGTCTCTGATGTACTTTCACATTTCTCCTGTGTTGATAACAGCACTGCAACCACATACAGCCTTTCTTGTCACGCTAACTCAGCAGTGAGCGTTTAGAAGGGAATATGTTTTGTTTCGAGCTGCGTCTCACTACAGACACATATAATACATTAATACACCTCTGGGAAGAACAAAAGCTTGCCTGGTTTAGAAGCCATGTATTCCTTTTGTTGTTAGGAGGAACACAGGTATGGTTTCTCCTGCAAACAGCACCAGATTATCTACAGCAGAGCAGTCATCATAACAAATCTGTAATGTGTTCTTTTTAACTATAACCCTGTCTTGTAATCCTAGATGTAATAAAGATGATTTTTTATGACACTTAAGCTTGTAAGGAAGAGGGCAACATTAATTGCTTAACAATTCTGGCAACTCTAAATTGCATCAGATGATTTGGTTTAGACAGCTGTGAAATATGGAAGTATAAATATAGGAGATTTCCCAAGCCTTCACTGTAAAAATCATGATCTCATTCTGTTGCAGTCAGGATAATCTCCAAGAGAGTAAAACAGAGTAGTGCATAACCCTCATCATGCTGCAGACACCAGTCCAAGCTGTATCATTGAAGACAGAACTTCCACAACAGATTCAAGCAAAGTTTACTATGGGGGAATTTACACCTACTTCTAGGTGGTGTTGACTTGCTCTAAGCATCTGGGAAAAAGTTGCTTTACAAGCCGCACAGAGAAAAAAAAAAGCATAGGAGGCTAACACATGAAGGGAAACTTCTAACACCAAATTTCTTTTTCCATTTGGTCTCTTTTGAGGAGAGAGTCTAAATGGAGCTTGCAATTCTGGGCTAGCTCTTTCCTGGAAGCAGTTACAGCCACCTCTAAGCATCTGGGAAAAACTTGCGTTACAAGCCGCACAGAGACAAACAAAAGCATTGGGGGCTAACACATGAAGGGAACCTCCTAGCACCAAATTTCTTTTTCCATTTGGTCTCTTTTGAGGAGAGAGTCTAAATGGAGCTTGCGATTCTGGGCTAGCTCTTTCCTGTTAGCAGTTACAGCCATCCCTAAGTATCTGGGGAAAAAGTTGCTTTACAAGCCGCACAGAGAGAAACAAAAGCATTTGGGGCTTACACATGAAGGGAACCTCCTAGCACCAAGTTTCTTTTCCCATTTGGACTCTTTTGAGGAATGAGTCTAAATGGAGCTTGCAATTCTGGGCTAGCTCTTTCCTGGCAGCAGTTACAGCCATGTCTAAGCATGTGGAAAAAACGTGCTTTACAAGCCGCACAGAGACAAACAAAAGCATTAGAGGCTAACACATGAAGGGAACCTCCTAGCACCAAATTTCTTTTCCCATTTGGTCTCTCTTGAGGATAGAGTCTAAATGGAGATTGGGATTCTGGGCTAGCTTTTTCCTGGCACCAGATACAGCCATGTCTAAGCATGTGGAAAAAAGTTGCTTGACAAGCCGCACAGAGACAGCGAAAATCAGTGGGGCCTATCAAATGAAGGGAACCTTCTGGCACCAATTTCTTTTTCCATTTGGTCTATTTTGAGGAGAGAGACTAAATGGAGCTTGCAATTCTGGGCTAGCTCTTTCCTGTCACCAACTAGAGCCATGTCTAAGCATATGGAAAAGTTTGCTTTACAAGCCGCACAGAGACAAACAAAAGCATTGGGGCCTAACACATGTAGGGAACCTCGTAGCACCAAATTTCTTTTCCCATTTGGTCTCTCTTGAGGAGAGAGTCTAAATGGAGCTTGCAATTCTGGGCTAGCTCTTTCCTGGTAGCAGTTAAAGCCATGTCTAAGCATGTGTAAAAAAGGTGATTTACAAGCCACACAGAGACAAAGAAAAGCATTGGGGACTAACACATGAAGGCAACCTCCTAGCACCAAATTTCTTTTTCCATTTGGTCTCTTTTGAGGAGAGAGTCTAAATGGAGCTTGCAGTTTGGGGTTACCTCTTTTCTGGCAGCAGTTACAGCCATGTCTAAGCATGTGGAAAAAAGGTGCTTTACAAGCCGCACAGAGACAAACAAAAGCATTTGGGGCTAACACATGAAGGGAACCTCCTAGCACCAAATTTCTTTTTCCATTTGGTCTCTTTTGAGGAGAGAGTCTAAATGGAGCTTGGGATTGTGGGCTAGCTCTTTCCTGGCAGCAGTTACAGCCATGTCTAAGCAGGTGAAAAAAATGTACTTTACAAGCCGCACAAACAAAAGCATTGGGGGCTAACACATGAAGGGAACCTCCTAGCACCAAATTTCTTTTTCCATTTGGTCTCTTTTGAGGAGAGAGTCTAAATGGAGCTTGCGATTCTGGGCTAGCTCTTTCCTGGTGTGATGGTTTGAAACTGTCTTTTTAATTTTTCCTTGCAAAGTTCAGAACAGAGAAAGTGAAAGAATGTAAATAAGTCACTATTGGGTGTAAGAAAGCAAAATAACAATTGTTCTAAACACTTCCATTGGATAGATAGAAATGTTTAAGAACTATTACCCAAAACAAAGCATGCATTCTGCACATTCTGCGTTCGGCAGTGGGGGCAGTTGCTGGGCTGTCTGGCTGCTGTTTCTTCTTCTCTTCTGGCTGAAGATAACACACTGACCTTGGCAGCTAAGTTAACAACTGTCTGCTCTAACTAAACTCTGCTTCTCTGTCCAGGGGGGTCTGGGGGGAAGCTCCTGGGAGAGAGACAGGCCCCTTTGGGAGGGTCCCCTTGGGGGGAAGCAAAGGGAGATCAGTTGTGCTTTTCTGTTTATTGTATATATTTGTAAATGTTGTGAATTTTGTATATTTGTACATATTCATTGCATTTCATTGTAGATTTTAGACTCTGCTTGTAAATACAGCTTTTCATTTGCTTCCAGACTGGGCTAGCCTGGTTATTGTTGGTGGGGGGGGAATTTCAGCTCACACCGACACACCTGGCAGCAGTTACAGCCATGTCTAAGCATATGGAAAAAATGTACCTTACAAGCCGCACAGAGACAAACAAAAGCATTGGGGACTAACACATGAAGGGAACCTCCTAGCACCAAATTTCTTTTTCCATTTGGTCTTTTTTGAGAAGAGAGTCTAAATGGAGCTTGGGATTCTCAGCTAGCTCTTTCCTGGCACCAGTTACAGCCATGTCTAAGCAGGTGGAAGAAAGTTGCTTTACAACCCCCAAAAAGACAAACAAAAGCATTGAGGTCTAGCTCATGAAGAGAACCTCCTAGCACCAAATCTAATTTCCCATTTGGTCTCTTTTGAGGAGAGAGTCAAAATGGAGCTTGCAATTGTGGTCTAGCTCTTTCCTGTTAGCAGTTACAGCCATCCCTAAGCATCTGGGGAAAAAGTTGCTTTACAAGACGCACAGAGACAAACAAAAGTATTGGGGGCTAACACATGAAGGGAACCTCCTAGCACCAAATTTCTTTTTCCATTTGGTCTCCTTTGAGGAAAGAGTCTAAATGGAGCTTGCACTTCTGGGCTAGCTCTTTCCTGGCACCAGTTACAGCCATGCATAAACAGGTGGAAAAAATGTGCTTTACAAGCCGCACAAAAAAAAGCATTGGGGGCTAACACATGAAGGCAACCTCCTAGCACCAAATTTCTTTTTCCATTTGGTCTCTTTTGAGGAGAGAGTCTAAATGGAGCTTGGGATTGTGGGCTAGCTCTTTCCTGGCTGCAGTTACAGCCATGTCTAAGCATGTGGAAAAAAGGTGCTTTACAAGCCGCACTTGGCTTTTTAGAGCTCCCACTGTTCTTTTCAACACACAGAGATGAGAAAGCAACATGGATTCTGCAACTATTTCTTATTGCTGGGTTATGTGAAGTGTGCCAGCAGCTACTATTCCAACTGTCTCATGAAACTCAAGATGTCACTTGGATTTTCCCTTGGCTGTCTGACAAAGATAAGAAGCTCTATAACAAGAGAAATAACAAAGGTTTATCTCTGTAACATCTGAAGCTAATCTAAAACTGTATTGGTGATTTTGCAGCCTTCCTCTCATACAATCACAACCCTTTTAGGAAAGCCCTGAGCTCATTTAACAGCCTTGTGAAGCAGGCCAACATTCACATTAATTGAAAACCAGCCTGTCAAAAACTTCATGTTTGGCCCAGTTCAGGTCTCTGATCTAGGAGTGGCAAGAAAGAAGTGCCAGTATTTGAACAAGGAGTAGGGGAATATGTGGCCTGGGGAAACTACAAGTGCAGGATAGCAGCAACCCAGAATGAGATTCTCTTAAACTGCATGGAAAGTGATTGTCACCCATCTGAAAAAAATATCCTGACCCTTCAAAGGTCAGTGAAACCAGAATTTCACCCTAATTCTTAGTATGTTTGCATTTTTATATACTCAATGGTCATGTTGCTATAGTACTTCTATGAAGACAGTAACTCAAACTATTGTATTTTTTAGCTTTCTGGGTATTTCAGAGCATCAGGGTCAGAAACTATTCATCACAGTACGTCTTTTTTCGTTGATTTGATGATCCACACTGACACTTGACCCCACACAAATCCATCTGAAATCAAAATTCAGTATTTGTTAAGGCACAAACCAGACTATTTCTGTCATTGTTATTCATAATAAATATTTTATAAACAATCTTTAATATCTAAAGTACCTACAGATGAACATGTAGCATTCTAAAATCCTGTTATAACAGCAGTAGATGTGGTATAAAACTGTCATTTCACACGTCCTGTTCTGAGAACTTTTCACCATTCAGACCTTGAGACATGAAAATAAAACAGCTGCAGCCTGTAAAATAAATGAAACAAATAAGAAAACAAACAAAAAAACCCACAAACCAAACAACAATGCAAAACAAACCAAAAGAAACCCCATAGCACAAAAAAAAATTCTATTTAACATTCCTGTTAGAAAAGTTGATGGCTACTAGGCATCAGGCAAAACTTACATATAAATGCGATGCCAAGTGATATGGATATACCAAAAGACTGTGAAATACTTTCTAAGGAGTTGTTAACATGTGCCTGAGGCTACACTGCTGAGTTGCAGATTTAAGGGGTGTGGTTTCATCAGTATTCAAGTGATATTTTTTAGTGAGCAAACTATAAAGATAAAAACACATGAAAAGTTGCTATGAATTTCAGAAATTCCTCATGCTGAGAAATGCCAACAGCATAATCTTTGATTTTTTCATTACTTTCTTAGGTAATGGTCTGAAATCCAGCCTTAAGTTCACACACCTTCCTCACACAATGTTGTCATTTAGGTGTAGTGTTATCTTAATGCTTTCCCCAAGCTTTAAGCCTAACTTCACGATTCAGTTCTAAATATGTGAACAACATCTTTAACATCACAGGCCTAATGGTAAATCTGCCACCAAATATGGTTTGGCCATGATTCCCCAAGATGAGCACTTGTGACTTGAGTTGACTTAAAATCTCCATTCAATAAAAACAAACTCAAGACTGCCAAATCACAACGACATAGTGTGGCAGTTTGGGCTGGGTGCCCCCTGCCACTGCTGCATGAGATACACCTCTGGTGTCCCAGGTACCCTCCCACTAGGGGTGGACACAGGAAACAGCGTATTTCTACCCATAAATCCTGCGCCCTCTAAAGCCATCTGCAGAGTCATCCTCTTCCTCTTCCCTCTCTGCTCCCATGGGAGATGTCCTCTCTTATCGGGTAATGCCAGGGGAGTATCCTCAAGGCCTCTTAGGCCTGTCTAAGCCTAATGCCAGGAGGAGAATGGAGGGGGGGGGGGCAGTCTCAGACCTGGCCAGCCTGAGAGTTGCCTAGCAGTGGGAGAAACGGGGGGGAAGAAAAGAGCCCTGGGGGTTTTGGGTAGACCCTCAGGTGGGAGGAGGGAAGGATTGGGAAACCTCTGGGTACTATGTAGGGAATTCTGTATGCTTCAGAATGTTCTTTTCCACTATGCTTTGTAGTTTGTAGTTTTCTGTAGCTTCACCAATTGCTTTTCCATTTAAACTTTTCCATCACTCTCCAATCCGTTTGCGTGTGTCATTCTTTTGTCCCTTTCGGGGCAAGAGATGTTCTGGCTGACCTCAAACCAGTACACATTTGTTGACACAGGAAAGAATTGCTAAGACTTGCTAACCAAGTTAATAAAAGTGAAGTCAAGTCTTTGCAGAGGGAAAAGTAACAATTCATTAGTTCCATCCCTCACCAAGTGCTAAGAAATGAAAACTCAAGGAGGACTGTGCTAAGTCTTACCAGACTACTTCAGATTTGGATTCTCTCACTCGCCTTTTTAGCCCATAACTGCATGCATTTGCTCCTGTACTTGACACTGGTGAGGCCACACCTCGTAATACTGTGTTCAGTTTAGGACCCCTCACTACAAGGACATTGAATTGCTGGAGTGTGTCCAGAGAAGCCCAACAAAGCTGGTGAATGGTCTGGATGGCAAGTCATGAGGAGCAGCTGAGGGAAGCAGGGTTGTTAAGCCCGGAGAAAAGGAAGCTGAGGGAAGACCTCATTGTTCTCTACAACTACCTGAAAGGAGGTTATAGAGACATGGGGGTCAGTCTCCTCTCCCAAGTAACTAGTGATACAAGAGGAAATGGCCTCGAGTTTTGCCTGGGAAAGTTTAGACTGGATATTAGACAAAATTTCTTTGCCGGGAGAGCGGTTAGGTATTGGAATAGGCTACCCAAGGAGGCGGTGGGCTTATCATTCCTGCAGGTGTTCAAAAACCATGTACGCATAGCACTTCAGGACATGGCTTAGTGGGCACGGTGGTGTTGGGTTGACAGCTGGACTTGATCTTAGAGGTCTTTTCCAACCTTAATGATTCTACGATAAAAACACATGGCACCACTGTAATAAGTAAGAAAAGAGTTATTTGCTAATTATATAGTGTAGAGCTTAAAATATATAAAAAAAAAAAAAAGCATGCTTTTTTTAGAGATTTAGTTACAATGTACAGCTGTATGTAGCATCAGGGCCCCATGACATAATCCCTGTATATCTTGAACGGTTTCTGCCAAGTTAGGTAGCGGTACCGGGCAGCACAAGGACACATAACACAGTACTACGTGATGTATTAACTGAGCATGTGCACAGACCAAGATCAGAAGAGAGACATCTGAAAAAAAGACCATCTGCTTTCATCGTAAAAGACCCAATTGGATGAGCAATAAAAAGGAACTGATAAGAAACTGCTAATAAAAAAAGGGGTCTCAGGGTCTGGTCGGTGCGTTTTGGAGGAGGGGCAGGAGAACCCCCCCGGATGCCCAGCGCTGCTTTTACTTATTTTACTCAAAATAAAATATCCTCATTCTTAAAAATCGTAAAGTGTGAGGATCGTTTATAACAATTTGGTGCCAAAACCCGGGATCCTCACTATTCTGGGCTGAGATTACGGTCCTGGGAAAGGTACCTCCGTCTCTGAGGGTCTCTGGGCCTGTTCTCCGTTCAGATGAAAGGGGATAACCGAACTGGAATGAAATAAATAAAAGGAAAAACCCCGTAAAAATCGTGCACGAAGAGCCAAGCAAAGACTCCTGTCGCCCCCAAGGAGTACGTCAGTATTGCGGCTTAACGCAGGTTCTGCTTGGTTGGGGAATTTGGGTTCCTGGAAGTGCGAATGTATGAGCCGTCTGATTATGGGCAAAGCGAATTTGGACCCTTAATTAGTGCATTTCTCTGTTCCTGCAAGGGACTGAGTCACGAACAAGGGGAGCATGTGTGTGTGTGTAAGAAGGCACTCCAGACGAAATGGGGCATGTGATGGTTTGAAACTGTCTTTTTAATTTTTCCTTGCAAAATTCAGAACAGAGAAAGTGAAAGAATGTAAATAAGTCACTATTGGGTGTAAGAAAGCAAAATAACAATTGTTCTAAACACTTCCATTGGATAGATAGAAATGTTTAAGAACTATTACCCAAAACAAAGTAGGCATTCTGCACATTCTGCGTTCGGCAGTGGGGGCAGTTGCTGGGCTGTCTGGCTGCTGTTTCTTCTTCTCTTCTGGCTGAAGATAACACACTGACCTTGGCAGCTAAGTTAACAACTTTCTGCTTAACTAACTCTGCTTCTCTGTCCAGGGGGGTCTGGGGGGGAAGCTCCTGGGAGAGGGAGGCCCCTTTGGGAGGGTCCCCTTGGGGGGAAGCAAAGGGAGATCGATTGTGCTCTTTCTGTTGATTGTATATATTTGTGAATGTTGTGAATTTTGTATATTTGTACATATTCATTGCATTTCATTGTAGATTTTAGACTCTGCTTGTAAATACAGCTTTTCATTTGCTTCCAGACTGGGCTAGCCTGGTTATTGTCGGTGGGGGGGGAATTTCAGCTCACACCGACACACTTTTTATTTTTGGCGCCCAACGTGGGGCTCGATTGCTTGTTTGATTTATTTCTGCTCAGATTAGGAAGCAAAATGAAGCTGTTTTGGATTCTGAGTCATTCTATTTCATCTATTATCAGTGTGATTGTTTACAGATGGGCCATTTCTTGCATGATAGACAAGATTGTGAGATATGTGGCATATAAGTCGTTTCTTTGGGTTAAGAACAAGTTACTGAATGTTGGTGAATTCTGTTGTGGTCTTATTGGGCTAAGAAGCTATGGTAACTCAACTATGGATCTGCTAGCAGACACATATGAGTTTGTTACTCCTCTTACAACTACAGAGGGTCTTTGTAACCAGTGGTACCCTAGATATCTTGTACTAGCCTTAATCTTAATTTTGTTGCTTCTTGGAATAATCATATGGCTACTGATAGCACTGTGTCAAGAAAGACATAAGGCTACTTGCTCTTCCAACTCTGCTGTGAATGTGAAAACCAAGCCAGTAAATTTGGTGGCCACTGTAACCAGAAAGCGTAAAGGAGATGCAGATGCTGCAGGAGATGGTGCAGATGGAGATGAGGGTCCTTCTACTCAGGGTCCCTCTCTTAAGAAAGATCCTTCTGATGAGGAAGAGAGGGTTAGCCTTAAAACTCTGGTAGACCTCTTGAGACCCCACATGGATGATGGAGATGTAGGTCAGGATGTAGACCCTGGTAGATTAGCAACTGCTGGCAGAGCCTCTGAACTCAAGGAAATTCAACGGAGGATTACAACAGGATTATGGGGACAGCAACCTCAGGATGATGATGATGATGATGATGAGGATGAGGATGACATACAGTCAGCTAATGCACCCAGACAGGAAATTAGACATGTGAGGAAGGATTACATCAGAGGAGATAATGAGCCAGTCCTGTCTTGGCTAGCCAGGTGTTTTGATATGGGAGCCCCAGCATTGGTGGTAGGCGACAAGTCGGCCTCTCAGTTGGGGATGCTCTCAAAGGATACAGGCATAGACAGGCATCTAGGCAAGTGCATTGGTAAAGTTTCTCTGTGGGCACGCCTCCTACTGGCAGTCTCGCTGAGGTACCCCAGCAGAGATGATTTACCATGGAACCCTAAGCCTTGGACCACAATAGCTGAGGGAATCAAGCGTCTGAGAGAGTTTGCTGTGAGAGAAGTAATGTATGGAGATCATAAGACTCTGAATCCTGATGAAATTCCTGTTGGAACAGGCCTTGCCAAAAAGCTCATTAAGCTTGCTCCTCCTAATTATGCCACTATTCTGGCAAGCAGGATTGTGGCAAGAAATTATGGTGGAGCACCTCCTACTGTTGGCCATTTCACTGACCAAATGAGGCAGTTGGAGGATAGTCTTGCACGTACTTCTTTGGTTTCAGCCATTGAAACTCTGTCTGGAAAGATGGAGAATTGCATGAAAGAGCTGAAGGAGGAACTTAAAACCTCCATATCCAACTTGATGAAGGGGGATGATTCTAATTCCTCTTCCTCCAGATGGATACAAGTTTCAGCTGTCAGAAACAGACGTGCTCCAAGAAGGCCATTCCAGAATAGGTCAAACCAAAACAGACAGCAGAGGCAATCACGTGGCAGTATCTGGATAACTCTGCGTGATCAGTTTGGTGAGAACATGAACAGATGGGATGGTCAACCAACTTCTGATCTTTTCAAGAGGTTACGGGAGCTGCAGAGGGGCAGATCCCGAGGTAGCAATACCAGGAGGGTAGCTGTCGCTTCCTCAGTTTCCCAGAACAACTCTGATAGCTCCAACAGTGATCCTAATTCTGGTGCTGGACATTGTGCCAGCTGTACATGTGGAGGTAATCCCCACCATTAGGGGTGCCCTGCCTTCCGCCAGGGGGAGGTAAGGGATAATGGAGATAACAGAATCTATTGGGATGTGTACATCCAGTGGCCTGGCACTTCAAAATTTCAGAAGTACAGGGCCTTGGTTGACACAGGAGCTCAGTGCACCATAATACCATCAAATTATCAAGGGGGAGAATCTATAACTATTCAGGGAGTCACTGGTGGATCTCAAGAGTTGTTTAAGATAGAGGTTGATGTAAGTTTAACTGGGAAGCAGTGGAAGAAACATACTATTGTAACAGGTCCTAATCCACCTTGTATTTTGGGAATTGACTTTCTGAGAGAAGGGCGTTTTAAAGACCCTAAGGGTTACAAATGGGCTTTTGGAATAGCAACTGTAGAAATTGATGGAGGAAAATTGAAGTTGTCCATTAGACCTGAGCTTTCAGATGAATCTGCAGTTGTGGGACAACATGAGATAGAGGATGTAAAGCTGCCGGTTGCTTCTCAAACTGTGCATCACAGACAATACAGAACCAACCGTGACTCTTTGGTGCCCATTCAAAACTTGATTCGTCAGCTGGAGAGTCAGAAGGTCATCAGCAAAACTCATTCACCTTTCAACAGTCCAATCTGGCCTGTGAGAAAGCAGAATGGAGAGTGGCGTCTGACAGTTGATTTCCGTGCCTTGAATGAAGTAACTCCACCCATGAGTGCAGCTGTACCAGACATGATGGAACTCCAATATGAGCTGGAATCCAAGCAGGCCAAATGGTATGCTACCATAGACATTGCTAATGCTTTCTTCTCTATTCCCATAGCAGAGGAATGCAGGCCTCAGTTTGCTTTCACCTGGAGAGGCATTCAGTACACATTCAATCGTTTGCCCCAGGGATGGATTCACAGTTCAACCATCTGCCATGCAGTGATCCATGATGCTTTGGAGAAAGGTGGAGCTCCAGAACACATTCAGTTCATCGATGACATCATCGTCTGGGGTGAGACTGCTGAAGAAGTCTTCGAGAAAGGTAACAAAATCCTTGACATTCTCTTGCAAGCTGGTTTCGCTATCAAGCGAGACAAGGTGAAAGGACCTGCCAGAGAAATCCAGTTTCTGGGAGTGCGGTGGCAAGACGGTCGCCGTCACATCCCAATGGATGTGATAAACAGAGTCTCCACCATGGCAAATCCCATCAACAAGAAAGAAACTCTGCGTTTCTTAGGCATAGTGGGATTTTGGAGACTGCACATTCCTGGATACAGTCAGATTGTGAAACCTCTCTATGATGTGACTCGAAAGAGAAACAGTTTCCAATGGGGTCCTGAGCAACAAGCAGCCTTTGACCAGATCAAGCGAGAGGTAGTCCAAGCGATGGGTCTGGGACCTGTCCGAACTGGTCCAGACATTAAGAACATTCTGTACACGGCCGCGAGTGACAATGGTCCAACCTGGTGCTTATGGCAAAGAGCTCCAGGGGAGACACGAGGACGTCCTCTTGGTTTCTGGGGTCGTGGCTACAGAGGCTCAGAGGCAAACTACACTCCAACAGAGAAAGAGATTTTAGCTGCTTATGAAGGAGTGAAAGCTGCTTCTGAAGTGATCGGAACTGAGTCACAACTTCTTCTAGCTCCTAGATTGCCAGTTCTGAATTGGATGTTCAAAGGCAAAGGTTCTTCACCACATCATGCAACAGATGCTACCTGGTCTAAGTGGATGGCTCTGATAACACAGAGAGCTCGAATGGGAAATCTCGAAAGGCCTGGTTTGGTGGAGGTGATCACAAACTGGCCAGAAGGCACAAGCTGTGCTAAACCTCCAGAGGAGAGAGTAGCTCGTGCTGAGGAAGCTCCTCCTTACAGTGATCTGTCTGATGATGAAAAGAGATATGCTTTGTTCACAGACGGTTCCTGTCGTCTTGTTGGGAACAAGCGGAGATGGAAATCTGCAGTGTGGAGCCCAACGCGCAGAGTTGCAGAAGCGAGAGATGGAGAAGGAGAATCCAGTCAATTTGCAGAGGTAAAAGCTGTCCAGCTAGCTCTTAACATAGCTGAACGTGAGAGATGGCCAAAGCTTTATCTCTACACCGACTCGTGGATGGTAGCCAATGCCTTGTGGGGTTGGCTGAAAGACTGGAAGAAGAATGGCTGGCAGAGGAAAGGAAAGCCTATCTGGGCTGCAGATCTGTGGCAAGACATTGCTGCTCGCATTGAGAGAATCCCAGTGAAAGTGAGACACATCGATGCTCACATTCCTAAGAGCAAAGCTACTGAAGAACAACAACACAACCATCAGGCAGATCTAGCTGCAAGAGTTTCCCAGGTGGACACAAACTCTGATCCTGATCCTGATCTTGACTGGAAACACCGAGGTGAGCTGTTCTTAGCTCGGTGGGCCCATGACTCGTCAGGACATCAAGGCAGAGATGCAACCTACCGATGGGCTCGTGACAGATCCATTGACATTTCCATGGATGCTATCACACAAGTCATCCATGACTGTGACATTTGTGCTGCTATTAAGCAGGCAAAGCGGATCAAGCCCTTGTGGTACGGTGACCGATGGTCCAAGTACAAGTATGGTGAAGCCTGGCAGATTGACTACATCACTCTACCTCGTTCTCCATCTGGTAAGCAGTATGTGCTGACTATGGTAGAGGCAAGCACTGGATGGCTGGAAACTTATCCAGTTCCTCATGCAACTGCACGTAACACCATTCTTGGTCTGGAGAGACAAATCCTGTGGAGACACGGAACTCCAGAGAGGATTGAGTCAGACAACGGAACTCATTTCAAGAACAATCTTGTAAAAAACTGGGCCAAAGAGCACGGCATCGAGTGGATATTCCACATTCCCTACTATGCACCAGCTGCAGGGAAGATCGAACGCTACAATGGTTTGCTGAAAACCACTCTCAAAGCCATGGGGGGTGGATCATTGAAAAACTGGGAGAAACATTTAGCACAAGCAACCTGGTTAGTGAATAGTAGAGGTTCAGTGAATCGAGCTGGACCTGCCCAATCAGATTTGTTGCGAAAGGAGGAAGGTGATAGAGTTCCTGTTATCAGAGAAAAGAATCTGTTAGGCAAAACTGTTTGGGTATTTTCTCCTTCAGGAGAGGCCAAACCTGTCCGAGGGGTGGTTTCTGCTGAAGGTCCTGGTCACACCTATTGGGTGATGCAAGAAAATGGTGAAATTCAGTGTATTCCACAAAGAAATCTAACTTTGGCTGAGAGAGGTTAAATTCAGAGTGTTGCGCAGATACAGCATCGCGCCCAAGAGGAGAGTCCATGAGATCTACGGTGCACGAACCCTGAGAGCCCTGAGTCACCTGAGAGTCCCTGTTCCTTCCTTCGCTCCATCTGCGAGGAAACAAGCTGTTTGCTGTTTTTCCTGTGATTTGACTCTTTTGAATCATCTACATCTGAGATAGCCGGAATGGACTATGGTCTTTATTCACTTATTGTTGTAGATATTATTTTAGATTAGATAAATGATAGTAGCAGCCAATGGAATTGTTTAGAAGGGGTGGACTGTGATGGTTTGAAACCGTCTTTTTAATTTTCCCTTGCAAAATTCAGAACAGAGAAAGTGAAAGAATGTAAATAAGTCACTATTGGGTGTAAGAAAGCAAAATAACGATTGTTCTAAACACTTCCATTGGATAGATAGAAATGTTTAAGAACTATTACCCAAAACAAAGTAGGCATTCTGCACATTCTGCGTTCGGCAGTGGGGGCAGTTGCTGGGCTGTCTGGCTGCTGTTTCTTCTTCTCTTCTGGCTGAAGATAACACACTGACCTTGGCAGCTAAGTTAACAACTTTCTGCTTAACTAACTCTGCTTCTCTGTCCAGGGGGGTCTGGGGGGGAAGCTCCTGGGAGAGAGAGGCCCCTTTGGGAGGGTCCCCTTGGGGGGAAGCAAAGGGAGATCGATTGTGCTCTTTCTGTTGATTGTATATATTTGTGAATGTTGTGAATTTTGTATATTTGTATATATTCATTGCATTTCATTGTAGATTTTAGACTCTGCTTGTAAATACAGCTTTTCATTTGCTTCCAGACTGGGCTAGCCTGGTTATTGTCGGTGGGGGGGGGAATTTCAGCTCACACCGACACAGGGCAAAACACCTCAAAGGCTGCTACTACGAAAGAGAAAGGGAAGAACTTTAGGCTTCCCAACATCCCACAGGATAGTGCCCTGGGGATTATGATTAGAAACTGGAATGATCATCCCTTGAGAAAAGAAAAATCTAAGGAAAAGATGGTGCATTATTGTATAGAAATTTGGGCAGGAAAAGAGATCAGAAAAGGAACTTATTGGCCATTATATGGGACCTTTGAAGAGTGGACATGCCACGCCTTAAATATTTTTGTTAACAACAAAGTGCCCTTTAACAAAGAGGAGAGTGAATATGCATGCCTGTGGCTGGCTGGTCAGCAGGCACTCAAACTATTCACTTTAAAAGAGGAGAAGAAAAGAGGAGATAAAAAGAAGAAGGGGGAGGTTGAATATAGTGATAATTCTCCCCCACCATAAGCAGAACCCCCGCTTAATGAAGCGGGAGAACCCCCTACAGCTCCTCCCGAAGAAGCCCCTGAGATACCTCCTGAAGATTTGCCTGGGCTGGAGGAGGCAAATTCCCACAGGCCTGTGACTAGGAGCCAGACTAGGGAAAAAAAAGAACGACTATACCCCCTAAGGGAAATTGCCATGGGTGGGCCCCAACCGGGAGTCAGATTTGTATCAGTTTCCTTGAGCTCTGGAGATGTTAGGGATTTTAAAAAGGAAATGGGAAACCTCTTGGAGGATCCCTTGGGAGTAGCAGAAAGATTTGATCAATTTTTGGGACCCTCTATATATACCTGGGATGAGTTGCAGGCAATTTTGCAAATATTGTTTATTGCAGAAGAGAGCGAAATGATTAGAAGAGCCAGGATGAGGAACTGGGAACAAAGACACCAACAAGGGCCAGCTGGGGAGATCAAATGGCCCTTACAACAGCCAAATTGGGACCACCAAAACCCAACACACAGGAATGAGATGTCTGATTTGAGGGACATAATCGTGCAAGGAATTAGAGAGTCAGTGCCCCGAGGACAAAATATTGATAAGGCCTTTAATGAAAGACAAAAGAAAGATGAAACCCCCATCGAGTGGTTAGAAAGATTGCGGAAATCCTTCCAACTTTACTCAGGAGTAGATCCTGATGGAGCAATGGGGCAGGCTTTATTAAAAGTGGTTTGTGGCCAAATCATGGGTGGATATTAGGAAAAAGTTAGAGAAATTAGAAGATTGGCAGGAAAGGGGACTAGATGAATTGTTACATGAAGCGCAGAAGGTGTACGTGAGAAGAGAGGAAGAAAGCCAGAAGAAGCAAGCCAGGATTTTTGCTGCGCCAGTACGAGAAAAAGACCAGCAGGGGACAGACTTGAAAAGGAGAAATAACAGGTCTTCCCAGAGGGGTACTGAAGCCTGGAAAGAATTTGAGTGTTATTATTGCCAAGGGAAGGGTAATTTAAAATGCAACTGTAGAAAACGGTTGCAGGATGAAAATATGTTTCAGGAAGACTAGGAAAGTAAGGGGCTCTATTTGCTGCGGACATACAATATACAGGAGCCCTTGATAAAATTAAAACTGGGTCCCCAGCGACAATAATTTACATTTTTGGTAGATTCAGGAGCAGAAAGATCTACCATACAAAATGTTCCCCGGGGATGTAAGGAATCTCATTAAAAAATACAGGTAATTGGGGCGAAAGGAGAACCTTTTAAAGTACCCCTCAATAAAGAGGTGGAAATTGAGTGTCCTACTAAATTTTCCTTAGGAAATTTTTTATTGGTCCCAGAAGCAGAATATAATTTGCTAGGACGGGATTTAATGGTAGAATTAGGAATAAATTTGGAAAGTAAAAAACAAGGAATAAAAATAAAACTATACACTCTAACCACGGAAGATGAAAAGGAAATAAATCCTGAAGTTTGGTACACACCAGACTCAGCAGGGAATTAGATATTGAACCATTAGAAGTCACCATCAAAAACCCATAAGAACCAATACGAGTCCGACAATATCCAATTTCTCAAGAAACTAAAAGAGGATTACAACCTATAATTGATAGATTGTTAGCACAAGGGCTATTGGAGCCTTGTATGTCTCCTCATAATACCCCAATATTACCTGTTAGGAAGCCAGATGGAACTTACAGGTTAGTTCAGGATCTGAGGGCGGTGAATCAAAGAACCCCCACTCGATTTCTAGTCGTAGCAAATCCATATACCTTATTGAGCAAATTATCTCCAGAGCATGTTTGGTATAGTGTGATAGATTTAAAGGATGCTTTTTGGGCTTGTCCATTAAAAAGGGAAAGTAGGGATTATTTTGCATTTGAATGGGAAAATATAGACACTCAGAGAACCCAACAATTGAGATGGACAGTATTGCCTCAGGGGTTCACAGAGTCCCCCAACCTTTTTGGGCAAGCTCTGGAGCAGGTATTGCAGATTTTGAGGTGGATCCTGAAGTGACTCTCTTGCAATATGTGGATGATTTGTTGCTAGCAGGAAAAGAACAAGAAAAGGTGAGGAAGGCGAGTATTAAGCTATTGAATTTTCTCAGCCTTAAAGGATTAAAGGTTTCAAAATCAAAACTGCAGTTTACTGAAGAGAAGTTAAAATATTTGGGTCACTGGCTGGACAAGGGAGAAAAATTATTAGATCCTCAACGAATACAGGGGATACTGGACTTGCCACCACCAAAAACTAAAAGGCAAATCAGGCAACTCTTGGGATTATTAGGATATTGTAGACAGTGGATTGAGAATTATAGTATGAAAGTAAAATTTTTATATGAAAAATTAACTAAAGATGGGTTGCTGAAGTGGAGCCAGGACGATGATATGAAATTGAAAATTTTAAAATCAGACCTTGTTGAAGCTCCGGTATTAAGTTTACCAGATGTAAGGAAACCTTTCTTTTTATATGTTAATATAGAAGAAGGAACTGCCTATGGAGTTTTAACTCAGTACTGGGCAGGACATAAGAAACCCGCAGGCTATCATTCAAAGTTGTTAGATCCAGTTAGTAAAGGATGGCATAATGCTTGCAAGTTGTGTGTGATGGTTTGAAACTGTTTTTTTAATTTTTTCCTTGCAAAGTTCAGAACAGAGAAAGTGAAAGAGTATAAATAAGTCACTATTGGGTGTAAGAAAGCAAAATACTGATTGTTCTAAACACTTCCATTGGATAGATAGAAATGTTTAAGAACTATTACCCAAAACAAAGTGGGCACTCTGCACATTCTGCGTTCAGCAGTGGGGGCAGTTGCTGGGCTGTCTGGCTGCTGTTTCTTCTTCTCTTCTGGCTGAAGATAACACGTACTGACCTTGGCAGCTAAGTTAACAACTTTCTGCTTAACTAACCCTGCTTCTCTGTCCAGGGGGGTCTGGGGGGGAAGCTCCTGGGAGAGAGAGGCCCCTTTGGGAGGGTCCCCTTGGGGGGAAGCAAAGGGAGATCGGTTGTGCTTTTTCTGTTGATTGTGTATATTTGTAAATGTTGTGAATTTTGTATATTTGTACATATTCATTGCATTTCATCGTAGATTTTAGACTCTGCTTGTAAATACAGCCTTCATTTGCTTCCAGACTGGGCTAGCCTGGTTAGTGTCGGTGGGGGGTGAATTTCAGCTCACACCGACACATTGTGGTATCCACAGCTTTGTTAATAGAAGAAGCCAAAAAAGTCACTTTAGGGGGGGAATTGATAGTATATACTCCTCATGACCTTAGGGGAATACTGAACCAGAAGGCTGAGCAGTGGTTAACTGGTAGCAGGCTCTTGAAGTATGAGAGAATTTTGATACATTCACCTAAATTAACATTACAAACCACAGGGGCATTAAATCCTGCTCAATTCCGATATGGAGAACCTAATTCAGACTTGGCCCATGATTGAATTCGACTCGTAGAAAGACAAGCTAAGGTAAGGGAAGATTTGGAAGAGGAAGAATTGCCTGAGGGAGAGAAGCTGTGTATAGATGGGTCCTCAGGAGTAGTAGAAGGAAAGCGAAAATCAGGATATGCAATCATAAATGGAAGAACATCTCAGGTAGTAGAGTCAGGGCCCCTATGTAAACAATGGTCAGCCCAAGCTTGTGAATTATATGCTTTACTGAGGGCATTACAATTATTAAAGAATCAGGTGGGAACAGTTTATACCAACTCCAAATATGCATATGGGATTGTACATACTTTTGGAAAAATTTGGGAGGAAAGGGGACTTTTGAATAGTCAAGGAAAGGGACTGGTGCATGAAACGATTATAAAAGAAATTCTGTTGGCTTTAACAGGACCTAAACAAATAGCAGTGGTCCATATAAAAGGACATCAGAAAGGGTGTGCTGGGGCACACCCATCCTGGATGGGGCTGAGAAGAACCCAGCTCCAGGTGGACAAAAGAAATTTAATCTGGGGAGGGCTTGGCCCCTCCCCTGCTGGGAGAAGGTGGTCCCCTGACTCAGAGGTGGTCTATTCCACTTCCCCTTCCTGTCCAGCAAGCCTACAAAAAGGGCAGATATCTTGCTGCTCTTCCCTTTTTTCCTGCCTCGTCTGCTCGAGAGGACTTCCTGTTGCTATTGCTGTCACTGTCTCCTGCACCGGACCACGTGGCTGGGGCCCTTTCTCTCTCTCTCTCAACTGAATCCACAAACATCCAGGGGAACGCAAGGCCATCCAGGCTTGGTTTTGTATATTTTTTTTCCACTTACCCTCATCCCTCACCTCTGTGAACCCCCCCCCCCGTTACTGATATATATATATATATGTAAAAAATTATTTTTTTCCTTTCCCTTTTGTGAAAAAAGAAAAAAATTTACTCCTCCTACTTCTAAACCGACTTCAGAATATTTCTTTCATGATTTTTTTTTCCCCCTACCCCCCCCTTTTTTTTTTCCTTTCTTCTCTCTCTTCACCCTGCCGAGAAAAAAGGGTGAGGGGCAGGGGGAGGAATTTATATCTATTATCATTTGAGCTCCTAAACTCAGAACTCAAACTACCACAAAGGGATAGCTGAGACAATTAAAGGAAATAACTTAGCTGATGAAGAAGCAAAAAGGGTGGCTTTATTGAATATGAGTGTAAGCCCAACCAATCCAGAAACTGTGGTTAGTTTTACACAGAAGGAAAAAGAGAAGTTATCTCAAATGGGAGCTATGGAACAAGAAGGTAAATGGATTTTACCTGACGGAAGGGAGGTAATAACAAAAGGCCTGGCTAGGGGAATTATAGAAAATTTACATACTCAAACCCTTTGGGGAATACAAGCCCTAGTGGATCAGTTTGAGTCCAAATATGCCTGTGTAGGGATATACGGGATAGCAAAGAAAATGATAGAGTGCTGTTTAACCTGTCAATGAGTTAATAAGAGACAGTTGAGGGAATGAGTATTAGGAGGAAGAGAGTTGGCAAAAACACCCTTTGAGAGGATACAAGTAGATTTTACTGATTTACCCAAGGTTGGGAGATATCAACACCTATTAGTAATGGTAGATCACCTAACCCACTTTGTGGAAGCATTCCCTGTGGCAAGAGCTAATGCTAGAACAGTAGTCAAAATACTGTTAGAGGAAATCATCCTTCGTTATGGGTTAGTAACAGCCATAGGTTCAGACAGGGATCCCATTTTACATCTAGAATAATAAGGAAAGTGATGGAGGCTCTAGGAATTAAGTGGGAATACCATACTCCATGGTACCCCCAAAGCTCTGGAAAGGTGGAGCATATGAACGGGGAAATAAAGAAACATCTTACAAAATTAATGATGGAAACAAAAATGAGTTGGGTGAAGTGTTTACCATTAGCCTTATTACATATTCGAACTCAACCCAGAATGGATGTTGGGGTGTCCCCTTTTGAAATGCTGTACGGGACGCCCTATGATTTTGAAGTCCTATTAGAACATCCAAGGGTGAAAGATAAAATTTTACAAGAATTTATAATAAACTTGATGAAAAGGAGACAAGAATTAAGGAAAAAGGGGCTAGTAACTCAGAGACCACCCCTAGACCTAGCAACCCACACCCTCCAACCTGGAGATAGTGTGTTAATCAAAATGTGGAAAGAATCCACATTAACCCCTAAATGGGAAGGTCCTTTTCTTGTATTGCTTACAACAGATTCAGCAGTCTGCACCACTGAAAGAGGATGGACCCACATCAGCAGGGTAAAGGGCCCAATATGTCCTGAAAAGTGGAAAGTTACTGCTAGTGATGATCCTTTGAAGCTGAAATTCTCTAAGGCCTGAACCTGGATGAACCTGATACAATTGACAACCACTGAAGAATATAAACACGAGAGTCACCGCTATTGCTGAGTGTTACTTCCATTAATAACTGAATTAATAGGGGAAGTGGTAAATCCCCCTTTTTGGGCTCAAGAAATTATAACCACTGCCCATGAGCTGCTTCTAAATCATTATCACTTTATGACAAATAAGCACGTTCATAGAAAACTAAAGCAGAATTGTGATTGTGGTGAGAAAAATTGTAGCTATTGGGTAAAATTTTATTGTGGTGGATGTAAGTGTATATATTGGATAAATAGAGTATTTGTTATTATACAGGGTGTACGTTCAAGTTGTTGGGATCAGTATCAGCTTGAAACAGTGGAACCGCATGCAGTCAGGGTGTTTGAATCTCACTAGACTAATCACCAAGGGGCTCCTGAGGAGAGTATAATCGAAAATTGGGCCTATGTAGTGGAAAACAGAGAAAATCAAACTTTGATAGCATTGGCTTGGGAACCTCAGAGGTTAGTAACTCATGTAAAAGGAGTTAGAGGATCATGGGTACTGGACAAGTGTTGCCATAATTTAACAAGTTTAGAGATAGGAGAAGCAAGTGAGCAAGTGTGGGAACAATCTAGAGTGTCCAGGAGACCTAACCCCCCTTAGAACAAGTAGAAGAAAAGCTCCGACGATTACAACTAAAAGGTCCCTGAAGAATATCGACTGCTGCCAAGAAGAACTTATACCCCGCTGCTCCCTGCTAAGGAGTAGGCAATGGGAAGGCAGAGAGATATATCAGTGTGGAGACCTAACATGAGCCTTGTAAGGGGGATTTTAATAGGTCTGTTACTGGACACTGTGGTAACCAATGATTTACATTGGCCTTTTAAGTGGACATTATCTAGATGGGAAGACCGGAAGGTCATTAAAGCTGTGGTCACCCCTGGTGCCGAGAGCTTCTCTACCCACCATTGTGACTTAGTTCCTATACAACCCTGCTTGAAGGAGAAAGAATATTATTTGTGTCCCAGTAGTAATCCAGGGAAAAGCTATTGTAATGTTCCTGATCAATATTATTGTGCCCATTGGGACTGTGTTTCTATTGCTACAACATGGACCCCAAGGAATAAGGACCCTTTTCTAAAGATTGGATGGAGGCCCCCAGGGTGTAAGCCTTCAAAGTTTAACTGGAGTAGAGGCCGGAGCGCCTGTCAATATTTGGTACTAAATGTAACTGACCCTATGAATCAAGGATGGTTACTAGGAAAAACTTGGGGATTTAGATACTGGAAACCAGGGACTGATAGGGGAGGCCTAATACTCATAAAAAAGGAGGAAGTCGTTCCTTCCCAAGTGGTAGGACCTAACCAAGTACTTACTGGAAAAGTTAATGACAGGAACAACATGAGAGAGATTAGAAACTCCACAATTAGGGGAACTGGAAATTCCACAGTTAGCCCCCCTGTTATGAGGGAATATTCTGATCCATTGTGGGAAATGATGCAGGCCTCCTACGTTGCTCTGAACAATACTGATCCCAACAAAACTAAACATTGCTGGTTATGTTATGATGTTAGGCCCCCATTTTATGAGGCTATCGGAATAAATGTGACATACAGAGGTAGCAATCTCTCAAACCCATCTGAATGCAATTGGAATCATAATGAAAGGGTGGGAATGACGATGCAACAGGTTAAAGGCAAGGGTAAGTGTATAGGACAAATACCCCCTGATATAATAAATGATGTGTGTGCAAGTAGGGATAGACGGGAGCTGAATTTCTTGTGGTATATAGCCCCAAATGGGACTAAATGGATCTGCTCCAGGACTGGAATAACTCCATGTGTGTCAAACAAAACTTTAATGCTGAAGCAAGAATACTGTGTATTAGTAATGATTTTACCAAGAATCTTGTACCACACTGAAGAGACCATGTCTGTGTACTGGGAAAATAGGAATCACAAAATCACTAAAAGGGAACCTATTACTGCAATTACCATTGCTACCTTGATGGGACTGGGCATTGCAGGAATGACAACTGGAGCAGCATCCTTAATCCAACAAAAACAAGGTTTATCATCACTCAGAGCAGCTGTGGATGAAGATTTAGAACGAATAGAGAAATCCATTTCATATTTGGAAAAGTCACTAACGTCCCTATCAGAAGTGGCCTTACAAAACAGGCGGGGACCAGATTTATTGTTTCTACAAGCGGGAGGCTTATGTGTTGCCTTGGGGGAAGAATGCTGCTTTTATGCTGATCATACTGGAGTGGTAAGAGATTCACTGGGAAAAGTGCGAGAGGGTTTGGAAAAAAGAAAAAAGGAACGGGAAAATACTCAATCTTGGTATGAGGGTTGATTTAATCAATCCCCTTGGTTAACCACTTTATTATCGACTCTTATGGGACCACTGATAATAATGTTATTGGCATTGACTTTTGGTCCCTGTATAATTAATAAACTAATATCTTTTGTTAACCAAAGGATTGAAAAAGTAAATTTGATGATTATTCGTGAACTAGAACCCACGACTGACACCAGTATTTCTCTAGAAGCAGCTTCAGAAGCTTTATCTCGCTTTGAGAAACTTTCAAAGAGTCTGGAGATATAACTTGCTGATATAATTCACAAATAAATGATTCCTTGGAAAAAGGAAAAGTGGGAATTGTAATAAGTAAGAAAAGAGTTATTTGCTAATTATATAGTGTAGAGCTTAAAATGTAAAAAAAAAAAAAAAAAAAAAAAAAGCATGATTGTTTTTGTAGAGATTTAGTTACAATGTACAGCTGTGTGTAGCATCAGGGCCCCATGACATAATCCCTGTATATCTTATCTTGAACGGTTTCTGCCAAGTTAGGTAGCGGTACCAGGCGGCACAAGGACACATAACATAGTACTACGTGATGTATTAACCGAGCATGTGCACAGACCAAGATCAGAAGAGAGACATCTGAAAAAAAGACCATCTGCTTTCATCGTAAAAGACCCAATTGGTTGAGCAATAAAAAGGAACTGATAAGAAACTGCTAATGGTGCGAAATTCACACACCATAAAAAGGGATCTCAGGGTCTGGTCGGTACGTCTCGGAGGAGGGGCAGGAGAACCCCCCCGGGCACCCAGCGCTGCTTTTACTTATTTTACTCAAAATAAAATATCCTCATTCTTAAAATCGTAAAGTGTGAGGATCGTTTATAACACCACCATCCACGCTTTCCCGGCAACCGCCATCCCGCCTCCATGACGGCTTCACCGGAGCTTCTGCGCTTGCGCTGCTTCTGCGCTTGCGCCGCTCCTGCGCATGCCTCGCGGAGCCCAACACCGGGGACGCGACGGAACCACGCATGCGCAGCGCACCCGGCGGTGCCCACCCGGAGGCCGGGCAGAGCTGATGTGTGGCGCCAGTCGCGGCTCCTCCGCCCGCTCAGCCGCGGCCTGCGCACAGTTCCCTGCAGGGGCGGGGCTGGCTCCTGCGGCCGCCCTAGTGCAGCCCCCGCCGGGCCCGTCCGAGCCGACGGCATTTCCGGGGGAGGGAGTGGGGCGCGGGCTGGCGGGGAGCGGCGCGGCGCTAGCCGAGTTGACTATATATGGTCAAAGGCAGGGGAGAGCGGCGGGCCGCGCGGCTGCTTCCTGGTTCGTGCCGCTGGGCGCCGCGGGGCTAAGGCGGCGGCGGCGGCGGGAGAGCGAGAGGCCGGTCCGCCTGCGCTGCGCGGGGCTGCGTTCGCCGCCCTTCCCAGCCCTTCCTTTCTAGCACCACCGCCCGCCGCAGTAACAAGTGGGCGAAGATGCCGTACGAGATCAGTAAGTCCCCGGCGAGGCGGAGCGGGAGGGGGCCGGAGCGGCGAGGTGCTGGGCTGGGGAGGAGATCCGGGTGGCGGCGGCGGTGGGGAGCCCTGCTGGCGGGGGACCGCCGCCCCAGAGGTGGGCGCGGAGCCGGTGGATCCTCAGCCCGCTGACAGCAACAAGTGACCGCGCCTGCCGGCAGGGCGGTTGGCTGCTCGGCTCTGCCCGAGAACGGGCGGAAATTAACCGGGTTTTTGGGTTTTATTTCCCCTTCTCTCTCCCTTTTCCACAGAAAAAGTGTTTGCCAGCCTCCCGCAGGTTGAACGAGGCGTTTCCAAAATTATCGGAGGTGACCCTAAGGGCAACAATTTTCTTTATACCAATGGAAAATGTGTCGTCATCAGAAACATTGATGTAATGTATCCGAATTTATTGTGTTTCACAGTATAGAGCTTTTGCTAAGTTTCTTTTTTTTTTTCGCAGCCCCTCTTCTGCAAAAGCTTAGTTCACACTTAGTGATTTCCATTAAGGTCATAGATCTCTGATCAGCAGCAGAGGAATGAGCAGGATGCGTGACTCAGACATAAAACCATGGGCAGTGACTGTCAAAACCTGTAGAAAGTCTCAGTAAAACGTGCAGTCCTCTCCCTGGTTTTGCAGACAGTTTGTAGACGAGAGGCAGGTATATTCTGGTTGGCCCTGTTTGTCTTCCTAAGCTATTATGTAGTTGAGTGCTTACCTGATAAATGAATTCTCCCTTTTGCTGTATGTGGCCTTTAGCTTATAGGAGAAGCGTGGAAATACTTGTAAACCCGTATGTTCAAATGCATTAGTCTGTAGCTTTTTCCTCCCAATCACACACTTCAGGAATTCAAACAGTTGCTAGACTCTGTAGCAAGCTATATGCAGGTTGAGTTCTAAGCCCTGGCCACAGGGAACTTTTCTTACTGATTAAATACTAGAATACCCCAGTTAATGTTTTCAATGATGTGGAGGTTTGGGATTTTTCTTCTCTGGTTGCCACCAGAGAAATGTTAAGTGAACTATTTAAATAATTTCTTACCAAAGATGGCATCCCTTGGATGAAGTATGGAGGAAGCACTACATGACAAGGCTGGGATAAAAAAAAAAAAAGATACCTTGTTTCAAAGTAACTGCTTGTTTTTCAGAAAGTCATTCCATAGATTTACTTTCCTCTTGCTGCAAATTTGTCTTGCAGTGGGGAGAGCTGCAGGAGAGGCAGGTCATACCTCTCTGGAATTTTTAGGTCTCCACAACAATGGATTTGTTTGTGGCCACTTCTGTAAATCACCTTTGTAAGCTGAACTTCTATGAGCTGGTTTCCTGATTTATCTCATGCCCCTCCTATATTCAGACATTTCTTCATTGTCATGCTCTAATACATTAATGCTACTAATAACTTAATTCTTGTTTGGTATCAGTTTAAATTCATCCACTGAAGAAGAAAATGAGCTTGCACTCTGGTTTCAGTGTCTCAGTATAATGTTGTTATACTAGTGTTTCATTCTTGGTGTCAAGAAAAGTTCAGTTTTCTGAAACCAGAAGCTCCAATTAACCACTGTACTGGCACACAGTGTGATGAGAGAAGAGAGAAAAGCCACTCTGCTTAAGTTACAGTTTTTGCCCAAGCTATGGCTAGTAACCTCCTACCTTGCAATGTCATTAGGGCTCCTCTGGCCCTATTTTGGGGGTTAAATTGAAAGAAAACAACTTGCTTTTATCTTCCTGAATTAGCTTACTGAAGATTTGCCTAGTGCAAACATCAGTCCCAGCATGAGCCAGAACATGCAGTACATGGCATGATCTGGGTACTGGTGAGGTGGGATGGTGGGAATTCAAGTTTAGACTGCTTAAACTCTCAAAGGATGTTGAGAATGGAAGTCATAAACCTTGCAGGTTTATGGTGTAATTGATGCCAGTACACAAGCTTACCTTAGAATCTGCTACTGTTAATAATTGACAGGTGATGCTCTGCAGACAGCTACAGAATGTATCGTAGCAATGACACAGATTCACCAAAGCTTGTGCTATGGTTTATGTGTTGGAGAACATTGCAGATTGTTCATGACCCATCATGGAAGTGTGTCTGCTCCTAGTTGAGAGCTGTGCCACCTTTGAATAATCTAGAAGCCTGGATAGTAATTTGCAGCAAGCCAGTGGAATTCTGGGAGGTCTGTGGGTAATCCCTCTGTGAACAGCCTTCCAATGGGGTGCTTGTGCTCCAATTAAAAAACCAGGTCATCAAAATGTAATCACCTGTCTCAAGTCAGAAGTCCTAGTCAGTAGCGATGAATATAGAGTTCAGGCTTAATGCTCAATCTCTGGCATGAGCTGGAGACTTCCTTTAACAAGAAAAAGTCCTGGAACAGTTCTGGGAAAGCCGAAAGGATTGGTGATGTTTGTAAGGTTTGATACATGATTAATATTGTATTGTTTTCTTGGGTCTAAACCTACTTTGAAGCTTGGAACTTCAGCTGCTCACTTTCATATGTGGCTCTGGTTTCAGTGTTTGAAATAAGCCACATAAACTCACTCTTGTTGTTGAATCTAACATTAGGTACTGCATTTATCCCAGCTAACAACATAATCTTATCCTAAAATCTCTTTAGAAGTGCAGTGGTTTGGGCCTTGATAGGAAAGACATACAAGTTAAACTAATCTTTGTAAGCAGAAGTAATATTATCCAAGAAACAGCATTTAAATTGGCAGCTCTAAGTTGTCACTGCATTCCTGAATCTATTTACTGTATCTTAAATTTGGGACTCTTATTTAACTTTTCAAATCAGTGTGTTGAGTCCAGCCTCTCATCTTAGCTTCCTGGACTCTTGGAAGTTCTTGCTTTAAAATAGCAGCTTCTAGTGTATGCCACCACTAATGAAACCTGGGGGTGTTTGAGCTCTCTGAACTTTTAGGTCATGCAACTATAGCATGGGGAAAACATGATCTTGCTGAGATAAAGTCCAGTTACACACAAAATAAGATTGTGACATGTATGCTGTAAATGTAGATGATTATGACCTAAGTAGGGCTGTAATGCACTCACGCAGTGCACAGAAGCAGTGAGAAAGAGCTGCTGCTTGTGTGAGTAATCTGTGTCTCCTGAGAGGGAACAGTACTGCAACAGCCAGAACTGCTCCTGAAAGCAGGAGACTGACTGCTTTCTAACACAGAGCGGGTGTTTTAGTTTTTCCTGATTGGATGGCTGAGTCATACCATAACATCAGGTGGTTTTCTGGTTTGGCTGAATAAATCTGTATTAATTCTAGCGGTTAAAATGGACCATGTGAGTCAAGTTTCTGGAAGATACCTGACAGGGAAAAAAAACTCTAAGGAGCAAAGGATTACATTTGCAACATATGTGCACTCTATTTGGAAAGGGTTCAGAATGCTTTTTTTTATACGCAGTTAATATTGGGAAAAGATTTTTGCCTTGGTGTCATCCTTTCTTTAATTTGTATGACATCTCTGTAGTGTAGCACTGCTGATACGCTGAGCCACTGAGTCATTTTTATTTTCCAGCCTTAAGCATCTGAAAAAATGTTGAAGACATTGTGATGGTGTTTCAGTGAGTTTCTTTCAGAATTCCACTACAACTGTTGATTCTAGGGAAAACATCTTTTCCTGTGCTAGTCTATTAGCTTTTTAACTAGATTGCAACTGGCAAGAAAGAGCAAGCTTTGCACCCCTCATTGGTTACTGAATAATCTTGAGTACGTGGTGGTGATTAACAGCCATACAATCTGGGTAACTGCATGCTTAATTCTTGCACTCAGTTACAGTGGGACTTTGGGATGTGTTTTGCAAAGCACAGCTCATGTTTAGTATTCTGTTTGGGGAACTGCCTTACCTGGGCCTTCCCCATAAAAAAGCAAGCCCAATCCTTGGCCTGTTATTTTGGAGAGTGTTTTTCTGCCTTTCAGGTGGTATTGGAGAGGAAAGGGTCACAGCCGTTCTGGCTGTTAAAGGAAATACTTTCTCAGTTGCTAGAAATCAGCCTGGTGTTTTCTAATACTGGTCAGTAGTGTTGTGCAATTTGCACTGTGCTTCTCAATTTTAGGCAAGGACAGAGGGAAGGAGCATGAGGACAAGTTCTGAATATTATTTTTGAATGTCTGATTTTATTCCTTGGAAAACAAAAAAATACAGCTTAGTAACTTTTTTTTTTTTTACCCTTTTAAACTAGAATCCTGCAATTGCTGACATCTACACTGAGCATGCCCATCAGGTTGTAGTTGCCAAGTATGCTCCCAGTGGATTCTACATAGCATCTGGAGGTAAAGTATCAGTGTGTGCTGCATGAGATCTGTGGACAGAGCTGTTGAAGTGTTCAGTGCAAAACATAGTGTCAAAACAGTACTAATGCTTCACGTTTATCTGCAGAACATGCACAGTGTGATGTGCTTCAGTGAAATTTGTATACATGTCTGAGGGGGGAATCTTTTCTGTGGTTGTTGCTCTACCCTCTTTCTAAAGCAGTGAGTTTAGTGACATTCTTGATATTTAAAAACATTACTTAAATTAAAAGAAAACTGAAAATGAACTTCAAATACTTTGTCTGAAGCTAAGAATTTAATATTCATTAAATTAAGAGAACAAATCTAGTATAATGAATTACTGGTGTACATACAGCAGAATGAAAAGTTATTTCTGAAACAGGACTGTTGTTTCTGTTTGTTAATAAACTTTGATACTCTGGGCACAGGGGAGGGATTCTAAAAGAGAGTATATACTCTTTTGTTGGTGTTGGTTGTTTTTTACCCCCCTCTTCCTTTCTTCCTGACTGAACTTGGCAAGACTTATCATGATTTTCTTACATTTGTAAACTGAAGTAAAACAGCTTTCTTTGGTAAGTTAGCAGGGAAAGAGGCTGATTCTCAGTTTGCATGTAAGGCACATGAATTAATAGTCTGAGATTGGTGACGTGAATTTCTACAGCTTGATTTTCATGGATTATTAGCAGAAACGGTTTCAGTTTTTAACTTAAAGAACTAACCAAATTCTTTTTAACAAAAGTTTGCTTCAAACAATTGATCTGTTTTTCAAGAGGACTAGTATACAGTTGATAAATACCATACTATAGTTTCATTTAAAAAAAATATTTACAGTTAATCTATGGATTTTTTTTCAATCAGCTTCCTGTTGTCAGAAATGCTTAAAAAGGAAAGTAATATGCCCAAATATAGGGATAATTTGTAAGTAATATATTTGAAAATAAAGCATTCTGAATATGGCCTCCTTAGAAGGGGAGTCCAGACTCATGTACAGCTCTTGGCAGAATGGGAGTTTCTCTCTCAGCAATTTAAAGGGAACAGTACTTTTTAAAATCCTCTATCCTTTTTGGCTTGCTGTGTCTCAGAAAGCCATATGTAGAATATGTATCCTCTGAGTGATGAGGAACCTTTAAGAACAGTAATAGCATAGCATTTTTTGTAAATTTTTTTCTCCCTGTCTGAAAGGAACCAACCAGAGCCAGGATTTTCTTGGCTCAGTTTTGTGTGTGAACCATATGTCAAATTGAATACCTTCTTAAAATCCAGTTTGTATTCTTTAATCTACAGACTCGATGTTCTTGGTTTGTGCTGTACTTAACCTTCAGAATAACCATCTCTTTTGTCCTTGCAGCTTTGTAGATTTCAGTAATATAAACACAGCCTGATCTGTGAAGGTGTTCATTAATCATCATCTTAAAGAAGCTCCTTATTCCTAGCAGAGTGTTTAGTTGACTTATTTCAGAAGTTGTTTTGTCAGACTCAAGTCAATGAGTACAGGCTGCAATATTTCCCTTAAAAAGTGTCTTCTGCATGTTATTTATAAATAGTTTTATGATACTGCTGAGCATGGGGTCTGAAGATAGCACCAGGCTGTTTAAGCTGTTTCTAAGTATAACATATAAGATTCATTTCTCTGTCTATAAATCTGCATTAGCTGTGCAACCTGCATTAATATTTCATGTGCTTGTTGAGACAGACCCTTGGCAATGAGCTTTGTGGCTTTTATGGTACTTTCTTTTCCTGCAGCCATAGCAGATATAGTATTGGGAGATACCACAAAGTTAAAGCTGTATGTGTCCTATCTATGAATAGATGGAGCAAACAATTAGATTTTGAAGTCCACATTAACATTAAAATTATGGTTCAATAGCAAATTCTCTAAGTAAAATGAAGGATTCTGCATCTGTCCTTTTAGCAGTAGAGATGAGTGCATGATCAGATCCCAAAGATACAGGGTTGTTTAAATTGAACTGTAAAGATGCACCAGTAAACAGGGAACAGAACTCAAATGTTCTGCAGAGGTGAGAGATTTATATTTTGGCACAGTGACTTTTATGAAGGTCCAATACGCACAGAGTTTGCTGTGCGGGTTTCATGAGAGATTTGCAAACCTGTCTGTATATGGAACGATTCCTCTGGTTACAATACTGCCTCACAGTAATTGCTCTAAACAGAAGCAAGCTTTAAGGCTGCTGAGACAAAACAGTGAGCAAGGAGAACGTCATTGTATTAATTCTTAAATTGTTACGACCTGTGCTCTGTTTGCTGTTAGTGACATTACCAATTTTTATAGTCTGTTGGATTCCTTTATAATAATTCAGATAATGTTGCATGTGGATACTTGCACTAAGTGCATACATGCTTCTGTATAGAAAAGTATGCTAATGAATGTGTGTGGATCAAGTTCTGTTAGACATCTGTCTGTATACACCTGGTATTTGTATGCAAAACAGGTTTGCTTTGCAGGTACAGAAAAGCTGAGGTATGAGTTTTAGTGTCAGCCACTGTCCATCAGGTTGCTCTCTTTGTAGATGTAGAGTGGCTTGCTTCCCAGTGCAGTGTGGGTAAGCTGTCTTGTAGCTGCTGGGGGAGGCACTGGTTTGAGTTGGTTGGGCCTTTTTTGTGGTGTCAACACATACTTGACACCAGCTGATAGCAGTAGAATTCTTATTGTGCAATTTCTTCACATGTCTGTAAAAGTTGTTTCTATATGTCGTATTTATTGCTGCATGTCTTGAACCTTAATGTCTGGCTAAAAGTATAATTCAGTGAAACAGGTGGAGTCTTCATCATTCCTAAATGAGGTGATTTATAGTCTTCATCATGCCCAAATGAGGTAATTTGTAGTATTTGTAATAGGGTAAGGTAATAGGTCTCTAATGCAAGTGTTCAGTGTAGGTGAAAGTCTGTATCCTAGCAGATTACTGAGACGTGACCAACTCATGCTGAAACAACAATAATGATATTCTATTTTGTTATGGCAGATGTCTCTGGAAAGCTGAGAATCTGGGATACGACACAGAAGGAACACCTACTTAAGTATGAGTATCAGCCATTTGCAGGAAAAATAAAGGACCTTGCCTGGACTGAAGACAGTAAGAGAATTGCTGTGGTTGGAGAAGGAAGGGAAAAGTGAGTAATTCGTGTTTCTCTGTGTGTACACACACATACTGTAAACTTCTGTATTTTAACAAGGCTGGCTCTTAAGAAAATCATGGCTTGTTGCCTGCTTAGGCTTCAGGTTATGCTGTTCTGCAGCACAATTCCTTATGCAGTATTTGACAGCTGTGAAACTACTTGGAAAATACAGTACTGTTAGAATTGCTCAGTTTAAAAATGGTGTGGGACTTGTTTGGTTTTTAGAGGTAGATATTGTGTTCAGTGATAGCTGTTTAATATGCCTTTTAGTGGATTTTTTTTTGTCTAATTCTGATAGAGTAGGAAGGGAGAATCACAAGACAATTCTCCCTCTTCCTTCACTCCTCTCAAATTGAGAGGACATGATTGAATAAGTAAAAAAAAAAGTATAGTGTCAGAGTTTTCTGTCTCAGCAACATGCCATGTTCTTAGACCTTATGGTAATTAAAAGAAAATCACAGCCGGTTGTCCTTATCTGACTAAACAAGGTGCCCATTACAGTCAAGTTTGTGTCCTTTAATGTTTAAAGTCTTTAAGGTGGAGTCTAGACCAGGCAGTCTTATACCTGAATGTCTGAAAACTGTGGCGTCATCCTGTTGTTTGACTCCCTGCACGAGACTGGAGTGAAAGTCTTATGAGGAGAGGCTGGGAGAGCTGGGGTTGTTTAGCCTGGAGGAGACTGAGAGGGGACCTTATCATACTCTACAATTACCTGAAGGGAAGTTGTAGTAAGGTGGGGGTTGAGCTCTTCTCCTGGGCAACTTGTGACAAGATGAGAAGGCATGGCCTGAAGCTGTGCCAGGGGAGGTTTAGGTTGGATGGTAGGAAGCAAGTCCTCATGGAAAGGGTAATCAGACACTGGAATGGACTGCCCAGAGAGGTTGGTGGGGTCGCTGTCCCTGGAGGTGTTTAAGGAAAGATTGGATGTGGCACTTAGTGACATGGTCTAGTCAATGTGGTGGCAATAGGTCATAGGTTGGACTTGATGATCTCAGAGGTCTATTCCAGCCTCAATAATTCTGAGATATATTTTTATAATCACTTTCATGTATTGGTATTTGAGAGACTTTTGTCCTCTATCCCTCCTTCAACCCTCACCAGTCCCTGGGTAGATACTATGTATATTTGCTGTCCTACTTCAAACCCTGCCAATTTCCTCTTAGGTGGATGCATTTTCAGTCTAGAATTTTTTTGAAGTGATTCTGTAGAACCCCTTTTTGATAGCAGTGCTCTCAGAGTCTAATGCCACTGTATTGATTACACCTTTTTAATTTTTTTTAAAGGCAATTTGATGTAAGAACTGACAAAAATGCTGTTAGAACTCTTCTTCCTTAAACCTTGAAGTAATAATAGCTGTAGAAACTATGGTACCCAATCTAGGCTAAATAATCAGATCAGTGATTTGATGTTGTTATCCACGCTTTCTTCATTCTGTGCAGTGACTAGGGAAATGGGATAACTTAACTGCTTTCTTTTATAAAGCAACAGACTTACTGAAGAATATCTTTTGCATCTCTGAATTTTAGCACCTTTATACATGAAACTTGTTTGTCTGTTCTCTTCAGCAAATGTCTCCTATTGAAGAATAGGATCTCAAATAGCCTTCAGGGAACTATGATGGCGCTTGCATGAGATTAACGAGATGACCTAATTTCTTTTCTTTGAGTGCAGTCAAATCTGCCGTTTGCAGATGCTGAAGGAGTTAATCTACATGTAACTTCTATGAACTGTAGTTATTGTGTGCTTCCCTAACTAGATTTGGAGCAGTGTTCCTGTGGGATAGCGGTTCTTCTGTTGGCGAGATTACTGGGCACAACAAAGTGATCAATAGCGTGGACATCAAACAAACGAGACCGTATCGTCTGGCAACTGGCAGTGATGACAACTGCGCTGCTTTCTTTGAGGGACCGCCATTCAAGTTCAAGTTTACATTAAGTGTGAGTTTAAGTTCAGATGTAGCTCTGTTTTAAACTGTGCAGCAAGTTGACTGAAAGCTTCCCAAGGAGCCTGTAGCTCATGTCACAACTAGCTGTTATAATAAAAGCTCTTAGCTCCCCCTTTTGAGGCAAGGTTGGTTATTGAGTGGCTTTCTTAAACCTGAGCATAGCTGAAGGCCTGTCTCTGGACAAGGAAACAAATGATTGATTAAGAACAAAACCTGAAGCATGTTTTTTTTAAAAAAAGTGGGTTTTTTTTTTTTGGCTCTTCATCCTCTTTCATAACTTAAAAAGCAGAGTATTTCCTTGGCCCTACTGGTGTTTTCTGAGCTCTGCTTCCCAGTGCAGAATTTCTTAAAAGTCTCCAAAGTGCTCAAGTCAAATGTGGTGGTGTGGACAGAATTTTCCAATCTGCTTATGAGTGCTCAAATCTGAAATCCCAGGGCAGTTTTAGAAAGGGTAAGTGCAGATATTTGAAAGCATAAACGCTTTCTACAGCAAGCTGTGGGTGTGTAACTTCTGTTTGCACATTCCATTTAACTTTGTTTCTTACTCTACTAGTTAAAATCTCTTATATAAATTAAACAAGTCCCTTCCCTAAGTCATTCTTTGATTTAAGGCATTCATTGTTACTTGAAGCCAAAGAAAATAAAAAGCTTAAAGCTTCTGCAGCTGTTCCTGATGGCGGAAGATGTCTCTTGCCTCAAAAATGGCAGAGATGCTGAATATTATTGCAACAGTAAATTGAAAATGTTTAGTTCATATTTTTAAGAACACCATAGGAGGCCTTTAATTTTCTCAATTATGTCCCTTGAGTAGTCTTCATACACTGACTTCAGTAAGGATTTCATTCCAGTTCTAGAAAAGGAATTGTTTTGAGCTCTGCAATCCAATGAAATGATGTAGTTGCCTAATATATTTCTGAACTTAAGTTGATACTTGCATTTTGCTTAGCTGGTTCTTTTGGAACTCTGAAGACTGAATTGCTTACAAGTGCTGTTTACACCACTATGTGATGCAGTCTTCCTTTTTAAAGTGATATTTGAGTTGATATATGCAATTCTAGTACAGGCTGTTACATGGTTTAGTTCAGAGCTTGAGGTATCAGAAAAAAGTAAATAAATCTATAGTTAAGGAAAGTAGGTTAGAACCTGCCTTTCATAATACTAAAAATAGTCTTCCAAATCTCTTTGCATGGGAGCCTTGGCCTCATTGTAGTGCTTCCCTATTTAACACATGTTTTCTAGTTAGCATGGTTTGAATGTTCTCCTACTAGTAAATAATCTATTTGGGGAGCATACATCAGTCTTGCCTAGTGACTTCACAGAGCTACCTCTAAAACAGTCACCCAGAAATGGAAATCCAGCCTGTATCTTTTATAGTAAGAATGATAAGGTACTCTTCTGTGTATAAAATTTCTTCTGTATAGTGAAGCAAGAGTCAAAATCTTGAGAACATTGCAGAGGAATTCAGTGACCAGATGGGAAGAAATCCATGTTTGCATCTAGGCTGCAGCTGAGAGGTTTTTCCTACTTGTCCCTGAAATTCTATACTCTTTCACTTTGTGTGAAGTTGTTTGAACAACAGCAGTGCTGTTGACAGATTCTTCCCTGGACTGGCCTTGGTCCCCAGGATCCTCTTCGCACAGAGCCTAGACTTGCTTCATAGCAATTCTCTACAGGAGGCATTTCCCACGCAGTTAATTTATGACTAATTTATGACTGATGAGAACTTCTTTTGTTACTGGATTATCTTCTGTGTAAAAAGATATGCTTTGAATTTGGTGTGCTGATACTTACTTTTTTTCCTACAGGACCATACACGGTTTGTGAACTGTGTGAGGTTTTCTCCTGATGGGAACAGATTTGCTACAGCCAGTGCAGATGGCCAGGTAAAAAAAATGAAAAAAAGGACACTCTATTGATAGTGATTTTAGCATAAGATTTTCTTATGCTTTGTGAGAATAAGATTGTAAAATATCGGTGGTGCTGCTTCTTTCTTATGCTAAGAAATTGCTATCTTACATTTTTAAGTATCCTATAAAGCTATAACAACTATCCAACCAGACTATTCTCACTCAGCTTTTTTTCCCCACCCCATCTCCCTGGTATATTGCTGCTCTAACAGGTTGTTTTGGCAGGAATTTAGCAGAATTTTTTATTTTTTATATATATATATATATATCCTTGTTAGGATTCTGAAAAGTCTGGCTGAAATTCTGAACTCATAGGTAGCAACCCAGCTCTGTATGTACTCCCTGCTGATAAGGGCAGGTTTCACAGTGACATCATAGGTAGCTCCTCCTAAAATGGCATATTCCCGTGGCTGCAGTGCAGCTGCAGTGCAGCTGCTGTCACAGCAAGAGTCAAAAATGTAACATCTTCCAGAATTTCTAATGTCAGTATCTAATGTATAGAGTGGCTTACTGTGATTGTGTTTGATAAACCTGCAAGCATGCCATAGAATACAGGAATGATCTGAGCAGTGCAAGTAATGGTGTTGCAGTTCTTGGGTGTGTTTTCCGTTCCTGCTTTTCCCTTTAAGTCGTGTGTATGTGCTCTCTTAAGATTTTTGTCTATGATGGGAAGACTGGAGAGAAGGTGTGTGCTCTTGGTGGAGGCAAAGCTCATGATGGAGGTATTTATGCTGTGAGTATCCCTTCATTTGTATAACTGGTCTGCAGTATTTCTTTACCAAGTTAATGGGCTGGGAAATCTTGCAGCAATAAATGCGTTTACTATCTTGTGCTGACATTTGTTTTCACAGATTAGTTGGAGCCCTGATAGCAGTCAGTTGCTTTCTGCTTCTGGAGATAAAACTGCTAAAATCTGGGATGTTGGTGCTAATTCTGTTGTCAGTACTTTTAACATGGGATCAAATGTGCTGGATCAGCAGCTGGGTTGCTTGTGGCAGAAAGACCATTTACTGACTATCTCCCTCTCTGGCTATATCAATTATTTGGACAAGAACAATCCAAACAAGCCTTTACGTGTCATAAAGGTAGGTTAAACTTCAGTTGTTGCACCAGTGCTGCAATAAATGACTCTGTGGTTGAAGTTGTCTCAATGGGACTGTAACTATTGGAAAATGGCTTTGTTAAATTAGCATTGCCAGATAAGGTGTGTGTGCCAGACCCCTCCAAGTCACACGAATCAAGAAGTTAAAATGTCACCTGCGTGATATTGTGCTTCGTGCAAATGCACAGACTGATTTTGGTTTCAGTTAAGATTATCAGCTTAGCTTTCACAGCTTTTAAGCTTTCTTGAGATGAGAAAAGAAATAAAATGTAGAAAATTACCAGTAATGTCTCCTTCTACTGGTGATAGTGTGTTATGGACAAGGTGACCAGGGTTACTCTGCAACTGAGCTTTATTTTAGGCTTTAAGGAGTTCACTGTCAGAGCACTCTCAGGGGAATTTTCATTTTTACATGAACTAGAAACAGACGTCCCAGATTCCTGCTATTGCTACTATAATCCCAGCAGTTATGTGGGTACATGACCATATTTAGTCTTTTTCCTTGAATCAAAGTGCCTGAAAAGCAAACTTTGTCTGTGAAAAGGCCCCATAGGTGTTCTGGTCCAGCAGGCTAAAGAGGATATTCACTGTGCTTATTGCTTCTTTTCAAGGAGCAGTACCTGGAAATAGCAATGCTGCAACAGCTGAATGATTGTGCTGCTAATTAGCCATTTGTGCTCTCAGTGGGATTTTTGTGTTTTGTGTGTTGTTTTTTAATAACTTGTGAATAAAAGTATATGCTGTTTTCTGAATAGCCTACAACCCTTCTAAAATAGGTTTGATTTATGTATATGTGAAGATGAAAAATTGCCTGTCAATAATTATTTGTGTCTAATTCACAGGGTCATAGTAAATCAATTCAGTGTCTTACAGTGCATAAAAATGGTGGCAAGTCCTACATTTACTCTGGAAGTAACGACGGTCATATTAATATCCTTTGAATGATAGTGAGATTTGTTCTAGGGAGAGAACTGTGTCTGAGAGAACTCATTAGGAGAAGGAAAAGAAAAAAGCTTTGCCAAAGACAAAAACTTAACATTTATTGGACGCAAGTGAATTATGTCTTAAGAAGTTTATTTTTCTTTCCCCTCATTTTCCTATTCTACTGGTTGTGTTTAAACTTGACTGATAAATACAAGCCAAGTTTTAACTTCCAGTTTCACTGTGGTAGATAGTACGGAAGAGCAAGTAAGTTAGCAACTTGTAACTTGCTACAAATTGTTTTACCTGTAAGACAGAATATCTCTTGCTGTTCCATACAATAGGCAGAATATATTGCATGCCAGAAGTTAGGTATCTTGTTGTCTAGACGTTCAAAACAAGATGAGCACTTGTTGATCTGTCTCTCACCCACTAACATGCATTTCTCTTTGCTGTTGAGTTTTCTCATTTGCATTAAGGTGTGGGCTTTAATTTTCTGTGGCTCATTGATTGTGTCCTTTATTTTGTGTCCCAGTTGTCATTAGACTTTCTCACCACTGAAGGGACCTTGTACTTCTGAGACTATTTCAGCCCTGTCGGTTTCTGGAGCAAAACGCTGGGAATGCGGCCTGGTTCCCAAAGGGCATGTTGAAGGGCATGAGGTTGGGATCTGTTCAGGTAGAAGGCTGTTAGCTTTTTTTTTTTTTGTTTTCCCCAGTCTTCTGAAGCTTATAAATAATTGCAGTCCTGCATCTGCTTGCTGTGATGCACTAAAATGGTGTCACAGTGGGATAAACCATTACATAGAAGACTCCTTTCTTTGCAAAGCTGTAGCTGTAGCACCATGTGAATAATTTAAACTGATGCTAATATAAAACATCAGGGAAAGCCATAGCTTATAGCTGTAATTCATTAAAGTATTTCCTATTTTCACACCTAATGCTAATCATTCAAGTCTTTGCTACTGTTTGTAGCAATTTAGCTCATTACAGGACATCAGCTTCATCAATATGGTGAGCCATAGGATAGGGTGCCCAGGGAACTCATAGCATCTCTGTCTCTGGTGATATTCAAAACTCAACAGAAGTATAGCATGTTTGGGGTTGGAAAGGGTCTTAAAGGTCATTTAGTCCAGCCCCACTCTGCAGTGAGCAGGGACATCTTTAACTAGTTCAGGTTGATCAGAGGCCCATCCAACTTCACCTTGAATGTTTATGGTGATAGGACATCTACCACCTCTCTGGGCAACTTACTCCAGTGTTTCAACACCCTCACTGTAAAAATATTCTTCCTTCTGTCTAGTCTAAATCTCCCCTCTTTTAGTTTAAAACCGTCACCCCTTGTCCTATTTCAATAGGCCCTGCCAAAAAGTCTGACCCATCTCTCTTATAGGCCTTTAAGTATTGAAAGGCTGCAATAAGGTGCCCCCAGAGCCTTCTCCAGACTGAACAACCCCAGCTCTCAGCCTTTCTTCATAGAAGATGTGTTCCAGTCCTCTGATCAGTGTAGGTGACAACGGTTTTGAGCTGTGACTTAAACTAAAGAATCTCAACAGATCCCTTCTATCCTTAGATATTCTGGCAGTTATTTGACTTCTGTGATGCTGTATCTGACTAAACCAGTGTCTTCAAATGTTCCTTAATTCTATTATGCACATTATTGGGATTCTGAAACTGGAGAGAATGATGGCTTTTCTGGGAAAGGCCACACAAACCAGGTTTCTAGAATGGCAGTGGATGAAATGGATCAGCTGGTCACCTGCAGTATGGATGACACTGTGCGCTATACCAGCCTTAGCAAGAGGGACTACAGGTTAGTTAAAATCTTGCCTTTTATTTTAGTAGTTGCTGCCCTGATTATTTTACAGCAAGAGTTTTGTTGATTTATATGATAAGGAATTTTGTGCTACGATTTACTCAGGTTTTAAGTTACCATGGAAACTATAGAAATGATTGCTGTCCCAACCTTGCTTTTGTGACAACAAGAAACACGTTCCAGACTGTTTGTCACATCTCTTCCACAGGTTAGAGATGTGCCTTGTATCAGACGGCTTGTTTTAGGGTCTATGGGAAGGATTCCTGTGTGATAGTTAATAAATACCCAGGAATATTGGTAGTAAATATGATTAGGAGGGGTGGGACACAGCTGTTTCTTCATGGAAATCATAACTGAATCAAAAAAGAATCCTATTAAGGTCACCTAGTTAGAAAAAGTAAACTCTAATGTGGTAACACTGACTTTCACTGTGAAGGTGAACTACCTGATCAAAATGCTAATGCTTTAAGCACTAAACAGAAGGAAACTTTGCAGATTATTAAAAACACAAACCAAAAAGTTAAATTATACATGTTCTTGGTCATTAGTGGATGATCACTTCAATAGGCAGTTTTAAATATGGCAGGCATGGGATAATTTTCTTTCTGCTTTGTCCTTCGTGCTTCTCCACCTTGGCATGTCTTCTCCAGTGGCCAGGATGCTGTGAAAATGGATGTTCAACCAAAATGTTTAGCTGTGGGTCCTGGTGGTTATACTGTTGTCTTGTGCATTGGACAAGTAAGTATTAACTTGTGGATTATCATCAACACAACTGCTCTGGTTATAATGCTGTGCACGGTACTGTGATGGTTTTTGACATACCTATTAGTGTGGGATCCCCTTGCACATTGCAGAAGTTCCTAGTAAGAGCAATGGGGAGTATAAATCAGCAGGATACTTGAGAGAGACTTGCCTTTTTGCATCCTGTTTTATGTATAGATGTAAATTTCACATGGTCTCTCCTGCGCATGCATCTGAATTTTTGTCAGTTCAACTTTGTGCTGGAAGGCTGCAGCCTGTGGGTATTTTTTCCCTTCCAATCCAACTAATCAATTAACTAATGCTGTTGTACAACATAGGTAGCTCTCATTTTCTTGGCAGTAGTACTGAGATCACACAAAACCAGAGACTGCAGCGGGACTAGCTTGGATCAAAGCATGCTTCTAATGATTTATGGCTTCTTTATGGATGCTGTTTTGTTTTGGTTTGTTTTTTGTTTTTTTTCTCTTGGGACTTTCAGTAGTGTTTTCCAAACCGGTTGTCCATGTGAGTTATTTCAGTTTTCCAGGGTACAGAGCTGTATAGGAAGTAGCCTTTAAAACTTAACACTGGAGTTTTAACTTGTTATTAATTTGGCCCTGCCTCCCTTCTTTCAACAGTGAAGCAGGAAGGGAGTAGGCATTGCTAAAAATACTGTTTGATCCATGTTTCTTTCATGTTCAGACCAAATGAGGCAAAGCTGAAGGCAGTAGAGCATGCCCTGCACTGCCTAATTTAGAACACATAAGTACTCCAGTGCAGCAGATTAGTTACTCACCAAATCTAGGAATTCCTTTCATTTTTATTGTGGTGGTGTGTGTTTTTTAATAAGAATTAATCTGTTCCCTTAAGATCAGAAAATAATAAAATTCTCAGCAATGAGAGTAGATGTCTATTTGTGACTTAAGCAATGTGGCTTAGTCATGGGTATGTTTAAAGCACTTTGTCTTAGTTTGTTTTTCATTTACAGATTGTTTTGATGAAGGATAAGAAAAAATGTTTTGCAATTGATGACCTTGGCTATGAGCCAGAAGCTGTAGCCATTCACCCTGGAGGGGGTACAGCAGCAGTGGGAGGAGCGGTAAGGTTGCACTTCCTAAAATTGTACTACTTTGAACACTGGTACTAGTAACAGAAGCACTTAACAATAGTAGGTGTGTAGTCTTGAAGAAGTAGTAGGTGGCAGTTTGTAAGAACTGATGTAACAAGTAAACTCTGTAGTTGGTGTTCTTGAGCTTTCAATACCCCAGGTTCTCCTACCGGTGTGACCTAACACTGATTTGATTTTTTTTTTAGCTTGTATTTGCTGGTTTTAAATTGTCAAATTTTTTTTACCCAAGCCTATGCTTAAAGAAAGCAGATTCTAGAAATTAATTTAGTATTCCAGACTTGGTGGATTATAGTCAGCATAAATGACAGGTTCTTTAGACTATTTCTTAATATCAGCACTACCAGGTAGCATTGATGCAAAAAACTTCAGGAAGTCAGTAAGCCTTCCTCTTTCTGTTGGAAAATAATTTTTTTTTTACTTTCCCCTCTCCTTCATTATTTATTTGCAGGATGGCAACGTCCATTTGTATTCAATCCAAGGAACCACTTTGAAAAATGATGAGAAGACTTTGGAAGCTAAAGGTCCTGTTACTGACCTGGCATATTCTCACGATGGTGCCTTTCTCGCAGTCTGTGATGCAAACAAAGTTGTCACTGTCTTCAGTGTTGCTGATGGCTATGCGGTAAGAATTGTTGTGCTGGGAGTTTTGTTTGTTCAGAAACAGACTGGCATCTCACCTCTAAATCTGTTGTGGTGAAATGTAGTGTAGCTAGTGAGACCAAATTGTTAAATTGTTGATGTGTGTTTGGTGTTTCTGTGGCTGTTTACCTATTTTCACTTGGTGTTGCTTTCCACAGCAGCCCATGTGAAGCCTCCAGATGATAGGAATAGGTTGGATACTGGGAAAACACTCAAACCCATCTAATAAACACATAGTTAATTAGAGCAGGGGTTGCATTTCCACAGGCTAGCAGTAGTTAAATAGAGAAGATTGTGAAGTATGCAGGTTCCTTATTTGGGTCAGCTGAATCCCCAGTGTGTTGGAAAAAAACAACATCCATGTGTGCCTGTTGGAGAATTTGTGTGTTTCTGTAAAATGGACAGGAGTTCAGGCACAGCTTGAGAATAATGCAGTAGAATAAAATTTAATGAAGTAAATAAAACAGATTTGGCAACAAAACTCTGATGGCTGTGGCACACAGTTCAATGGTAAAAACTAAGCAATGAAAGGGATACATTAGGGCAAGGCATTTTGCTTCACCTTTCAAACCAGTGTGTCTCAACCAAGAACCAAACACTGGGCAATTTCCACTGTTCAGCTGAGCAGTCAATATGTGTATCAGCCTGTAAAGTCATTAAGCTTTGGCTGAAACCACACTAAAATAAACACACGATGGAATTCAACAAAAACATTTCATTTTCTAGATAAAACTGAAAGAATTTTGCTTTTAGAAATCTGTGGAGTTACTCTTAAAGCCTCCAAGCAAGAAGTGATTTTTTGCACAAGCACTTTACAGATCTAGCTTTCATAGAAGAGTCTTGATATTTTTTACAAAAGGTTGGATTTTATTGGCCTGGTGAGTGCTTAAAAGGCAGAAAATGGTGCTACCACTTGGTTTATTTATAACATCCATCCCCACTTGGGATGTACGTTATCTGGAGTCTTGTAGTAGCTTATTGTTAACAGGGACTTAGACTAATGAAATAAAACAACACTGTATCTCTACCTTTCAAATAGGAACATAATGTCTTTTATGGACACCATGCAAAAGTTGTTTGCATTGCCTGGTCACCAGACAATGAACACTTTGCTTCTGGAGGCATGGACATGATGGTGTATGTTTGGACTGTAAGTGATCCAGAGACCAGAGTCAAGATACCAGGTATGTTTCCCTCCAAATCTTACTTTTGAAAGTTGCTGGTAGTTCTTGAAATCCAACGCAGTACCACCTCTTGAGCTAATAGTAAGAAGCTTTAAATGCCCCCAAATTAATTCAGCCTTTATGTTAATTTCTTCCAAGGTACAGCAGCCAGAACTCTTAGTTGGAGTCACTTTTAAAATACACTACTAGTATTTAATGCTGAAAATCCCATTTGGAGTAAGTGCTGAAGTGACTTTGTCAGCCTGGCTTTCCTAACTCTCTTGTTTTGTGCTGCCATGCAGATGCTCACAGACTACATCACGTAAGCGGCTTGGCGTGGTTGGATGAACATACTCTGGTAACAACATCCCATGATGCTTCTGTCAAAGAGTGGTCTATCTCCTACAATTGAAATAAGCCCTCTCTTTGGAAGGACCTAATCAGGGACTAGAACTACTGCAGTGGAACATAGCATTTCTCTTAAAAAATCTGTATTGGCCTCTGGGTCTGCTATCATATCCTCATATCTTTACAGGGTGTTCATATCTGTAATTAAATGTACTTTGAAAGCTTTAGCCAGTAACAGTTTGCACATGAAAAGCACTTAAATTATGTCTGGAGCTTAATCTTTGTGCTGAACATTCCAGAGGCAACAGCCAAGCAAGTTGGTGTGAAAGGTTTGGGCGTGAAAGATTCAAACTCAATCAGTTCTTCTTTTCTAACCAAGAAATATAAGACTGTACAGCATGAGAGTAATACTTCTCATTTTTCTAATTACAGAACATTTCTGTACTAACGGTCATAGTAAGAGTATTTAGTTGTGATCTGAAACCAATCAAGCTGTGTGCAGCTACTGTATATTGCTTTGCTTCTCTGTACTGCACCAAACTGTTGCCTCAAGGTTGTTTTGGTTTTTTTTTTCTCTCCTTCAGATAACACAATGGGGTACATACATAATAAACTTTTTATGTATTTCATGTCAAAGTTTTGTGGTTTATTTTAAGGTGGAAGTGTGGGATTTTGATGTACTTACTGTTGTGGGTATAATGTTTACAAATAATTGTTGTGGCAACTTCTTGCTTTAGAAACACATTTGTTACTGTCTTGAATTGCCAATGTCTGGTCATTTCAGTGTCGGAGAAAAATCATTCTGTTTCAAAGATTAAAGATATTTTGTGTTTGAAGGAGGAGGAGCATGTTATTGTTAAAAATTATGCAGTACCACCTTTTGAAGACACAGGAATTAAACCAAGTGAAGCATTGTTATGCCTTGAAGTGATTTTTGAGATGATAGTGTTTGCTGAGTAAGTTTTATGCCTTTGCATGTGCGGAACAGTTGCATGGAAGCCGTTAACTGATGCAAACAGATCTTGTGTTTAGTTCCCTTCTCACACTCTACAGCACATTGAAGTCACTTGGAGCTAGCAGTCCAGCAAGGGTGGAGGAGGACACTGATGCAAAGTAGTAGGAAGATTTGTTACCATCTCAGTGGCCAAAAAGTTATTACTGTCCAGAACTTTTGGAATACTTTTAAAAAAACCTTTTCTTTAAGTCTTCACCACCGTGACCACTTGGGTGCTCTTTGGTTTTTATGAAGCGTTCCTTTTCTGTGTGAACTTGTATGTTGGGTTTTGGGTTGGTTGTTTGGGTGGTTTTTTGTTTTGTTTTTTTTACCAATCATATTTCTAATGACACTAATTATACAGCAAATAAAAGGCTTTTGCTGCTTCTCATACTGTGGACCGTTGTTCAATTGCTGAAAAATACTGCCTGTCAAAAATGACTTGATAAAAATCATCTTTTTTTAAAGTAAAAATGTTTCTTTTTAGGAGTGGTGAGCAAGTATCTTCTGGCATGCAAACCAGCATATATAGCTGACCTTGGTTTTATCTGAAAAGCAGAATATTTTGCATCGTGTTTTCTTTGTGCTTACTGCATCTCTTCCTTGGCAGTTTTTGCATGTCTGTTTATTAACGATGCAAAGACAAGAGAAGTCTGCACAAAGGTATGTTTGAAATTAGGCTTAAGATCCAAAAAAAATTACATTTCTCAGTTTCTAGCCCTAGAACTTCTGTTATTGTTGTGCCAGTCCCTGTGCAGTTCATCCATTGTTCCCCAAGTCTGATGTGGAAGAGCTGCTATTGAATCCACTCAGTGGGTTCCTGTTGTAGTTGAATCCTTGTCATTTAAGTAATGTTAAAAACTGGGGAGGGAGGGGAGGTTATGCAAATGTCTATGGGCAAAGAACATAATTCACTGGCAAATCCTGCCTTTTGTACAAGATGGGCCTGCTAGTGAAGTGTTTTTCTGAGGAAAATGAGGAAAGGTGTTTAGCCCAAATGGCCTAATTTTCTGAAGCCTCCTACCATTACCAGTGGATTCTTTCCTGCACATCAGAACTTGTGCATCATGTCTGAAAGGTTACGTCTAGGACCAGGTCATATTTGCTTCTGTTCATGCAGAGTTTCTTTTAGCGAGAAACCCTTATGTTTGGATGCTTGCCTGTGGGGGTTGGTTGCTCGTGCTTCAGCTTCCATTGGATTTGCTTGTTGGCATACAGCCTGAGCTTTTAATCCTTAAGGACTAATATGGTCTTTGTAGTTGGACAGCAAATCCTGACTACAAAACTGAAAAGAGATTCTTTGGTGGGACCAAATGTCATAGCACAAGGTGATTGTTGATCCAGCACAGGCACATCACAAACTTAGAGGAGCCCACTTGTACTATTCTGAATCAGGCCCCTACCTACATCTCCTCTATCCAGAGTGACAGTCTTGTGCTAAACTCAAAAGTCAAGAAATAGCAGTGGAGCAGGAGCACCTAGCTACAGTATGAGTCTTACTTTATTTCAGTTGCACAAAAGACACCAAAGTTTCTGAGCCTTCCACTAATACCCTAAAATGCCAGCTGTATCATGTGTTGGTTTTTTTTTTTTTTTTTTTACTAAAGGGGAAACAAATGCTGTACTCGGCTGTATAAAATGAAAAACCTTTTCCAAAGAGAATGCAGACCTTTCTCCAGACAGCTATGTGGAAGCAGGACATTGCTGAGTTTGTTCTCTCAACAATCCTGTTTGTTCTAAAACATGTAGACTGTCAGCCTCTGCAAAAATGAGGACAGCCATTCACTGTCAGGGTGACTATTAAATGTAAGTGTAGAAATGGAAGCCAGTCTGTTAGACAAATTCTGATTGTTTCAGCCACTGTTTTGATTTTTTTTTTCCCATTTTCTGTAAGCCCTGTTCTGCCTGGGGTGAGAGAGGATGTGGAGATAGCAGCTGGTGGCAACTATCAAGCCTTTGACCTGCTTTGGAACAGAGGAACAGCAGGAATAGCCTGGATGGATTGTCACAAGCTCCTGACTTCCATGATCCCCAAACTCTGTTCTTCAGCGCCACTGTACAGACTGTGGTAACCTCAAAAGGAAATTAGGCTGTATGTGAGAACGCAAATTAAAGCAAAAAACCAAACAAAGCCCCAAACAAAACAAAATCCAAAGTCCAAGTATTGCTATGTTACAGGCTCTGAGTATTTCAGTGCTAGTTCAAGCCCTGACCAAATGTGGCTCCTCAAGCCTCATTAGTCTTAAAGGTTTCCAATTTAAGCATGAACGTGCTTTGGAGCCCTAGCTGGCAGTTCCTGGAAAGCAGCAGGTTTCACTTCACCATGACTGGCAGTATACCTGCTGTACAGTGGAAACATAGCTTCGTGAGGCTGGGTATAGAGGTGGAGAACTAACGTGACCAGGAGTTCCTCACAAGGCTGTCTTGCAGGCTGTCTTTTGCTTTCCCACTTTAGCAGTGTGATTTAATCCTGCTTGCCTGTTCCATTTCTGCCATGCTTGTACACAACATTGGCCTTCTACTGGTTTCTACTGTCAGCCAGAAAGTAACAGCAGCTGTTCTGTGGAATAGCATCAGTAAATCCTAAATGAGATCTTTAACTGGCAATGAGTAAATGGAGAGGTAAAGGGCGTCACAAATCCAGTTGGAGATGGAAGTTGTTTTGTAGAAAGCTGGACAAATGACAAAATTATAGATCCACAACAGATGTTTGGGCATCTCTGTTCCTCTCTAAATGCTTTTGCTCTTCATCATTAGAGCTTCTCAGAGTGAGGCTAACTGCCTCAAAATCTTGCTTAAGAAACTTATTACAATAAGTTGCCAAAGCTGTGAGATTCCTCAAGCTGGAATTCAATTTTTTGAAGCTACCTTTCAAAGCAGAGAATCGAAGAATTTGTCTTGCTGCCCGTGTCACTGCAGCTACTGTTTCATGGCTTTGGCAAAAGGAAGGATCTGCTGATCAAACCTTTTGCCTATGATAAATTTAGCTATGGCTGTCTCTGCAATGGAAGCATACTGAGGAGAAAAAGATGCCTTCCTTGTGACCAGGAGTAGAATGGTGCAGTTACCTGGCTGGGCTGAAAACAAGCCAGTTCTCATACATGCTTGTGCTAAGAGTGTAAAGCTCTTCAGAGAGGCCTGGAAATTATGCTAATCAGTGAAGGAATCATAGAAGTGTAGAACAGCTTAAGTTGGAAGGGACCTGTAAGTACCATCATGTCTCACTGCGTTGTCCTTGTGGGACTGCCTAGAAATGTTGATGACAGGAGATCCATTCTTCCAGCTCACATACCTCAGCTTCTGAGGGTATGTGGGAGCAGGTATCTGAAGTCAAGTCCTTCACCTCATCTGCATTGCTATCAGTGGTGAAATGCATAGCTGTCAAGTGAGATTTTTACTGTGGCAAATCTGTGTTGGCTATTCCTTTGTCCTGCAAGTGTTCAGGATTGAATTCCAATAGGAAGCGTTCCTTCTTCTCTCTGGGGACTAAGCTAGAAGGAACCTAGCTCCTGCTTCCCTGGATCTTCCTTTTATTCAAAGTTGTATCATTGGTTGGGTACATCAGACTTTTTCCAGTCATTGGTGCCCTCCCATGATAAACATGATATTTTTCTCATGGATGACAGATAATCTCATACTCACACTGGCCAACTATTTCAACAGCTCTGAGTGGGTCCCATCACATCCCTGCGGACTTGAATGCATCCAGTTTTGAGGTGGACCCTGAGGTTGCTTCTTCCTGGTAGCCACCTTTCTCCTTTTCAGAGCACACACTGAGGTCTGGGAGCAGTCCTGCATGTGAATACCAAGGCCAAAAAGTGATGAGTACATCAGCTTTTTCTATCACTTAGTGCCAGTTTGTTTCTCCCATTTACCAACAGGCCCCAACTTTTCCTGGAGAAATTGAAGAGAACAAAATTGCATTGTGCACTGTTAGAAGTACCTGAAGCACTGCTGTTTCTCTCTTAGTGCAGAGGCAGTAGAAGAAAATTGGTTTATTTTTTGTGCCAAAGTTGCCTGGGACTTCCAGGAAGTATAGTGCATTTGAGGAACATGCTTCACTTTCAGTCTCCTGAACTTACTTTGTTCCAGAAGTACTGAAACATGTAGCTGTAATAATAATTCTATCCTGATGAGATTTGGCTGCAGGTTCATGAAGTTCTACAGTCCATGATACACACCAGCTCTCTGTGAGCCAAGCTGAGAGACACACACAACATAGAAGCCATGCCTAGCTGGTTTGCTTTCCCACTCTACAGGTTAGCTGACAGCTGAGTATAGAGCCTATAGAACCATTGGCATCTGCCATGGGGTAATGGCCTCTTGGTTCAGACTGTGAGCAATCAGCCTTTTGGTGTCTATGAGTTAGACCAGTCGCTTCTGATTACTCTTAGAGAAAGACAGAAGTCTGAAGTGCAGTTTATCCCAGACACCAAAAGGGATTTCTCCTTGGCTACCCAGAAATGCCTGTCATTCCAGATTGCTTGGGCACTGTGGTTGCCAGCAAGTCTGTTCCACATGAATGAGTGAGTCATCTGTATTTAGCAACCCCTCAAAACTGCTTATCTACCTCCTTCAGGCTGGGCTGTCAGAGGACCTGACTACCTGAGAGTGTCAGCCAGGTCTCAGTGTTTGCCTGTGGATTTGCTTTACTCTGCAGAACACTAAAATAGGAAGGGGAGACATCTCCTCAGATAGCCAGGGGGTAAATATTTAGGCCAAATAAATATTCCCACATGTCTATGCTGTGATCTGCATGCTCTGAAGACAGGTCAGAAATAACATAGATTTCTAGACTGTCATCTTTAACCTTTTTGCCTTTCTGCAGCCTGTGCAGGGCCTGTACAGAACTCAGGGGCTTGCTGCATGTGCAGTCTCTGAAGATCTATCATATATCCACAGACCTGCATGAGGTGAAGTGCTGGCTTGCTGTTGCTCTGCTGGGCTCTCAGTATCATTATTAGTGCAGAGACACTAGAGGTGACAGTTGGACCCAGGTGCAAGCCCACAAGGCAGGCAAAGTGGTTTCAGGATAGGGAATTTCTGTGGAAAAGTAGCTGCAGCCAAATAAGGTGAAGTGTAAGGTACTTAGAATCTTTCTACAGATTTCTCAACAATATGTTTAGAGGTGGAAAACTGTCCCTTTAGCTGAGTATTTTTTATAATCTTCATGAAGAATCCACTTCCAAGCAGTCAAAACCCAAATCTTTACTTCATTCAGCAGCAGACTATGTTGTGCCTCAGTTTACAACTACAGAAACAGCTGTGTTATATATAAATGTAAAATGGAAACATCAAGGTAAGGAGAGGGTTAAGAACACATCTAGCAGGTCATATGTGTGCATATTTAATACTTTCTTAAGCATTAAAAATGACAATAATGCCCCCAAAAGGCTAACTAGGTACATCTTTGCAACCAGCAGTTACTGCAGTCTACTACACTGCTTAGTCACCACCACTGCCCACTGCAAAGGGGAAGGATATGTATCAGTATTAGCAGTAGTAAAAGGTAAAAGAACACTTCTAGAGTTCAATATAGCAGTCTGCTGCATTTGTTTCTTAGACTGCTAGATGCAGTGCCAGCAGGGTGGGTAGGAGAAGGCACTGGGTACCAGGCTTGACCCTAGCATGAGTGCCATTAGGAAGAAGCTCTCTGCTGTGAGGGTGGTGGAACACCCGAACAGATTGCTTAAGGAGGTGGTGGAGGCCCCATCCCTGGGCACGTTCACGGTCAGCCTTGATGGGGCTCTGAGCAGCCTTGTGTAGTTGGGGATGTCCCTGCTTACTGGAGAGAGGTTGGACGAGACGACCTCTAGAGGTCCCTTCCAGCCCAGCGTATTCTCTGATGCTATGAGAAGCTGGGAGGCAAGGCAGGCGCCGTGACCTGCCGGGCCAGAGCTCCAGCAGCAGGTGGCAGAGCAGCACTGCCAAGTGCAGCAGCTCTCGCTCCGGCTTTTCCCACTCTTTGCAGCTGATTGCCCTACCCAGACCAGGAATTATTTCAGTTTCGAAATTATTTACCTGCTGCCGTGTGTGACGGCACCTGCAGCACAGACCCTACCAAGGGCAGTTTACAGTCCTGGCCAAACATAGCTGATATCTCTGTTAGGTCTGTACCTGCCACCCAACTCTTCTGCTGCTCTTCAACTCCCCAGCACTGTCAGTGAGTGTGGTCCCACAGAACAGGGCAGTGAGTGTGTCCACCAGAGAAGACCATTCGAAAGGGAGGTGACTACAATGTGTCAGATCAGCATATCACCACGCCAGCACTGACAGTTCTTTCTATTACCTAATGTATTGGAAAGGGTCACCAAGTGGGCCACCAATGAAGCAGGCAAATATAAATGCAGAGCTGAAAAGGCAGGCAGTGTCAGATATATGCAGTCTCAAATTTTTCCTGTAGTTCTATTCCTGTGTTTAAGGGCAAGTCCATAACAATCTTGCCTAACAAAAGCAGACAAAGTGATGCTTGATCAAACGTGACTTGAAGATAGAGTGATGCATCTTCAGTTTGCCAGGCAGAAGAAAGGAGCTGATGGAAGAAGATGCGTGGTCTGGAGCTTTGGCACCTGTGGTCAGTGTAGGAGTTGAACAGTGCTCAGAGAATCAATTAGGGGCTTGATCAATTAAGGAAAACCTCAAAGCTGAAAAGAGTGGAGGTTTGTACAGTGGCTTTAATACTGAAACAAAATATCACCAAATGAACATTTGTCAGAGGACCAGCTCACAAATCACTTACCACCAAAACAAGTTAAATCAATTCCTCTTTGTCATGGTGAGCAAAAGTTGATTTATTAATGTCAGGTTAACAGGGTCACTGACAGCAGAAGTAAAATCTGCTATGTATCACAAGGCAGCAAAATCAATTGTACGAAGAGCTAGAACCCAGGAGAGTTCCTGACCCTACCCTGATCACCACAACAGCACAGAGAACGTCACAGCTGGACTGTGCAGGAGTCAATGACCAGCTGAGCCAACACAGGACTGATAGGAAGGAAAGGTCTTTCAAGGTGGTTTGATTACACTGCTTAGCAGAGAAGTGCTTTTGGATTTTGCAGTCTTCTATCACAGCTGACTGGTTTGGTTATGCTAGTCCTGTAGTGACAATGTGGGCAAGGCCCCAAGGGCAATGAGGAATGTGCCATCAGCAGATTGCTTGAGGAGTGCAGGGACAGCACCTAACCCAGAAGACAATGCCCAGTCTGACTTAAGTCCTTCTGCACAGGAGATGACTGTGTAAAGTGAGGCTTGCCTAGTACATGCACTATCCAACAATTCTTGTTCTCTTTCTCACAGATGGTCAGAGCCACCAAAGAGGAAGGGCTTCCAGGCACAGTAGTCTCCCTTAATAATGTTGTCATTTCATCCTCTCACACACAGCATTTCTGGCAGGGCAGTGGAGAGGCTGACCACAATCAGTGATTCTAGCCATCATCTCAGTGTCCTCCCAGAACAGTTCATCCTGCTCCCAAAATACACCACTGTACATATCATCTTGAGCTGGAGGTCATTTCTCTTAGCTGTATCCTCCAGGTCTGCTCTCCAATTCCAGTCTCTTTTCAAGAATCTCATAAAAGCCTATGACTCTGGGAAATCTGCTGTTTGCTCATCTCTGACTGGAAAAGACCTTAAGATCATTGAGTCCAAATATAACCCAACATCTCCCTGTATACAAGTGTTATGCCATGTCCTTAGGCTCCTCATCCAAATATCTTTATACACCTCCAGGGATGGTGACTCCACCACTATCCTGGGCAGACTGTTCCAATGACCCTTTTGATGGAGAAATTTTTCCTAGTATCTAAACTTGCCCTTGGTGCAACCTGAGTTCATTTCCTCTTACTTGTTATTAGGGAGAAGAGACCAGTCCTCACCTCACTCCAACCTCCTTTCAGGTAGCTGTAGAGAGTGATGAGGTCTCCCCTTGGCCTCGTTTTCTCCAGGCTGAACAACCCCAGCTGTCTCAGCATCTCCTCAAAAGACTTTTGTTCAAGACCCCTCACCAGCCTTGCTGCCCTTCTCTGGACACTCCCCAGCACCTCAGTGTGCTTTCTGTAGTGATGGGGAAGAAAAGCAGAAGTGTAAGACTTCAAGTGAATAGTTACAGAATGTGAATTTGCCTTCCTAGCTTTCATTGCTTTTGAACATGAGGATGTCTCTCTGCTTTGGCACTGGGTTGTGAAGCTCACATTAAATCATTACACTTTAGGTTATTAGATTATGATGGCACCATAAAAAATGTTATACTTCTAAGAGGGATTACTATATAAATCATCATTATCTTAACTCACAGTGCTTTGATTTCTCCATAGAAACCAGGATCTGAAACAAATAGCCTTTTAAAGAGATAAACTGTGTTGTATTTTGGCTTCTCTTTTAGGTAGAAGACAATAGTTTAAAATTCTTCAGCTCTAAAATTCTTCTTCACCTTGATCTAACAAGCGCTGTAGTAACAACAATGCACTTACTGGGATGTGTATTGTAAAAGAACACTTTGAAGTTGGAATCCTACACCTAAAAATCTTCCTCCTGTATTTTTATATGGGTTTGTCCATTGTTGCATGATGTACCAAATCTCTGATTAATGCCCAGGAGGTGCTCGTGCAGCATGCAGTCGTTATTTATCCATTTAACTCCTTCTTTTGCTCCACTGTCTTCCTCCTTTGTTATCAATACTTGCCCTTTCAACAGAACCACAGCTCAAATGTCCACCAGCAGCCAGATTGTGAGTACTTGGGGTGGATTGCCCTTTAGAGATGTGCTGACAGTGTGCCCACCTGCCACCCACAGCCCAAAAGGTCTGATCTCAAAGGTTTGTTAGAAGAGCAGCCTAGAGCCAGTGCTGAGTCACACGTCTGCCTCACAAGCCCGGCAGGGTTGGTGCTATGCCAGTCTGATGCTTTGCCAAAATCATGTTCTGCACACTATAACTGGCCATTCATCAAGTGCAAATGATAGTATCCTGATGGTTTAGTCAGGTTTATTTGATCACAGAAGACAGGTTTTTTTCTTTGTGTGCTGTAAAGTGGAACAATTTCCTGTTTGCTGTACAACATGATCACAGTTTCCATGACTCTTTTGCAATCCATACCACCACATTACACCTCAGATAACACCTACCTTACAGTCACTGCTACATGCCAGCAGATTTTTATGGGAGAATTTTCCTTGATTTTATGTAGCTGTTACTTTATTTATCACAGTGCTGCCCTAGTACTTTTTTTTTTCTCATAAATTTTATCATTTCCTTTCTTAGATAAGGAAAAGTTTCTCCTGTCTCTTATTACCTGAGAGGATGGTAAAGTGTCATGCTAAAAAAATTGTTGAAGGAAATAATTCAGGCCACTCTTCTTTCAGGCCACTCTTCTGTGGGCTGCTCTTTGTTTCCCAGTGACCCCTGCTGAGACACGTCCCTGGGTGGCATATCTCACCAAAGTTAAGGTCAGAAGGTCATCAAATTTGGCTTGATGCATGTCAAAGGCATTTAAATTTCACTCAGGAATGTCTTATGTGTTACATATTAGGTTTTCAGGTGGTAAAACTACACCTTTGTCTGGTGCTTAACAAGACTGACCTCTCTCTTTACCCCCAAGAGAATTACTATTTCTTGCTCTCCCCAAGCACAAGAAGTCTGGAGTTCAAAGACCCCATGGCTGCATATATACAAAGCAGAGCCAGGTACACACTGCAACTGGGTCCAAGTGGAACAGTTTATTCCTGTCCACACCACATAGTGCTTAGATTTGTATCTCTCCTGAGCAGTGAAGTTTCTGGGCTCCTAAGACACACTTTGGAGTTCAGTGTGTCTGAAATAGAAGTGCTGTGTTGCAACCCAACAGGGGCATAGTTTGATAACATGGCCTGGGTGTGTTGCATGCTTTCAGGAGTCACTTGAGGGTACAAAGTGCTGGGATAATGATAGAGGACAGTGTAGGGTGGAGAAGGCAACCCTGGCACTGTTTGGTCCCTAATGACTATTGGGGAGGGTCCTTGCAGTCTGCTATCTTCTAAACTGGGCCTATAATGGGCTAACTGGGACAGACCAAACCCATGCACATACTGACAGTCAGTACAGTCCTTTAGGCTGCTGCTTCTCTCTGCTATTGAGCAGCATACCTATAGCTGTAACAGCTCTGATTTGGGGAGAAGGTGATTCCAGATTATATAAGAACCAATCCCAAAGGCAGGAAGATGTGGCACATCTCTTCACCCTGAATTCACCAACCCATGAAGGAGCTAGATGCCTTCCTGGCAGACATATATGCAAGCATTTTGTTGACTAAGGGTGTTTTTGATTTGAATGAAAAGGTTTTTGAATAACTGAAAAATGATTTTGTCTTTTCCCCTTAGAAGCACCAACACTGAAGGACTAACCTATGTTTATCACAGGAGATTCCCTGAGTCTGTAAAAAACTGCTAGACAAGAAACTAGCTGCATGTAGAATCCTCTGGGATGGCAGAAGAAGCTAATTTCAGTCAAGCTATACTGACAAAAAAAGAAGGAACACTATCATTGATCAAGCAAAAACATAGAGGAAACTTGTTTGTTTGTTTGTTTCCTTTTCACAATGGCTTTGTCACAACCATTAAAACTGCTTGACATTTAAAAATAATCATTATCTTTTAATATGTGTAATATCTACAGAGAGTCACAGAGTGGGTGAGATGGGAAGGAAGCCCTGGGGGTCATCTTGTCCAACTTCCCTGCTCAAGCAGGGCTACTTCCAGCCCAAGACTGTGCCTAGATCATGTCTAGAATATCATAACAGCAGCATAAATATTTTCTCCTGACATTCATGCATGACTTTGCCTTATAATTTCAACACTGGCTCTTTCTAAAACCGAAGCTTTTTTTTTTGTCAGCTCCAGCCAAGCTCTTTATGACTCTTTGATTAAGATTAGTAACTCCAGCAGCCCTGATCTCAGGAGCCTGTGTCCTCCTTGACTCCATGTTAGAGATCTCAGACAGCATATTTACCTATTTGTGGCCTATTGCTTGCTTAAAAAAAATATGTTCATACAAATATTTTCAATTCTTTTGTTTGAGAAATCAATTTTGGAGAAATATGGAGTCTATTATGGTCTAGATTGGTCTTCCTGAATCTGCCAGTTCCTTGAAAATACTGTTAACAGACTGTGAACTGCCTTTTGGGATCCTTGGCAATGCAGTCTTTCTTTTTAGTCTTTCTTTTCTGATAATTTTTAAAGCCCGACTTTGCCAGTGTGTCCTGAATTCCCCAGTTGATACTCATCTCCAGTTTGACTCATGACACCCACACAGCTGTCACATCTGTGACCAAATCTAACCTGTGAACTAGCAGGAAGCCAACAGAAATTAATATTTCAGTAACTAACCCTGGTCCTGTCCATGACTATAGTTATTCATTAAAAAGGGAGAGATTCTTCTTTATGAAAGCACACAGCACTCTTCCTGGCTTTCTCATATGCTCAATGGCTCTGCTGCAGATTTCAGCCCAGTTTGCCATGCCTTAGATTGTGAAAAGTGAGCCTTGAATATTGAACATGAGAACGGAGTTAAAGTGCAAGGAGGACACTGAGTTACTGGAGCAGGTCCAGAGAAGGGCAACGAAGCTGGTGAAGGGCCAAGAGAACAAGTCTTATGAAGAGTGGCTGAGGGAACTGGGGTGGTTTAGTCTGCAGAAGAGGAGGCTGAAGGGAGATCTTACTGCTCTCTACCACTCCCTCAAAGGAGGTTGGAGTGAGGTGGAGGTTGGTCTTTTCGCCCTAGTATCAAGTGATAGAACAAGAGGAAATGGCCTCACATTGTGCCATGAGAGGTTTAGTTTGGACATTAAGAAAAAAATTCTTACTGAAAGAGTGGTCAGGCATTGGAACAGGCATTAGAACAGGCTGCCCAGAGAGGTGGTGGAGTCACTTTCCCTGGAAGTGTTCAAAAAAGGTATAGATGTGACACTTTGGGACGTGGTTTAATGTTCATGAAGATATAAAAGTGGAGTACAGCCTTGAGGTCCTACTTCTGAATAAGCAACAACAGAAATCCAAAGTGGGGAAGAGCTGTGGTATATTTCAGCAATCATGGCACAGCAAGGTGGTTAATACAAGTATTGAGGTGAAATATGTGATGGCAATGCCAAGCTAGATTATAGGTTAAAAAGCATCATTAATTTTGCAACAGGTTTCCTTTGCAAGTAGGTCAGGAGAGTATATGCTAACCTTAACCCATCCCAGCTCCAGGATTGTGACCTTCAGCTGCATGGGATTCATAAGAGTAATTGATGCCAGTAAGAAAATGTCCCTTCATTTCAGGGGGCCCAGTATTCATATGAAGGAATCTGATTTTCATTAATTTGAATTTCACTATCCCCTGCAAATCATTGAATCACCAACCTGAAGTCCTGCTGCTTTAGACATGGTACAATATCCATCCATCCATCCATGTTCTCTCTTGTAGAAGGAATGATTGCATCAGGATACTCCAAAGAACTGCTGTAAAAGATAAATTTGCAATTTAAAACAGGTCAAGAGCTCTCGTTTTCTAGAAAACTGCTCAAATTAAGTAACAATAGACATAAGGCCAAACTCAGCCTTTGAACTGCTTGATACTGTGAGGAAGGCATTTCCTTGCAGAGCTGAGCTGTTGGGCTCTTTGTTTAGAGAACAGTAAGGAAGCCTAGCATGCAGTATTTGATGTGAGATAGATTTAATCTTCACTAATGAGTCAACAGGGGCTTCACTAGAAGACTGTACATTGAATTAATATATTTCCATCTTTTCTATCCATGCTTTATGGCCAGCAGCACTCAGTTTTGAAGCCTTGTGATTAAATGTGACCTGCCAGTTCTGTGGACATTACCACAGACCTTTAAAATTACTCTTAAATGGGCATCCCACTTTAACAAGATCCCCTTGTAAATAGGGAAAATGAACCCAGCTAGGTGTGCCTTTTGGGAAGTTTAATAAAAGATCTTAGTACAAAAATGATGAAACACTTACCAGCAATCCTAACATGTTCTTTCTGCTTTTTGGTGTTTCTTTAATTTTATTGAAACTTGCTTTCTTGTGAGAGTTCTTAATTTTAATACATGTGAGAAGACACTTTAAAAAGATTAAAGCACATGCACAAAAACAAACAAACACCAAACCGACTCAAGCAAAAAAAAAAAAAAATTCTATTCTTAAAAATGCTGAAATCCACCCTTTTTTGCACTTACTTTCACTAAAGCAGTAACTATTTTGGTGTTTAAAAAAGAGACAGTTGAACTGGACCAGGAGAGAAGCTGTTCCAAACCACTTCTGCTTACTAATGTGCTTTCTCTAAACTCTCCTGTTTGTTCTTCTTATCCTTGATTATTCTTCTCCTCCTTGTTCTTCTTATCCTTGATTACTCTCCTCCCCACTTCCTTTCCAAGAGGGACTTTGCATTTCCTGGCTCATAGTTTATCTTTTGAAGTAAATTTATAGAAAGAGGAAAAACTACATGTTGTTAACAAATCAGGAAGTATTAACTAATTAGCAACTGGAAAAAAAAGGAAGAGAAATGAAGCAAGACGTGGCTGCTGGTAAGATCAGGATCCATAGGTCAAAGCCACTCAGAGGGTCTTGACGTCAGTATGATCTACAGCTGCAGGAGGTTGTATAAGGTAGCAAAAAGATTTTTTTTCCCAGGCAGTTGTTTCCTGAAAGTAGCATGGAGTCTTTATATTAATCTTGAGAACAAGGAGTGGTTACTTTTTGTCTCTTTGATGTTTGTATTTGCTCTTTGTGGCATTTACTGTAAGAGGAAGGAAATTCAAAACAGGTACTGTGGTGGAAATGCCCTAAGTAAAGTAGTGGAGATAGATGTAGAGTCATGCTCTACCTGTTCACCAAAGGTCTGGTACTCTTCTGTTAGCTGAAAAAAAACACTGTTTATCTTAGAACATGGTTTGGTTTAACTGTCTGTATTATTTCATCTGCTTGATAGAATTCGTCAGGTACAGGGTTATTTTTGTCTTTAAATTGCAGATCTCTAAAAATACGTTCATTTGGACTAAGCTTTCAGAGACCCAGGAGAAAATTATGATGACACTCCTGTCTCGTCTCCAGAAGACAGACTGTAGAACAGTGTCTGAAGGATACAGTGACTCTAGGATACAGGAAACAACCAAAGCAGTATCTTGTTAGTAAAAGACAAGCAGAAGATAAAAATTGATATTAATGGAGAGAATCTCATTTTAGGGAGAATTTCTATGGCTAAGGCTTGTAGAATACTCTAACCTGGGCTTTGTTCCAGCAATGATGCATTCTTGATGTTATCATTCTGAGAAACAGACTCAGCAACTGAACTAGAGGAGGAAGAATTTTGTTATTTCCACACCTTCATCCTCTTCTGTTTTGAGTCAGCTGTGCACCTGTGGGCCCTTTGTGAGTGCAGCATTTCTGAAAGCACATTTAAATGCTGTCAGAGAACAAAAGGCAGTGACTTTTCTCTCTAAATAATTTATTTGTTAGTTTGTTGCTACCTGTACTCAGTGTCTCTCATGAGACCCCACCTCAACTACTGCTTCCAGTTTTGGTGTCCCCATCACAAGAAGGACACAGAACTGTTGGAGAGGAAGGCCACAAAGATGACCCAAGGGCTGGAATACCTCTGCTATGAGGATAGGCTGAGAGAGCTGGGGTTGTTCTGCCTATAAAAGAGAAGGCTTCAGGGGGACCTTAGAGCTGCCTTCCAACACTTGAAGGCATCCTACAGGAAGGCTGCAGAGGGACTTTTCATAAGGATGTCCAGAGACAGGACAAGAGGCAATGGTTTTAAACTGAGGGAGAGTAGGCTTAAAGTGGATCTTAGGAAGTTCTTCAGTATGAGGGTGGTGAGACTCTGGAATAGGCTGCCCAGGGATGCTGTGGATGCCTTCTCACTGGGGGTGTTGAAGGCCAGGCTGGATGAGGCCTTGAGCAGCTGAGTCTAGTTGAGAGGTGTCCCTGCCAAGGTGGGGAGGTTGGAGTAGATGATCTCTAAGGTCCCTTCCAACCTAAGCCATCCTATGATTCTATGATTCTCATTTGAACATTGACACCTATTAAAAGCTCAACAAGTAGCAATGTGAGTGCTTTCCTCACTCTTATACAGTGTAGCTTATGTCCTAGAAACTGTGGTCAACTCCTGTCCTTTACAAGGAGTTATTCTACAACTAAGAAACATTTGATTTTATATCTTTTATTTTAAGGTGGAGTGTGAGAGTCTACACCAAATGATACTCATTGCACAATGTTGAACTATCACATTTCTGAATCTGCTTTTTAAAGGGTGTGATCTGAGTTGATGAAAGCTCTTATTCAAGAATGCCTGGGTCTGAATCCAGTAAAAAGAGACAGAAATGGCTACTCTAGTTTGTGCTAGCTCTTGGTAACTCCCAGGGCCTGTTACACCAGCTGAGAACTGACTGCACAGGCAAAGCATTTTTCTGTTCCTTTACCCAGAAGATGGAGTTGGGGAAAAGAGCTCTCAGGAAGGAAATGTCTATCCTGAAGCTAGAGACAGGCAAAGAATCACCCACATTATTGCTGTGTTGGTCCTTAAAGCAATCTGCTCTTGCCACTGGATTTACAGTAATATCTGTTTACATTTCTATTTTTCCCTCACTCCCTAAATTCTCCTTCAATTATGAACTCCCTAAGATCCTCATGCACGGATGCTGCTTCAGTCATAGTGGGCAGCATAGTCACAGTCATAGTTTTCTCCTACTGCAGGAAAAGAGATTTACTAACAATTGCCCTGTGACCAGCAAAGTACCTGAATTGTCAGGAGTTGGCATAAATCAGAAAAATCGTTTTTCCTTTCAGAAAAGGTCTTGAAGCAATAGAACATTATCAGGATCTGAACAAAGAATCTAGTTGTCAGAAGAGAAAGGAGTGCATTTTGTATGGAAAGACTTTGGCAAGAAAGAAGAAAAAAATAGCAAAGAGGGTTTGGTCCTCAGCCCAACAAAAGTTCAATGGAGGAGCTATGCTTTGCTTACAGCTGCCTGATGAAGGGCTTGGGTTTTCTGAGCTTCAAGAATGAAATCAGATGTGAAGGGTGAATAGAAAGAAGATCATTGCTTTTTGGAAATGGGACCATTTCTAAATGATCTTTACTTCCTTATTTCTGTCCTGAAAACAAAACAAAAAAACAACAGAATGTTAAAAACTCCACCTGAAGACTCTCTTTGCTTCTGCTGGTTTACATCAGTCAGCTCTACACCTGAGACCATCAGTAAATCAGAAGACTCTACTGTTAAACGTCAGTCTGAGGGGTTACTACTAGATCCAGGGATAAACAATCGGATCAAGGACTCTCTGTCTCTCAGGTGGAAGCCGGAGGCAGGAGAAGAGTTTGGCTACATCCTTCTCACCTTAGCTCAGGAAGACAGAAATTATACTCATCCTTAAGTCTTCTGTTCTCCAGATTGAACAATTCTGGAGTTCCCTCAGCCTCTGCTTCTATGCTGAATACTCAAACCCCTGAGCAGCTGTGTAGCTCTCAGCTGAGCTCTCACTCATCTGCACATCTCTCTCTCCTGTCCCAGGGGACCCAAACCTTGACAGAGTATTGCAGAGGTAGCATCACAAAATGCCAGGTCATCATCCATTACCATTTCTCTTGACTTACAGCCTAGGGTGTAATTACTCTTTCTCCTATAATCACATTTTAAGACCAATGCTTACTCATGTAAACATCTCTTGGAATACTAAAGAATTAAAATATCTCAGAGCTATAATTTTTCTTTGAGAACCTCATTTGGTAATTTTCTCTGGTTTGTGTGAGTTTGAAGATCTGTATTCATATCTCAGAGTAGTTAAAGCCCTACCACAGACTAATGCTTAAATATAAGACATATTAGGAAAGACTTCAGGATCACCTTAGCATGTTGCTACAGGAATCAACAACCTTATCTTTCTTCTTTTTCCTAGTTTTGCTTGGTTTGAAATCAGAAAGCTTTTGAAAATACTGAATAAAACCCTTTTTTTTTTTCCTGTTGGATTTGCTTTAAATTCAATATAATTCATGTTTGTTTGTTTATTTGTTTTTCCCAAGAGCAATATCCATAGACAAATTATCAAGGAAATTGAGCTGTTTTCCCCCACAGTCCCTAGGTGTGAAATTTCCTCTCAGAGGAAGATTAAGAGTTCCTCCCCTTCCAGGAACACCTGAGCAGAGGGAATGTAGTTGAACTGCTTTGTTTAATTAGTCAGTTTATGTGAATTGAGGATGGACTCACACTCTGAGGACGAGGACTATAAAAGAGGGTTGGCAGTGCTGAAGAGGAGAAACTGAAGACTTGTTGGAAGAGTGAGTAAAAGAATAAATTCCAGTCCAAACTAAGGTTTTAGTAAGTAGATGACTATATCTAGTAAAATAAGTGCTTTTTATTCACATGTTTATTTATTTTGCAAGCTGGGGTGTTGAACTGGGCTATTCTAAACTAGGATGTTAATAGAGATATGTGTGCAGGAGGAAGTTGGGTGATTTATTTTGTACTCTTTTCAACAGTATGTACATATTGCTTGCTGGCATAGATTGTGATCTGTTTAAAGCTTTTATGGCCAGACTTTTTACCTGCTGACTGACACTGCCTGCTAATATTCATTTAGCTGTCACCATTTGGGGTTTGTCCTGTATTTCAGGAAAGGGTTTAACTTAATGTGGTGTGCATGCATGTGTTTTTATTTTTTTTTTTTAAACATATCAGCTACAATTGTCTTGGCACACATCACATTGCAGGTCTTTCTTCCATTTGTATGTCCAACTTCCTATCCTGTTATTCTCTTCAAATTACTCAGGATATGGTTTCTAGGTCAAAAAAAAAAAAAAAAAAAGAAAAGAAAAATATTATCATGGGATCATTTTGATTGGAAAATATCTTTAAGATCCCTGAGTCCAACCATTATCTAACTACCAAGTCTGGTGCTAAACTATGTCCCTTAGCACCACAATGCTGCTTATTGTTAAGCAATGGTAAACTTTTTTAAAAACCTCATTTATAACAGACCTTAAAGCTCTGAAATGTCTGTTACTTGCCCTGTCTACAACACCTGCACAACTGCCAGGAAGGATCTTTCCTTGGAACAACTTTCTAGTTGTTACTCCTGCTGTATAACAGACACTGTGGTTATTTGCATTAGCAATAAGAACCCCAGAAGTCCCATTCTTTGAGACAGATAATTAACCACAATTTATTCTTCAATAAAACTTAGCATTTACCATAAAATCCCAGAGGCATATTTTTATTCCACAAAATCTTGTGCATAATGGTGTACATTTATGAACATAATCTGGTCTAGTGGTGCTGGGGCTCACACTAGCATGTGTTTAGTAGGTTCAGAGAGGGATGCTAGAACAGAAACTTCTCATGCAAGACTAAACTCTGGTTTAGGTGCAGATAACCTTCATACAAAGTAGAATAAAGCAACAAGACAGACAGGGACCTGTTGAAATAGTGCAGAGGAGGGCCACAGATGATTCAAAGGCTGGAACAGCTCTCCTATGAGGAAAGGCTGAGACAGTTGGGGTTGCTCAGCCTGGAGAAGGCTCTGGGGACACCTTATTGCAGCCTCTCAGTACTTAAAAGGGGCCCATAAGAAAGATGGGAACAGCCGTTTTAGCAGGGTCTGTCGTGACAGGACAAGAGGTGATGGTTTTAAACTTTAAAAGGGGAGTTTTAGACTAGAGAGAAAGAAGAATTTTATTTACAATGAGCATGATGAGACCTTGGCCAAGGTTGCCTGGAGAAGTGGTGGGTGCCCCATTCCTGGAACCATTGAAGTTCAGGTTGGATGGGACTCTAAGTAACCTGATTTAGCTGAAGATGTCACTGCTGATTGCAGAGGAGTCGGACTAGATGGCCTTTAAAGGTCTCTTCTAACCTAAAGCATTCTCTGATTCTATGAACATAAAATGTTACTTAAATGTTGAATTATGAAATGATCAGTGTAGCTTGTGCTTTTTACAATTTCAAGTAAGTATTTGTGCATAGTTAACACAGTTTTTGAGAAAGAAAGTAAGTTCACTTTGAAGGCCAGTCCTCAATTGTTTAAAACAAAAATATTATAAACTGAAACCAAGTTTGGGTTTTTACTTATCTTCCAGTGTTATTACTTATCTTCTACTCCTTGTTCCATGCTCCAAGATAAAGTATGGCTTGTTCTAGTTCAGAGTAAGGTTCAGATATATACAGAAAAATATTCTGTGTGGAAAATAAGGATGTATGACTGCAAATATACTTCTATTATTTCATCAAAGTTTCAGCCTCTGGCTTAAGCTCTCATGCAATTCCACAGAGAAGCCATTCTCATACAAGAGATGTCATGAATGCTGGCACACTGCTTCTTGAGAGCAGAGATTAATTGATGGGTTCAATACTTCTATCTTGTTCTCAGCCACAGCTTGTGTCCTTCTGGGATGTATCTAAGCTCAGTTTAACTTGACTGATGGGAGTAGAACAGCTTCTGATAGCACTCTAGCTCAACATCTTCACCACTTTGACTTGTTAATAGGAAAACTCCTTAATATTTTTTTCAGTGCAGTCTGTGCACAGCCTGTTTTTTTCTCTATCTGCAGATACCTCTACAATGATTCTAGGAGCACAGTGCTGAGACTTCCACACCAGCACAGTGAGCTGGTACAACTCCACAGTGAAAGATGTTGTCTTGGGGTCTGGGTCTGTGCTGTGCCCTTCCCTTTGTGCAGCTGTGTGGTCACTGGGCTGCTGTGGTCTGATGGGCTTGTCACTGCTTCTTGTCTCTGAGCCAGTTTGGAGCCTCTCCACTCTAATCTCCTCTAAATCCGTCTCCAGGCTGGAATGACGCTCAGTTAGTGACTGCAGATTAACAGGATTATAGAGAGGTTTATTTGGAACATTAGGTTTAGTTCAATGCAAGATTCAGATGGAATTGAAACATTCAAAACTGGCCTTATAAAAGCCCAGCCAGCTTTAATTTTAAACTCAATTGTGTGAGGCTGATAGCCCTAAGCACAGTACATAATTCTCTCCAGGCATCTCTGCTTCTGCAGTAGTCCTGGTGCTCAGTTTGGCCTAAAGTCAGGAAATCACTTTTCTACTCTCAATCTGGAATCTGCTCTGAGCATGCTGAGGAGCTCTCTGAGTAGGTGTACTTATTGCATGTCTAATGCAGCAGCTATGTCCAGACCTGACAAAAAGAGGCTGCCATGGACCTTTGGCTGCAGAAGAAGCTTCAATGCCCTCTTCAGTGATTTTCCCAAGGCTTGCTCCCTCAGTCTTCTCTTCTCTAGGCTAAGAAAAACCAGGTTGCTCAACCTTTCATCATAAAACAAATGTTCTAAACCCCTAATCATCTTTCCAGCCCTTTGCTGTATCCTCTCAAGCAGTTCCCTGTCCTTCTTGAACTGGGGAGCCCAGAACTAGACACAGTACTCCAAATGCAGCCTCACTAGAGCAGAAGGGGAAGAGAACCTCCCTCTACCCTCTGGCCACACTCTTTGTGATGGACCCCAGGATACCATTGGTCTTCTTGGCCACAAGGGCACATTGCTGATTCATGGTCATCCTGCTGCCTCCCAGCACTGCCAGGTCTTTTTCCATAGAGCTGTGTTCCAGCAGTTAAGTCCCCAACTGGTAATGATACATGGGGTTATTCCTCTCCAGGTGCAGTACCCTGCACTTGCCCTTGCTGAACTGCATAACGTTACACTCTTGCCCATCATACATTCTTTACTTCTAAGGAGTTTGCATAGCCCTGAGATAGAAACTCCTCAGGGCACAGTTATAGTCCTGGAAACTAGTGTAACTGTTCAGTACTACCTGCAAAGCTTCACTGATGTTTGGGAATAACCCTGTATTGTGGTGGTCAAGGGGTTCCAGCTGCATGAGATGCAAGTGAGTTGCACTACTAACTGTCTTGACCTTTCTGCTTTTGTTTGTTGTTCCCATCTTCTTCCATCCAAAGTGATGTGAACTCCCTACCAAGACACTATTTATCTACCAGACTGTGAAGCAGAATGCTAATCTTGGAGATTGTAGTCACTACTGTGTAAATATTTAATATCTGTGCTAATGGCTCTTTGGGAGAAAGGGTGTATCACCTGTAAGTGTTACTGGCACTGCTATTACAGTCCCCTGGATCCAAGCCAGAAGATCTGGCAGATGTTAGAGGAAGCACACTTAGACCCTTAAGTGAAGCACTAATATGAATGCAACAGTGTGTTCTCTGTCAGTGCCTATTCAAGCAGTGTGTGGTCGCTTTGGCTGGACAGTGCTGAATCTGTGGAAGCTGCTAACTTCCCTGATAGTTCTGAGCTCTAGTAAAGTTCAGGCTGTGAAAGGTACTGGTTTGCAGAGAATTCTGAAAGAATCAACTAGACTCTGAAGCCAAATTAATTAACTTCTTACCATCCATGCAACTGAAGCTATAAAATGCAGAATTTCTTAGTTGTGCCTAATCTTTAAATACTCAGCTTGTGTCTGCCTCAGAACTCTCTGTAAGGTAAGAGCTAAAAAAGAATGGCCAGTATAGAACTGGAGCTTAAAATGAATATGTATTAGTGGTTTCATGTAGGAAACTGTTCTTTGTTGTCTTAGCCTGAAGACCTTCTAAGATAGGTGTTTATTGTCTTTTTAAGGCTTTAGCTGCAGTAAAACAGGTTGATTGACAGGAAAACTAATAAGAAAAGGCAAATATAAATAAATGCATGCTTTGTCTAAAAACTTACTATGCTGATCTTTCTTCTTTCATCTTTTTTCTAGTACACTTAATTGCTTAATATTTAAGTCAATAGCTGAGTTTATTTGCTGTACATCTCTTCACCTGCTAGCTGACTTTGTTCCTTACCACTCAGCTTTTTCTTTCCTGAAAACTTAAAGCTGAGTACTTATCACCACAATGCAGGGAGCAAATGTGCAAGGCATGGGACAAACTCCCTCGGTGAGCACAGAGCTATGTTTTACCATTTATTTGGTTCCTTTACTCACGAGGGACAGCGTGAGACCTTGGTAGTTTTTAGCACATTGGGATGCAGGCACACCTCCCTCCCACCTCCACCAGCCAGGCACTGATTGAAATTCGACTTGCAAACACAGAGGTTGGCTGTCTTTCCTAATACTGTCTGGAGCCCTTTCTGCTGACTTGGAGGGAGGGAAGAGCTCTTCTCATCTCTTTTCTTGAGTGCCAGCACAGCAGAGGATGCCCAGCAATCACTCATCTGTTTACTGATTCACAAAAGGTTTGTTTTTGAGGAAAATCTTCTGATTAAGAGGTGTCTGTTTGTATAATGCCACAGCTTTTATCTTCTGAAGACGCTGTTCTGTAACCACAGCATTCCTCGGGGCAACAAATTCTCTAATGCTTTCTTTAATTCTTTTTTCTTTAATCGATGTAAGTATAGATTAATCATATGCTAACTTGGCAAGTAGCTGTATTACAAATTGCACAGTAAAAAGCTCATTATGAGGGGGGGGAAAAAAGAAGAATATAAAAATCATGGAGGGTTTCAGCTCCTTGGAACAAATTCTGAATTGTAAACTCAGGGTCTGACATAAGCATTCTAACCAACATACAAGGAAATAATCTTACAATAGAGATATCTAAAGAAAGAAGGGGGTAGGTATGGTGGTTTCTTAAAGTGTGTAGTAATGCATGTGGAAAGTTGCAATAGATAAGTGGGCACTCTTGTATCCTTGCTTGATTGTAATTAAGACAGCTGATCAAATATTTGTGTAAGTTAATGGGAATTTCTCCACTCGATCCTGTGGGATCTAGTTTAGACCTAAATACACTTTAAAAACTGTAAAGGATGTTTTCTGAACTGGAAGGCAGGAAAGCAGAGTTGGGAGTTGAGTTTGCACCATATCCTTCTTAAAAAAATAAGATATTATTACTCGGTCAGTGGGCCTAATTCAGTGTTAACATAATATTACTTCTGGAGAGGCAATTTGTGTGGGGAATATTTCAGCTCTTTTGAAAAACAGTGCGGAGTCCGGTAGGCTTAAGTTGAGGTTCTGTGTCTTGTATGTCTTTTTATCCATTATCTTTGAGTCCTAAGATTGAAGAAAGCAAACCAGGGAAAACGCCCTTTGCTTAGGCACACGGTGTCAAAGGCAAGCAACGATCACAGGCTGGCTGAAGGCACTTGAGCAGATGAAAAAACAAACCCATCTCCCTTTAATAACATCTATGTTAATTGATTTGGAGTAAATTTTCACTTCAAGATTTTTATAGACCTTGGATATTGTTCCTTTTAAAATACCTTTTTCCTGCAAGTGCTTTTTGGGGCATTTGTCCTTTGAGGCAGTAAGTAATAGCTGACAAAGCCAGAGGTGGAGTCCATAGGCTTGCTTAGCAGCTTACTTGGAACTTTGTTTCTATGTATTTGTGCAGAAATGATCTCATTGGTTGTCCCCAGTGTTTTGGAGTGCCATATAACAGTTCAAAAATACTTTGTTCGGAAAAGCTAAAAAGTCCACTTCCAGTAAGCCATGGAGTAAGAGTCCTAAGGCTGCAAAGCTGGAAGTTAGACTGAGAACCATGGTTTGGCTGTAAGCAGTTCCCTCTCATATTGGAGACTATCCAGTGACTGAATTTAACTGTAATACAAGAGGATGAGTCAAAATGTGTACAAACTCCAAATGTTTCCATTAGTCTCAAATATCTGCAATTGTTGGCCTGACTCACCCAGCACTCCTGGCAGGAAACAGGAGAGAGAGCTGATGCCAGTGTCTCTATGGAGTTCTGTTTGCTCCTTCAGCTGCAAGACCTGACACCTCCAGACTCCTAGTCCTAG